>NC_059109.1:117475010-117775010 GCF_020740685.1 Jaculus jaculus
TATGGAGGAAGGGATATTTATCGAGGCTTACAGATCCAGGAGAAGTTCCATCATGGCAGAAGAAGCTGGCCTGCTCTTACAGGACCAGGCAGAGAAAGAGAGAGAGAGAGAGACAGAGAGAGAGAGGGAGGGAGAGAGAGAAGCACAAGCCCCAAAAGCCAAAAGCCACACAGCACGCTTCAGGAACTCCAGGCAGAACTAGGCACTTTGCATATCTTTTGATTAGAATTTCAAACCCACCACCACACCTTAGGGCTGGACCCTAAGATCCACCCAGTGACACTGCCTCCATCCAGCCAGGTGGATGCAGATGCAAACTACAAACTAATAAAATGCTGAAGGTATTGGGGGCCGTCTATCCAAACTACCACAGCCCCCTTGTGTCTGGATGACAGCATTGCTAGCACCCCTCCCCTCCCTCCCTTTGGCTCTTATGTTCTTTCCACCACCTCTCTGCCCAGGTCCCTGAGCTCTGGAGCGTGTGATAGAGATGTCTCAGTGCTGAACAGTCCACTGCTACTTCTCAGCATTTGGATGAGATTTGAGTCTCCCTAGTGGTCACTACCATCTGAAAAGAGAAGCATCTCTAACCAAAAGTAAGAATAGCATTAATATATGAGCATAAACAAATATTTAGGGTGCAATTTAGTGGGTATAATATATCCATTTAGCCAGACAATACCAGGCACATCCTGCTAGGGCTTATGGCTTTCCCTGCCATAGGTTTTTCAGTACCAGGAATAAATGGATGGAACAGGTTTCAAATCCAATCAGAGAGCAGTTGGTTTTCCCCATATCAGATATGCCACCATTTCTCCACTGGGCACATTTTGTCCAGCTGGCTAGCCAAGTGGCTTGCAGGGTTCAGTGCTGGTTGACACCATTCATGACTTTTCTCCCAAAGAAGCCCTCTGCACTCAAAGTGGCTTCAGGGTCTGTTTCTAAAGCAAGCAAAGAACAGGAGATGCCAGGTCACCTCTGTTTCCCCAGCCCCCCTGGAGCTGCAGGCTCCATGTGCCCAAGTGAGACCTGAAGTCAGTGCCCCTAAGAATATGCCACTTACAGCAGACTGTGGGCACAAGCAGAAGGCCTAGGTAGGGTGGGAAGGAGCACACTCCCTTCTTATTTATTTATTTATTTCCTTTGGTTTTGGAAGTAGGGTTTCACTCTAGCTCAGGCTGACCTGGAATTCACTATGTAGTCTCAGGGTGGCCTTGAACTCATGGTGGTCCTCCTACCTCTGCCTCCCAGGTGCTGGGATTAAAGGCATGTGGCACCATGCCTGGCTTTTTAAAAACATTTTTTAGAGGGAGAGAGAGAGAGAGAAAGACAGGGAGAGAGAGAATTGGCTGCCAGGGCCTCAGGTACAATCAAACAGACACTTGTAGCACCTAGTGGGCATGTGTGACCTTGCACTTGCTTCACCTTTGTGTGTCTGCCTTATATGGGATCAGGAGAGTGGAATATGGGTCCTTAGGCTTCACAGGCAAATGCCTTAACCGCTAAGTCATCTTTCCAGTCCCCTTTTAATTTTTTTTTCATTTTTATTTTATTTTATTTATTTGAGAAAGAGAAAGAGTGAGAGAGACGGATATATAGAGAGAAAGAATGGGTGTGCCAGGGACTCTAGCTGCTATAAATGAACTCCAGATGCATGAACCACCTCATACATCTGTCTTACGTGGGTCTTGGGGAATAGAACCTGGGTCCTTTGCTTTTACAGGCAAATGCCTTAACTGCAAAGCCATTCCTCCAGCCCCAAACTTCCTCCTCCTCTTCCTTCTTCTTTTTAATACTTTTGGGCTGGAGAGATGGCTCAGCAGTTAAGGTGTTTGCCTATGAAGCCTAAGGACCCAGGTTCAATTCCCCAGTTCCCACATAAACCAGTTGCACAAGGTGGTGCATGTGTCTGGAGTTGGCAGTGGCTAGAGGCCCTGGAAAGCTTGCTCTCTTTCTCCATAAATAATATTTAAAAAAATATTTTATTTACTTATTTATTTGAGAGAGAGAGAAAGAGAGAGGGAAAGGCAGATAGAGAGACAGAGAAAATGGATGCACTATGGTCTCCTGCCACTGCAAATGAATGCCAGATGCATTTGCTGCCTGTGCATCTAGCTTATGTGGGTCCTGGGGAATGAAAGCTGGCTCCTCAGGCTTCGTGGGCACGTGCCTTAACCACTAAGCCATCTCTCCAGCTCCTACACTCCCTTCTTAATTGGTTGAATCAAGTGAGCCAGCAACCCTCAGGCACGTGCCAATAAATCTTTGTTTCAGTTGCTTGGGCCTGGAGAGAGGACAGCTTGTCTCAGGACTTTTGCAGTGACTAATATTGCTGTGTGGGATGTTTTCCCTAAGAGGCCTCATAAGTCGTCTTCCCACTTCATCCAGGTCTTGTTTCAACTATTATCTCCCTAGAGAGGCAGCTCTCACATTATCCAAGATGCACGCCTGTTTGCTTTCAACTTTTTTTCTGTTTCAGCTCAACTTTGATGAGGAGTAATGTACAAGCAATAAAATAAAATATACTCATGTCCAAGTGCTCAGGTTTTAAAAATATTTTATTTATTTGAGAGAGGGGTAGAGAGAAAGAGAGAGAGAGAGAGAGAATGGGCATGCCAGGGCCTCCTAGCCATTGCAATCAAACTCAAGATGCATGGACCACCTTGTGCAGCTGACTTTATGTGGGTCCTGGGGAATCGAACCTGTGTCCTTTGGTTTTCCAGCAACCACCTTAATGGCTAAGTCATCTCTCCAGCCCGAGTGCAGTTTGGATGAGATTTGCCAAATCCATGTGCTCCAGCCTCGCCACCCAAGGGACAAGCCCGTCACCCCCACGTGTTCTCAGCCCCAGCAGGCACTCTCCCACCTGCTCTGTTGACTTGTGTTTGCTGTTCCCTGTCCTCCTCTGAGGGCCAGCTTCCAGATCTTCCACCGGGTCTGCCCAGTCGTCCTGCTGAGCCGCCTTTCTGTGTGGAGGGCCCGGTTGCTTATCTGCTCCTTAGGCGATGGACTTAGGGAGCTGCTTCCAATTTTTAGCTCTTATTACTAAGGCTGCTATGGACACTTTCACGCAAGTATTTGTGTAAATATAGTGTGTTAGTCTGTCCCTTCTTGCTAATGACAGTAACACAGAATGGATAAGCTTTTTTTTTCTCCTCGCTCTGGTCCAGGCTGACCTGAATTCACTCTGTCGTTTCAGGGTGGCCTTGAACTCATGGTGATCCACCTAGCTCTGTTTCCCAGCACCCAAGAGGCAGAGGTAGGAGGATTGCCACGAGTTTGAGGCCACCCTGAGACTACAGAGTGAATTCCAGGTCAGCCTGGGATAGAGTGAGACCCTACCTTGAAAAACCAAAAAGAAAAAAAAGAAAAAAAAAGAAAAAGAAAGAAAGAAAGAAAACACCCCTTCCCCCCCCCCCCAAGAAATGGTTTATTTGGCTCACAGCTCTGGTCTTACATACTTACATGGAGGGACTGGGTCTGGTAATGGCCTTCTGGCTGGACGAGCCACCAATTGGCACAGGGAGCAGCTGGCAGACCTGGCCACACTGGTTTTTACAGCAGAGCCACTCTCAGGAGAGACCATCAACCAGCCCATCTATCTTCTCACCTCATGAATGAGTCTCTCCATCCATGAGCCAACTTTTAAAGGCCCCACTTCTTTGCATGTATATGTGTGAGTGTGGGCATGCACATGCCATGCACATGTGTGGAGGCCAGAAAACAGCTTTGCAGCTGGGTGTGGGTGGCACATGCCTTTAAGCCCAGCACTCGGGAGGTTTAGGTAGGAGGATTGCTGTGAACTTGAGGCCAGCCTGAGATGATGTAGTGAATTACAAGTCAGCCTGGGCTAGAGCAAGACCCTACCTTGAAAACAAACAAACAAACAAAAATAGCTTTGGGTGTTGGTCCTTACCTTCTGATTGAGGCAGGGCCTCTTGTTAACCACCGGCCTGTGGTGGTCCGGGGGTTCTCCTATCACCACCCCCCATCTCCCTGTAGGCACACTGGGATCACGTGACATGTGGGTTCTGGGATCTGAATTCAGCTTGTCAAGCTCCTGCAGAAAGTGCTCTTCTCAGGCCTGGTCCCCCTGTCTTCTTTTTTATATTTAATTATTTTTATTTTTATTTATTTATTTGAGAGCAACAGACAGAGAAAGAGGCAGAAAGAGAGAGAGAGAGGGGAAGAGAATGGGCGCGCCAGGGCCTCCAGCCACTGCGAACAAACTCCAGACGCGTGCGCCCCCTTGTGCATCTGGCTAACGTGGGACCTGGAGAACCGAGCCTCGAACCGGGGTCCTTAGGCTTCACAGGCAAGCGCTTAACCGCTAAGCCATCTCTCCAGTCCTGTCTTCTTCTTTTTACAATACTTTATTATTTATTTGCAAGCAGAGAGAGAGAGAGGGAGAGAGAGGCACTAAGGTACCTAGCCACTGCAAATGAACTCCAGATGCATGTGCCACTTTGTGCAGCTGGCTCTATGTGGATACTGGGGAATCAAAATGGGCTCCTTATGCTTTGCAGGCAAGTGCCTTAACTGCTGAGCCATCTCTCCAGCCCCCAGGTCCCTCTTCTTAATAGCTCATAGTGAGGATTCAAATCCAACATGTGTTTTAGAGGGGTCACCCCAGACAGAAACCACAGCACGCAGGGTAGAATTGCTGGGTTATTAACCAACCTTGTATTCGCTGTGTAAATTATGTATTTTTTTCCCCATCACTTCACAGAAGTCAGCCCTCCAGGGCAGCGACTCTGCTCCGAGAATATGTGAACTGTCAGCAAGCTCAGCGCAAAGCCACCCGGAATGTATGAAAAACCGGTGGATGAGATTTAAACATCAGGGCTGGCGCCAGGGGCGGCCCGGAGCATCCTCCTTCGTGGCTGCGGGCTGAGGTGCCCAAGGGAGAGCCAGCAGGCCAGAATGGAAACCAGAGTCCCAGGCTGACTTCGTGACAGGTAGAGATGGGCAGTGCCTCCTGCCTCTTTGCTCGCTGTCCCTCCCAGACCTTCCCATCCCCAGGGCCTCCAGGACACAGAGCGCGTGGACACTCTGGCTGCGTGTCCAGGATCTGTCTCCCTTCCCCTTGCTTTCTGGACTTCTGGGAGGATGGGAAGGGGCCAGTGCTGCCTATCTGGAAGGGGGATGGCAACATGTGTGCGTTGTAGAATGGTCTGCATCTCCGAGGCTGCTGGGTGTCAGTATCTCTACCTATGTGGCCCCAGGCCTGGTGGCCCTGAATCCACCTCCTTGCCACTTCTGGGCTGCTGGTCCACTGGTCCACTGGTCCACTGGCCACAGGCAGGTGGAGAGCCCGCCTGCGCGTCTGTCGATTTCCAGCAGGGGGCGCCAACGCTCCGCGGAGAGGCCACAGAGGACCACATTCAGGATGGCTAACTGCTTCCATCACATCCCTGTCCCGGCCCGAGGCTGCTCAGATGTTTAAAACCCAAGTCTCCAATTGTACAGCACTAAACCTCTCTTTAGATTTCATGCAGATGGGAAGGGAGGGGGCCTCTACGAAAAACAGGGAGTGTTCAGACCTGCTCAGAGACAGGGGGTATGGACTCAAGAACCACTCTCAAGAGATCTTTGTGAGCTGCTAGGAAGTTCGTGAGCCAGAGTGAGTTATGGAGGGCAAGGCTGCAGTTCCAGAGCACCGCCTCATGAGCCACAGGCTGAGGCTCATTTCCTTCTTCTAGAAAATGGCTCTGCAGGTCCCCCAGTGCCCTTGGCCTTTTCTTTTGGTCCTAGCCCAGGCCAGAGGCTTCAGAGATGGTTGAAAACACTTTGCATTATCCAAAAATAACAGGCCTTTCTCCCCTTCCTTCCTTCCTTCCTTCCTTCCTTCCTTCCTTCCTTCCTTCCTTCCTTCCTTCCTTCCTTCCTTCTTTCCTTCTTTCCTTCCCTCCCTCCTTCTTCTTTCTTTGTATGCAGTCAAAGCCCTTGCCTGCCAAGCCTAAGGACCCAGGATCAACTCCCCAGAACCCACGTAAGACAGATGCCCAAGGTGACGCATGTGCACAAAGTTGCGCATATGCACAAGGTGGCGCACGTGTCTTTTTTTTCTGGTCTTTTCGAGGTAGGGTCTCACTCTAGCCCAGGCTGACCTGGAATTCACTATGTAGTCTCAGGCTGGCCTCAAACTCACAGCAATCCTCCTACCTCTGCCTCCCAAGTGCTGGGGTGTCTGTGGTCTTACTGCAGTGGCTGGAGGCCCTGGCATGCAAATTCTCTCTCCCTCATAAATAAATAAATAAGGTGGAGAGGGATTGAGGAAGAAACCTGATGTCAATCATCAGCTTCCACATGCGTGTGAATACAGGTGCAGGTACACCTATATGAGCATGTGCACACATGTGCCGTATACATGCACAGGCAACAGAAAGATAGGCAGATGAAGTGAGGAGGGGCCACTCCTCGGAGCTGCAGCTGTTGGGAGAGGTCACTTTAATGACGTAGCAGTTAAGCCTTGAGCTGAAAGATGAGCCCAGGCCAGCCAGGCAACGACCAGGCGAATAGAAGAAGTGAGTCCTGCAAAGATAAAAAGGGAAGGAGGCGAGCCTCTGGGCGTGGTGGCGCACGCCTTTAATCCCAGCACTCGGGAGGCAGAGGTAGGAGGATTCCCATGAGTTCAAAGCCCCCCTGGAGACTACATAGTGAATTCCAGGTCAGCCTGGGCTAGAGTGAAACCCTACCTCAAAAATCCAAAAATAAATAGATAAGTAAATAATAAATAAATGGAAGGGGGAGATCAGATTCACTCTTGAAAGACCCTTCTGGCTGCTGGATGGAGAGTGGGCTGGTGGTGGTGTGAACAGGAGCCTGAAGCCCAGCAAGGAAGCTGATGTTCTAATTCAGGGGAGCGACGTGGCAGAGGGGTGAAGGGCTCAGACCAGAAAGATAGCCCCAGAGGCGGGGCTTCTGCATTGATGTTGACAGGTCATGTTGTCTTGTGCAGTGGAGGAGAAAGGGAAGGATGTCACATGGCACCTTGAAAACTTGGGTGGGCATGTGTGCCCTTGACCATGTGGAAGGGAGAGGTGATTGACCTTGACCATTGATAGGAATGGAAGGATTCCAGAACAGGACGCAGCCCTCCTCCTGTCCCCCTGCCCTTGGAGTAGATTCAAGCAGCGGGCTCCTGAACTTGGCCTGGCCACAGACTGCCCTGGTGCTTTTGGAAACCCCATCCCCGTGCCCCGACCTGGCTCTGAAGTTCTCTGCTAAACTAACTCAACTAATCTGGGCCCAGTAGAAGCCTCAAACCTGGAATTCATCATCTGTTCCCACTAGGATTCTAGTGACCTCTGTCCTCCTCTGTCACATAGCCAGTCCCAGATGAGGGTTCAGGCAGTGGTGGAGAGTTTGAAGGGAAGAAGCGAGCGAGGAAAGGAAAGAGAGAGGTAGAGAGGGAGGGAGAGAGAGCGAGCGAGAGAGCGGTACAGAGGCCAGAGTGTCAGAAGCCAAGGAATAGCGGATGAAAAGAAGACACCCTTTTTATTCTGTCCTCATTTCTAAATTACTCTGGCTACCGAGGACAAGATTCCTTTTTCTTTCAAAAAGCAGCTCTCTGCGGAGCAGTACCCAGAGGCTGAATCCCAAGGGGCAGTGACTTCAGTGAGGGCGCTTCAGGCCACGTCTGCAGTCAGGGCCCAGGCCCTAGTCTTCTGGATCTTACAGGGCCCAGACATCCCTTGCCTTGGCAGGCTTGGGAGGCACATGGCACGTTCTCTCTCCCTGACTCTCTTCCCTGGGAATCGGTCTCTCAGGTCCACACGACAGCCCAGCTCGGCCCTCCTTCTTCCACTCCAGGAATGTTCCTATCTGTGTTCTATGTTCTATCTACAGGTGAAATCATTAGCGTTCAGACAGTGCAAACAACTTGCCCAAGGTCACACAGCAAGCATATGTTGTCAATAGATGTGGCTGTGGAGGTTACCAGAGACACTCCCCCCCGCACCGCCCACCTGCCCACATCCTTTCTTCTAGCAGAACACCACCACGTAACAGAAAACTGTGCCCGGGCATGGTGGCGCACGCCTTTAATCCCAGCACTTGGGAGGCAGAGGTAGGAGAATCGCCGTGAGTTTGAGGCCACCCTGAGACTACATAGCAAATACCAGGTTAGCCTGAGCTAGAGCGAGACCCTACCTATAAAACCAAAAAGAAAAAAAAAAAAAAAAAAAAAAACCAACCCAAAACTACAGATGCTCAAAAGGATCAAATAAATCATCTCTAAGGACCAAATAAATACCAAGGTGGGCCCGAGCATTAGGTTGGAGTTATGTTTGAGTCCCCATAGGCATCCTGTGCCAGGACCTCAGAGACTACCTTCACCTGATGGAACTCTTTCCCCAAAGCCAGCTGTTTCTGTCCCCGGAAATGCTTGGGAATGTCAACTGTGAGCTCTCCCTCCTCCCGTGAGTCCTGTAGCAGCTCAAATATATTATACATATTAAAAGAATATATTCTCTGGCAGCCCTGAAGGGGATAATGAAACCTATATATATATATCTATATATTTATACACAATGGATTGGCTGGAAATGCTCCGAGTATCCTCTAACTGTGTCAACCCTTTGAAAAATGACACAGGACCCACGCCTCCCCCACTGGCGGCTGGTGGGAGACATTAAAGATTTAAAAAAAAAAAAAAAAAAAAGGAAGGAAGGAAGGAGAAGAAAAAGGAGGCAGCTGTTTTTGCCCATGGCTGCGAGCAGCAAACTGTGTTTAAATATTAAAACCACCCATCACCCGGCCCAGCTGTCCGCCCCCTTCTGTGGCCTGGGAACTCAATGGGCCTCCCTTGGCTTGCTCGGGCTGAACTTGCCCGGCGGGCAGAAGCGCCCAGCCCTAGAGATGAGCTGGGGGAGGGGACCTGGGGAGCTCCTGGTCAGATCCCGGGTTTGTGGAGGCTCAGCTGGGGAATAGATGTGACGTGAGGAGGGAGGGTGTCAGCGGGGTTCGAGGCGGACGTGTGCTTCATTCTGGCTTTGGTGCTGTATGACCTTGACCTTGGAAAAGTCTCTTGTTTACTTATTTATTTTACCTACACCACGAGAGATCTGAACTGGAGTGTGGAATTTTAGGGGAGTAAGACTCCTCAGACATTACAAGCAACACTGGGGTGGGGAGAGGAGCCCAGGCCTTCCTGAGTGAGCAGTGTTTTATGTCACTACTGGCCTCTGGGGTCTCAGGCAGGGTCTGGCTTCCTCTGTGCTCCTGCTTCCTGTAAGAGAAGTGCTTTTTTTTTTTTTTTTTTCCTTTCTAAGGCTAGCCCAGGGCTGACCTGGAACTCACTATGTAGTCGCAGGGTGACCTTGAACTCATGGCGATCCTCCTACCTCTGCCTCCTGAGTGCTGGGATTAAAGATGTGCACCACCACGCCCGGTTCAGGGGAGGCTCTTGGTAGATGAGTGTGCATTCATCTGTAGCAACATTATAACAAAGGTTCTCAGGGGTGACCTGATGGGGGGGGTCTCACCCATGGCAAGACCCTTCCCATTCTATTATTCCCACCAGTGAAGAAATTCAGAGGCCAAATGAACTCCTTTGAGATTGGTGGGAGGGAAATTTCTGTTTGGTGAAGGATGGCTGTGAAGTTCCTTCTAATCTTACATTTATTTAAAGTTTTTTTCTTTTTGGTTGGAGAGATGGCTTAGCAGGTAAGGCATTTGCCAGCAAAACCAAAGGACCCAGGTTCAAGGCCCTAGGACCCATGTAAGCCAGATGCACAAGGTGGCATATGCATGTGGAGCTCACTGGCAGTGGCTGGAGGCCCTGGCACACCCATTCTCTCCCCCACCCTCTGTTTCTCACTCTCTCTGTGTCTTTCAAATAACTTTTAAAAAAAGTTTTCTTGTGTGTGCACACGTGTGTGTATGGGCATGTGTGTGTCATGACATGCATGTGCTGGTCAGAGGACAACCTGCAGGCATCTGTGCTTCGTGTTCTCAGACAGGGTCTCTTGCTGCCAAGAATGCAAGCTTTCACTTGCATCCAGCTTTATGTGGGTGCTGGGGAATCGAACCCAGTCAGCAGGCTTTGCATTCCAGGTTTGCCTGAGCAAGAGTGAGACCTTACCTTGAAAAACCAAAACCAAATCAAAACAAAACAATTTATTTATTTATCTATTTTTAGGTAGGATCTCGCTCTAGCCCAGGCTGACCTGGAATTCACTATGTAGTCTCAGGGTTGCATTAAACTCATGGCAACCCTCCTATCTCTGCCTCCTGAGCACTGGGATTAAGGGCCTGTACCACCATGCCCAGCTGCATTGGGTCCTTTAAAAATTATTTTATTTAGCCAGGCGTGGTGGCGCATGTCTTTAATCCCAGAACTCAGGAGGCAGAGGTAGGAGGATTGTTGTGAGTTCGAAGCCACCCTGAGACTACATAGTGAATTCCAGGTCAGCCTGGGCTAGAGCGAGATCCTACCTCAAAAAAACAAACAACAAAAAAAAATTATTTAATTTATTTATATGGAGAGAGTGAGAGACATAGAGAGAGAGGAGAGAGAGAGAGAATTGGCATGCCAGGGCCTTCCAGCCACTGGAATTGAACACTGGATGCTTGTACCACCTGGAGGGCATATACAACCTTGTGCTTGCCTCACCTTGTGCAGCTGGCTAACATGGGATCTAGAGAGTACAACATGGGTCCTTAGGCTTTGCAGGCAAGTGCCTTAACTACTAAGCCATCTCTCCAGCCTGCATTGGGTATAGATATTTTTTAGCAGGGCATAGTGGTGCATGCCTTTAATCCAGGCTCTTGGAAGGCAGAGGTATGAGGATTGTGGAGAGTTCAAGACCACCCTAAGACTACATAGTGAATTCTAGGTCAGCCTGAGCTAGAGTGAGACCCTAATTCCAAAAGACAAAAAAAAAAAAAAAAAAAAAAAGCCAGGTGTGGTGGCGCATGCCTTTAGTCCCAGCACTCAGGAGGCAGAGTTAGGAGGATCACCGTGTACAGAAGTGTGGAGACTCCAGAGCTGTATTACATCTAAAGGTCTTGTCCCAGCATGGGTGACACCACCCCCTACTGCATAGGTGGCGCTTCCTGTCCCTTAATCTTTCACCCTCAGCATACATACTCCATCTTCCCCCAAGACAAGGAGAGCTCACATATCATTGCAGACAGCTGGCTCAGGGGCTGGCGATGTCTCCCCACCCTTTCCTCTTTCTACGGGAGCACATCACCAGGCCCAATCAGGATATCGCTCTTGAGTGATTGCAGCTGTTTCTGATAAAAATGGCAACAGTTGTTTTTCTTGGGGCACCGCGTCACACAGCTATCTTCTTTGAGCCCCAGCTATGCTCATTGGCTTGACTCAATGCTTAGGTTGGGGTCCCGGAGCAGCCCTGGAGACAAACATGATGTGCTAGGAAGGCGGGTCCAGGTCAGGGGACTGGCAAGGGAGCAGGGCTACCTGACGGGGAAGCCAAACAAGGAGGTCATTTCAAGCAACACCCTGCCTGGTCCCAGGGGGCTGTGGGGCATAGGGCATGGTCGGGTAGAGCTTCAAACGTCTGTAGCTGTCAGTCATTGGCTAAGGGCCACTCCAGATGTGCCTGACCTCCCAGGGGCTTTGAGCACGTGGGAGCCCAGCCCCAGAACAGGCCTCTGAATGAGGTCACTTGTTCGCATGGACAAACGGAGGAGCTGGGGACACACAGAGCACACAGGAGGATCTGAAGTGGGCAGCAAAAGCGTGCTCTCCTAAACCAGGCACGGCGGCGCACGCCTTTAATCCCGGCACTCAGGAAGCAGAGGTATCAGGATCACGGTGAGTTCAAGGCCACCCTGAGACTACATAGTGAATTCCAGGTCAACCTGGGTTAGAGGGAGACCCTACCTTGAAAAACCAAAGGAAAACACACACACACACACACACACACACAAAAACATGTCATCTCCACATAGGTTAGGTCAGTTGTTCCTCACCACGGCACTAGGGGGCGGTATGATGGCTTTGCAGGTGGGACGCTGAGGCCTGAAGAGATGAGCCAACTTGCCCAGCATCACACAGCTGGTGAGCGTCAGAGCACAGCTGTCCCCAGCTCCTGTTCCTCTGCAAGAGACGGGGGATATGACTACTGTGTGGAAGAGAAGATGGCAGAGATGAGGGGAAGTCGTCAGCAGCAAGGGAGGAAAGGATGCTTGGAAAGACTTGGAGGGAGAGAGAGAGATCCAGAGGAAACTGGATGGGGGTGGAGGGAAGATCCAAACAGGGCTCTCTTCCCCTCCCCACAAATGTCCTCGGCCCAGCTCTGCAAAGTGGGGTGACAGAGGCGCCTGCTCACTGAGGCTCCGTTGGGGGACTTGAGTAAGAAAGCGCAGGTCTGGCGCCCACAGGACTGGTGGCCGTAGCTGCCCTGTCTCTGTGGGGCCAGAGGTACCAGCTGGAGCTCCAGATGTGAGCTGGACACTTGCCCGGGGACCACAGGCTGAGTTGTGAGAGTTCTGGAGTAGGTGACATCCTTGGGAAGGTCTAGTTTGGGGGCCCTTTCCACTCAGTGGGGTGTTTCGTCCCCCACTGTACTTGGGGGTAAAGCATGGAGAATCATAAATAGGGCATTCCAGGATGGTCAGGTGACTTCTCTGGGCCACTTAGTCAGAGAGGAGCAAAGAAGGTTTGATTGTGTGTGTGTGTGTGTGTGTGTGTGTGTGTTTCTGTCCCTAGGAACGTATGTATGAACACTCAGGCCTCTCTCACTCACGTGTCAGTGCACAGGCAGTGGCCCCTGCCCTGTGTCGGGCCTGGGGGTTGAAGGAGATGGAGAACCTGGCCTCAGGACGTCCACAGCCCAGGCAGGTGAGGGAGACAAGCTCCTCACACTCACATGACTGCTCCTGGCCACTCTGCCCAGTGCTCCCAGGGACAGCTCCAGGCTGGGAGAGGGGTGGGGGGACAAGGATGCCCCCAGCGCTGAGGAGGAGTCTATCAGCAGGCATGGAGGAGGGTGAAAGGCGGCTGTGCTCCAGCAAAGAGGCAGAATGTACCAATACCCAGGGGCTGTAGCACTGGGGCCTAGGCAGGCTCTGTGATGAGCTGGGTGAAGGGCAGTCGGCCGAGGCTGGTAGTGGCTTTGCCTAAAAGCTTAGGAGGGTGGGCTGGAGAGATGGCTTAGCGGTTAAGGTGTTTGCCTGCAAAACCAAAGGATCCAGGTTTGATTCCCTAGTGCCCATGTAGAGCCAGCTGCATAAGGTGGCTCATGCGTCTGGAGTTCATCTGCAGTGGCTAGAGGCACTGACACACTTATTCTCTCTCTCTGCCTCTTTCTCTCAGTCTCAAATAAATAAGTAGAAATAAAATATTTTATAAAATGTAAGTTATTGCTCTTTGTTGGACTATATTAGATCTGCCATCTGGTCTTCTAGCTTAGATATTCTGTCCTCTCCTTCATCCATTCTACTGGTGAGATTTTCTACAGAGTTTTTTTAGTTTATTAACTGTGTTCTTCATTGCTAGTAATTCTGACTGGTTTTTCTTTATTATTATCTATTTCCTTATTTATGTCTTGTATTGCCTTCTTTATTTCATTAAATTGGTGTCTTGCATCTTCTTTGATTCTTTTGATTTCCTCTTTGTTTCTTTTGATTTGTTCTTTGACTTCCTTGAACATATTTATAATTATTCTTTTGAAATCTTTCTCAGGCATTTCCTCCAACTCATTCTCACTGGAGGTCATCTCTGATGCATTAATACTTTTTGGTGGATTTATATTGT
This sequence comes from Jaculus jaculus, assembly GCF_020740685.1. NCBI lineage: Eukaryota > Metazoa > Chordata > Mammalia > Rodentia > Dipodidae > Jaculus > Jaculus jaculus. Next base: position 117,488,743 of record NC_059109.1, read on the forward strand.
CTTGATTTTTGGTGTTTCTTGTGTTATAATGTATATATTTTTGCATCTTGGATTAAGTTAATGCTTGGATTTTCTAGTTTGCTGGGTATTCTTAGCTGTATCAATTGATCTGATGTTATATATCTTCAGATTAAGATGCTAGGTGTGGCTCTTAACACTCTCACAGTATCTAGAAAAGTGTTCCTAGGGGTTGAGTTTCCCTGCTATGGGAGTTTTCAAGTAGGCTGAGTGGAACAAAATACGGGTAGATTCTAAAATTTAACTAAACGCTGTACACATTCAATCAACAACGGCACCAAGTATGTATGCAAGAGTAGTTATTATAATAACCAGATCCTCTATCAACAAAGAGGTTAAGATTTCTGGTCTGTTGAGGGTTCCAAGTCAGCTTGTGACCAAGTGAGACCCTTCCCTGGTGCAATCCCAGTTACCTTTTTGGATGACTTCAGTCTCAGTCAAGTAGGCTGGCTGGGTCGCTGGACTGCTGTTCTGTTTTCTGGAGCTGGACACTGGCTTTTCCTGTGGGGCAAACCGAGCCTGGCAACTGTGGCCCTGCAGATGGGCACCCATGCTGCTGGAACCGCCGCCGCTGCTGCTGAAGCTGCTGCTGCTGAAGCTGCCGCTGCTGCTGCTGGGTCGGCCGCTGCCGCTGCTGGAGCCACCGCTGCTGGAACCTCTGCTGCCACCCCTGGGGCCGCTGTTGCCAGTGCCGGAGCTGCTGCTTCTGCTGCCGGAGCCGTGGCTTCCACTGCCGCTTCCGCTGCCAGAGCCGGGGCACCGCTGCCGGAGCTGCTTCGGCCTGCCTGTGTGGGCTCTGGATGCTCTGCGACTCTCCTACTTCTCTGCTGCTGTTTTAATTTCTCATACACCTCACTGTTTAGTAAAAGTGTGTGTTTTGCTGGGTTTTCTTTGGCTTTTTCTCCCCTAGGCTGCTTTGGCGTGGTTCCTATGCTGCCATCTTAACCGGAAGTCTCAAAATGTAAGTTATTTCAAGAAGCACTTTACTTTCCATCTTGATTGCCAATTAAGATGGGGAGCAGTGAGTTGGGTTGAATTTTTTTTGGGGGGGGATTTTCAAGGTTAGGGTCTCACTCTAGCTCAGGCTGACCTGGAATTCACTATGTAGTCTCAGGGTGGCCTCGAACTCATGGCGATCCTCCTACCCCTGCCTCCCGAGTGCTGGGATTAAAGGCGTGTACCACCATGCCCGGCTGGGTTGGATTTTGTGGGGCCAGTTTATTAGAGGGTGGGGAAGGTTCTGAGGTCAAGTCAGGTCATTGTACTGTGGCCCAGGGGCTCTGTTCTGGAAGGAAGGAAGCACTACCCCAAAGATGATGGTGAGAGAGGAGAGAGAGGACTAGGTAAACTGAGGCACAAAGCTGGGACTAAGGGAAACACGCTGTCAACGAACATCTTAGTTGATGCTGAAACCCTTACCCACCAGCCACCACCTTCACCAAGTGCTAACACCCCAGTTAACTGCGAACATGTGTGAAACCAAACTCATACTTGTGAGACACCCTACTTCCCGGCGAACACCCTGGTGAACAGCAAAGACGGTCATTGCCTGTGACTGCTCAGCAAAGCACAAGCACCTCTGTTGATAGCGGGCATCCACTTTAGTCAACAGCAAACACTCCCTAGTTCACAGCTAATAACTTATTTAATGACAGCATCTGAGACTGCCAGGAGGTTGGAGCTGGGTTCTAGCTGAAGGTTTATTCTATTTATTTTTTTTTTTTCTTTTCGAAGTAGGGTATCATTCTAACCCAGGCTGACCTGGAATTCACTATGGAGTCTCAGGGTGGCCTCGAACTCACGGCAATCCTCCTACCTCTGCCTCCGGAACGCTGGGGTTAAAGGTGTGCGCCACCACGCCCGGTTTAGCTGCGATTTTGGGTGGGGCAGGCATGCGCCCTGCCATCCTGCCTGTGGCCACAGTGCTAGCCGGGGCCAGGCCGCCCTCGCAGCAGCTGCTGGGTCACCTCCTCCAGCTCTGCCCACCCTGCCGGCAGCAGCCTCTGCTTGGACTCAGCTTGCGAGGGAGAGATGAAACGTGGAACGTGAAATGTATTATGTAGCTGCTGTCTGTGCGCCCCGTTCCCCCAGGGCCACCCGTCCTCTTTTGTGCCAGAGATGAAAGCCCAGGCAGGAGTGTGCAGAGCTGGGAGTGACTGGCAGCCACTCTCCTCCACTCCTTTCTCCTCCCTGTGAGCCACCTCCCCCCGCCTTCTCCTCTGTCCCTCGGGCTGGCTGAGTGGGCTCCTGTCTGTTGAACTCTACCTGGCTCTTCAGCTGTCACTCATTTCTGGATCCTTCTCTTGGCCCGTCATCTTTTCTCAAACTCTCTCTCTGCCTCTCCCTGTTTCTCTCTCCTCTTTTCCTTCCTTACTTCTCCTTTCCTTTCTTTTGTCCCTTTACACGTCATCCTCCAGATCTCAACCCAGGTGCCGCTTCCTCCTGGAAGCCCTCCCTGACCTCCAGCCCAGCTATACAGTTCTTTCTGCAACCGTGCTCTGGCCTTAAGAGCTGCTCCTTGGAACAGATGACGACAAAGCCGGGCAATGACTTAACACATCTCCCTAGCGTGTCACTCACTCTGTGCTATAGCCTGGGCTCCTGGTATACATAGATGGCTATGGTATCACTGTCTTTCTCTCTGCCTTGTCCTGGCTGCCCAGGTGCCCCAGGCAGAGAGGGGCACTCTGCCTGAACTTGCTTCTCTCTCCCCACAGCTCCTGCTGGCCCAGGGTGGACCTTGGCTCTCTGCCTCTTGTTCCCACAGCTTTCAGGGTGGGAATCAGTGACAGTATGAAGCCTGCAAGTCCTGAGGCCGCCAGGCCAGAAGGTTACCCACCACTCATGTGTTGAGGGCATGAAGTTTCCAAATAGACAAGACCCATCACTCCAGTCTCTGGTAACTCTACACACCTTCTGGCTCTGGGCTAGGCGTGTGATCTTGGAGTTTCTCTTTCTGTCTGTGGAGCTGATGGAGACCAAAAAAGAAAAGAAAAGAAAAAAAAAAAAAAGACACTGGATGTGCGTGTCATCTGAACACTAAAATGCCTCATTGGTGGCTGTGGCCACACACATCAGATGGGTGCTGTCCTCCTACATCTGGGCAGTCTGCAGACCTCAACCCCAAAAGTCCAGACTGGTGGGGGTCTTAGGATGCTGGAGCACTTCAGTGAGAGGAGCTGGAAAGGGAAAGCAGAGGCTGTTTAGGTATAGAATACCTACTGTGTGCTGGCTCGGGGCCAGGCTCTCAGGCTCCACTAGCAAAGAAAACAGACTCTGTACCTGGCTTCCCAGAAGTTCCCCCACACCACATGCCCAGCAGCCGGCTTTGAGCACCTACTGTGTGCAGCAAGGTAGAGCAGTGGTCATAACCACCCTCACCACCTCACATCTAGAGTGGTCTGCTTAGCCTTATAAAGACGTATCAGGGCTGTTAAGCGGTTAAGCACTTGCCTGTGAAGTGTAAGGACCCTGGTTCAAGGCTCGACTCCGCAGGACCCACATTAGCCAGATGCACAAGGGGATGCACACGTCTGGAGTTCCCTTGCAGTGACTGGAGGCCCTGGCATGCCCATTCTTTCTCTCTCTCTATCTGCCTCTTTCTCTTTGTCTGACGCTCTAAAAAAATAAATAAATAAAAATGAACACTTAAAAAAAAAAGAAATAGCTCAGCTAGGTGTGGTGGCACACACCTTTAATCCCAGCACTCAGGAAGCAGAGGTAGGAGGATCGCCATGAGTTCGAGGCCACCCTGAGACTAACGAGTGAATTCCAGGTCAGCCTGGACTACAGTGAAACCCTACCTCGAAAAACAAACAAACAAACAAACAAACAAAAAAATAGTTGGCTGGGGCTGGAGAGATGGCTTAGTGGTTAAGGCGCTTCCTTGGAAAGCCTAAGGACCAGGTTGGACTCCCCAGAACCCATGTAAGCCAGATGCACATGGGGGCACATGCATCTGAAATTTGTTTGCAGTGGCTAGAGGCCCTGGTGCACCCATTCTCTCTCTCTCAAATAAACAAACAAACAAACAAACTGGCTGGCCCCTCGCTCAGGGTCCCATGTGCTGGAAGGAGCTAGATCAGAGCCCAGATTCACCTGACTCTGGGGCCCTCATTCTCTGGGCTCTACCTGGCCTCTTTCCAAGTCTCAGTTTCCCTGTCTGTGCACTGATTGACCTTGAAGACCATCCAGCAGTGCAGGTCAGTGGAGGAATCTGGGGTTGGCACAGATGCCCAGGCACGTCCCTCCCCAGGCCAGGCTGGCTCAGCCACAGCGGAACCTCAGCTTCGAGTCCGGAGGTTGCATTTATTATTGCCTCCAAATGACTTTTGCATCCATTCATTTGCTGCGTTTTGATTTTGCATTCAATTTCCGGTCCATTCTAGTGTCTGGGCTACCTGGGGGATTCGAAATTGAGGCAGCCAGTCATGCTGTTTGGATATGCCTGACAGCACCCGCTCCTTGGAGGGATATGCGCCTGACTGGCCACAGCAGAGACGCTGGACATTGAGGGTTGCCTGCCGCCACCCGCTCCAGCCAGAACTGACCACATGGCTCTCCCGCCCCACCAAACTGGCTCCTCCTTATAACTTGACATGTCCCAAATGGTGACATACGGGGGGAATGCAGCCAGGGTGTGTATGGGGGGGCACGTTCAGGCATGTGGGCTCTGGATTTCAAAAGGCTTTGCCATCCTGCCAGAATGTGTAGGGTATTGGGCAGGGAGACCAGGATTCCTGTTCCAACCTGAGCCTCTGACCTCTCGTTTGATCGCAATCCATGGAGTTTTTCTAGTACAGATCTGATTCAGCTACTCTCTTGCTCTACCCTCTTGGGGTTCCCCACTGCCCTCAGCCAATACCTCCTCCTTCTTCTTTTTTAAAATTTTTCTTTATTTATTTGTGAGTGACAGAGAGAGAGAGAGAGAGAGAGAGAGAGGGAGAATGGGTGCGCCAGGGCCTCCAGCCACTGCAAATGAACTCCAGACACATGCGCCCCTTGTGCATCTGGCTAACGTGGGTCCTGGGGAATTGAACTTTGAACCGGGGTCCTTAGGCTTCACAGGCATGCGCTTAACTGCTAAACCATGTCTCCAGCCCATCTTCCTTCTTCTTTTTAAACTATTTATTTAAGAGAGAGAGAGAATATGGGCATGCCATATTGCAGGGCCTCCTGTCACTGCAAACAAAATCCAGATGCATGTGTCACTTTGTGTATCTGGCCCTATGAGGGGAACTGGACCCTGAACATGAGGCTTTGCAGGCAAGTGCCTTAACCACTGAGCAATCTCTCCAGCTCCCTCCCCCCATGCATTCTTGCTGAAGACTGGTAGGAGTAGAGGATGAGAACTCATACAAATAAGTGTGTGTGTGTGTGTGTGTGTGTGTGTGTGTGTGTGTGTGTGTCAGAGACAGAGAGGGAGAGGGAGGAAGGGAGAAGGAGAGACAGGGATCTTGCTAAGCTGACTTGCTAGAACTGGATTTTATTAGATGGGCACAAATGGGCCTAGGAGAAGTTTCCAAAGTCTCACTCAATGTGGGTCAATCTAGGAGGGAGCCTTTGTTTCTCCTAGCTTGCCAGCTCCACCATCCTGCCATCTGTGCCCATTCTTCCCTCCCTGGGACTGCAGCTTTCCATGCTAGAGGCATAAGGTACCATCTAGAGGGCACGATAGGGTGAGGGAATGGAACGACTTCCTACTTCACAAGTATCAGGGACTGTGGGCTCTTAGACGGTCAACACCATAAACTCAGCGCTCTTGTTCCCCCCCCCCCCACTCTAGCCCTGGCTGACTTGGAATTCACTTTATAGTCTCAGGGTGGCCTTGGACTCACAGGGATCCTCCTAACTCAGCCTCCCCGAGTACCAGGATTAAAGGTGTACACCACTACACCTGGCTAACCTCCATTTCCAGGAGGTCAGTGACAAGTTAAAAACCAAACACAGGGGCTGGAGAGATGGCTTAGCAGTTAAGGTATATGCCTGCAAAGCCTAAGGACCCAGGTTCAATTCTCCAGGTCCCAAGCCTGATGCACATGGTGGCACATGCATCTGGAGTTCATTTCAATGGCTAGAGGCCCTGACATGCCCATTCTCTCTCTCTCTCCCTCCCCCTCTGTCTCTAATAAATAAATCTTAAAAAAAAACACAGTTGTTAGCAGTAGTGACCTTCAGCCATGTGGCTTGATGTGGATCCATCTGGAAGCTGCAATAGTGAGTGGGGAAAAGGAGCAAACTGCAGAAGGACTTGACTTAGGTATTCTTGATGTAGATATCAAATCCCACCCATAGCGTGGTGCCATGCTCAAGCAGTTAACCGGGTGATGGGTGAGAAGACAGTGCACTCTGTTTCCCCTGAGCACTTCTTGCTCTGTTTTCTGAGAGCATTTTTTCTGGGGCGGGGCAGAGGGTGTTGGAGAGAAAGGGAAAGGAATTGCATTGGAGAGTTCCCTATAAAGGGGGAATTCAATTGCATCTGTAACTTTTTTATTATTATTATTATCAGTGGGGCCCTTTCTTCTTTTTCTTTTCAGTTTTTTTAATCAACAACTTTCATGATTATAAACAATACTTCATGGTAATGCCCTCCCTTCCCCCACTTTTCCCTTTGAAACTCAATTCTCCATCATATCCCCTCCCCCTCTCAATCAGTCTCTCTTATATTTTGATGTCATGATCTTTTCCTCCTATTGTGATGGTCTTATGTAGGTAGTGTCAGGCACTGTGAGGTCATGGATATCCAGGCCATTTTGTGTATGGGGGGAGCAGATTGTAAGGAGTCCTACCCTTCCTTTGGCTCTTACATTCTTTCTGCCACCTCTTCTGCAATAGGCCCTGAGTCTTGGAAGTTGTAATAGAGATATTGCAGTGCTGAGCACTCCTGTCACTTCTTTCCAGCACCATGATGCTTTCTGAGTCATTCCAAGGTCACTGCCATCTGAAAAGAGAAGATTCTCTACCAAAAGTAAGAGTAGTATTAATATAAGGGTATGAACATTAAGAGAAGTGCTTACTGGGCAGTTATAGTATATACATTTAGCCAGACATCAGCAGACGTTACACCCGTAGCACTCATGACTACCCCTGTTTTAAATTTTCAGTATCAGTGATGTATTCCCTCCCATGGAGTGGGCCTCCAGTCCAATTAGAGGGCAGTTTGTTTCCATCATGACAGACGCGCCACTATTGCACCCATTGGCTCATTTGTCCTGGCTGGCTGAATATAAGGCTTGCATGTCCACTGTTGAGTATCCTCACTGGTGATTTCTCTCTCTCCCGTTGAACTGCATGCAGAACGGCTTCTTCCAGCTTTCTGTCAGCTGGTCTACATGGAGGAGGTTACCAGCTCAGTTCCAGCAGGATTTTTCAGTGGCCTTGCAGCCCAAGTATGTGGAGTCTTCAGCAATAGGGTCTTGCCATCTATTCCTGGTGGAAAACCAAGGGCTTTGGCAATGGCCTGTAATGTTCTGGGGGCATCAGTGACCTCCCTGGCCAACAACTCACTGGAAGGTATCCCATCCCTAGCACTGAAAATTTTCTAGCAAGAATCTATGGCTCCTGAGTGTTCCATTGTCTAAAAGAGTAGGTTTCCATATGATTTATTTATATCCTCTTAGATTTTGATCAGCCCTCCTTCCACCTTTCCTTTATTCAATCTCTTCCCCTGACCTCACTTGGGCCTTTTCACCCCCATTATTCTATTTTCTACTTACATATATACAATACCATCCTATCATATCTGTAACATTTTGGTTCCTTAAAAAAAAATAACAAGAGATGCCGGGCGTGGTGGCGCACGCCTTTAATCCCAGCACTCGGGAGGCAGAGGTAGGAGGATCACCGTGAGTTCAAGGCCACCCTGAGATGACAGAGTGAATTCCAGGTCAGCCTGGACCAGAGTGAGACCCTACCTCAAAAAACCAAAAAAAAAAAAAAACAAAAAAACAAAAAAACAAGAGGAGTTGGGCAGATTCTCAGTGGTTAATACCTGCCTACCCAGGTTTGATCCTCCTCAGCACCCATATAAAGCAGGGCCCTTGTCTGTAATCCCAACATGTCTACTGCAAAGGGAGGTAGAGCCAGGAGTACCTGGAAGCTTGTGAGGCTTAAGGGAGACCCTATCACCAAGGAAAGTGGAAGGAGTAGAGAAATAGCCCAAATGATCTCCAAATGTGCCCTGGGTCCCACGTACACTCAACATATACATATGCACATGCATACACACAAATAAGTAGAAAAATAATCAAAAAGGGCTGGAGAGATTGAGCTGGATAAGATGGCTTAGCAGTTAAGGCATTTGCCTGCAAAGCCAAAGGACCCTGGTTCAATTCCCCAGGACCCACGTAAGCCAGGTATCTGTACAAGGAGGCGCATGCATCTGGAGTTCGTTTGTAGTGGCTGGAGGCCCCAACATGCCCTCTCTCACAAATAAATAAATAAATAAATAAATAAATAAATAAATAAATAAATAAATAAATAAATAAAATACATTTTAAAAAATGAAAGCACTGGAGAGATGGCTCCATGGTTAAAGGCACTTGTTTGCAAAGCCTAACAGCCGGGATTCAACTTCCCAGCACCCAGGCAAAGCCAGGTGCACAAAGTGGTACATGTGGTGCATGTGTCTGGAGTTCATTTGTAGTGTAAGGAGGCCCTGACACACCCATGCTTGTTTGTGTGCTTTCCCTCTCAAATAAATTTAAAAAAATTTATAGAATAGGCCAGGCATGGTATGCACACTATTAATCCCAGCACTCGGGAGGCAGAGGTAGAAGGATTGCCATGAGTTTGAGGCCACCTTGAGACTACTTAGTAAATTCCAGGTCAGCCTGAGCTAGAGGTATACCCTACCTTGAAAAAACAAACCAAACCAAACCAAACCAAAAACAATAGGCTGGAGAAATGTCTTAACAGTTAAGATGCTTACCTGCAAAGCCAAAGGATCTAGGTTCGGTTCCCCAGGACCCACATAAGCCAAATGCACAAGGTGGCACATGCAGCATCAGGAGGCCCTGGTGTGCCCATTCTCTCTCTCAGTCTACCTCTCTCTCTGCCTGCTGCTGCTTTCTTTCCCTGTCTCTCAAATAAATAAAAATTAAAAAAAATTGTTTTTGGTTTTTCAAATTCACTATATCCTCTCAAGGTTGCCTTGAACTCATGGCGAGCCTCCTACCTCTGCCTCCCGAGTGCTGGGATTAAAGGCGTGTGCCTCCAGGCTCGGCTTAAAAACAAAATATTAAAAAAATAAAATAAAATAAAAAAGCTAAGTAATAGCAGGTGTGCAGAGGATGCAAAGGTCGGTTTACCCTATGTGGGCACGTTTGGCTGGGCACGCTATGGAGGCGGTGAGGAGTGGCGTGGTTTGCGCACACCTGCCCTCCCTCCCCAGCTCATTTTTCTCACTTTCTGTTGAATTACTGCACCTCATGTCCATTGCTGCTTGTTGCGCTGTCTGTTCATTTTCGCTGCTGGGTAACATCCTATTGTGTGAAGACAGCGCAGGGCGCAGGTTCCCCAAGATCCCTCTGATGCTGCCGGTGGAGCGCAAATTGGTACAACTGCATTGGAAAACAATTCGGCAGCGTCTCACCAACTCCATCCCCAAGAGCCCCCGCCGCATACCCGCGCAGCAGCAGACAGGACTGGGACGTGTACGCAACAGCGGAGCCTGAAACCAGCCCCAAGGGCAGATGAAAGCATTGATGCACTGACACCGTGAGATGTTTAAACTCAACAAAAGGCGACATCTGAAGCAGGTCAGGCATGATTTTAATATTAGCTTGATTACATTATACATCAGATGCTTGAAAAAAATTTGTAAATAAAAAAGAAATTATTAGAGCTGGAGAGATGGCTTAGTGGTTAAGGCCTTTGCCTACAAAGCCAAAGGATCCCGGTTCGACTCTCCACGACCCACGTAAGCCAGATGCACGATTGGGCACATGCATCTGGAGTTCGTTTGCAGTGGCTGGAGGCCCTGCAATGCCCATTCTCTGTCCCTCCCTCCCTCTTTCTCTCTCTGAAATAAATAAATAAAATATTAAAAAGAAGAAATTATGAGCTTGGCACGGGGGGTGCACACCTTTAAACCCAGCACTTGGGAGGCAGTGGTAGGAGGATCGTTGTGAGTTCAGGGCCACCCTGAGACTACATAGCGAATTCCAGTCAGCCTGAGCTGGAGGGAGGACCTACCTTGAATGGGGCGGGGAGAGGGGGAGGAAAGTAACAAAAGAAACTGTAGGGTCAGAGAGATGACTTAGTGGTTAAGGCACTTGCCTGAGAAGCCTAAGGACCCAGGTTCAACTCTCTAGATCCCACATAAGCCAGACCCACAAGGTGACACGTGGGCAAGGTTGTGTATGGGCACAAGGTGGCACACACACCTGGAGTTCAATTGCAGTGGCGAGAGGCCATGGCACACAAATTCTCTCTCTGTCCCTTCTCTTACTTTCTCTCATGAAAAAAGAAATTATGGTTTTGTATGTATGTAGGTATGGGTGCTTCGTGGAGGTCAGCAAACCATCTTGGGATGTTGGTTATCTCTGTCTACCCCGTTTGACACAAGGTCTCTCGTTGTTTGCTGCTTGGAAGGACATTCTTTATTTTTTTGTTTCAACGTAGGGTCTCACTGTAGCCCAGGCTGATCTGGAATTCATTAGGTAGTGTCAGGGTGGCCTCGAACTCACGGCGGTCTTCCTACCTCTGCACCCTCCCCCCCCCCCCCCCCCCCCCGTGCTGGGATTAAAGGCGTGCGCCACCACACCCAGCTTGGGAAGGCCATTCTAGCTGCCGACTCTGCCTCCCACGGCTGTAGATGCCCCGGGATTACACCTGTTCTACCTTACATCCGGCTCCACAGGGGTGTTGTGTATCCAAACTCCAGCAGGCTTGTTGAGCGGCTGGTTTCAACCACTGAGCCATCTTCCCAGCCCCCCACCCAGAAACTGTAGGTTTATTTATTTGTTTGTTTTTTTCAAGGTAGGGTCTCACTCTAGCCCGTGTTGACCTGGAATTCACTATGGAGTCTCAGGGTGGCCTCAAACTCACAGAGATCCTCCTACCTCTGCCTCCCAAGTGCTGGGATTAAAGACGTGCGCCACCACACCTGGCTTCGGCTTTTTTGTTTTTTAAAGAGGAGGTAGGACAAATGTAAGAGCAAGAGGATGGAAGGAAAGGCACAGAATGCTGTCTTCTGGATAAGATGGCCATGACGCTCATGAACTCCTAGTAGCTGTGGTTTCCTGTACAAAACTGAGCCAGTCAATATTTCGTCATGAACAGAGGAGGGGCTCATGAGACCCCACATCTCGTAAAGCAGCTAGTGGCAGCTGGTGATTGCTGGGGGAGGGGGAGTCATGTCCTTCAGTAGTGTAGCCGCTGGGAGGGCGTAAACAACCCCCACCCATGACATGCAGGTGACCCTAATTTAATTCAGTGGATAAAAAAAAAAAGAGTGAAAGGACATAACTGGACAGCGTGCTCCAGTTATGCACATGCCCGAACACACAAGCCACGTGTCTGTGCGTGCACCTCTGCCTGCGTGTAAGGGGGACTTGGGGTGATGAGCCTGAACTTGCATATCTCCTCTGGCAAGTTCATGCACACCATCAATTTACTGTTTATTTTTATTTTTATTAACAACATCCATGATTATAAAAAATATCCCATGGTAATACCCTCCCCCTTACTTTCAATTGAAACTCCACTCTCCATCATATCCCCTCCCCCTCTCAATCAGTGTCTCTTTTATTTTGATGTCATCATCTTTTCCTCCTCTTATGATGGTCTTGTGTAGGTAGTGTCAGGCACGGTGAGGTCATGGATATCCAGGCCATTTTATGTCTGGAGGGAGCACATTGTAAGGAGTCCTACCCTTCCTTTGGCTCTTACATTCTTTCCACCACCTCTTCCGCATTAGACCCTGAGCCATGGAAGGTGTGATAGATATTGCAGTACTGAGCACCGCGGTCACTTCTTTCCAGCACCATGATGCCTTCTGAGTCGTCCCAAGGTCACTGCCATCTGAAAGGAGAAGATTCTCTACCAAAAGTGAGAGTAGCATTAATGTAAGGGTATGAACATTAAGAGAAGTGCTTATTGGGCAGTTTGATAAGCATGGTATATTCATTTTTCCAGACAGCAGCAGGCGTTACACCCCTAGAGCTCATGACTACTCCTGTTTTAGGTTTTCAGTATCAGGGATGTATTCCCTCCCATGGAGTGGGCCTCCAGTCCAATTAGAGGGCAGTTGATTTCCCCCACGACAGACATGCCACTATTGCACCTGTTGGCTCATTTGGCCTCAATTTTATTTTTATTTTATATTAGAGCAAGGGAGCAAGGTGGGGGAGGGAGAGAGAGAGAATTGGTGTACCAGGGCTTTAGCTACTGAAATTGAACTTCACATGCTTGTGGTACCTAGTGGGCATGTGCGACCATGCTCTTGCCTTACCTTTGTGAGTCTGGCTTACATGGTGTTACAGTCTGGTTCACATTGCTGGTAGAAATCACCCAACCAAGAGCAGCTTCTGAGAAAAAGACATTTATTTTGGCTTACATGCTCGAGGGGAAGCTTCACAATGGCAGGAGAAAACGATGGCATAAGCAGAGGGTGGACATCACCCCCTGGCCAACATAAGGTGGACAATAGCAACAGGAGAGTGTGCCAAACACTGGCATGGGGAAACTGGCTATAACACCCATAAGCCCGCCCCCAACAATACACTGCCTCCGGGAGTCATTAATTCCCAAATATCCATCAGCTGGGAACCTAGCATTCAGAACACCTAAGTTTATGGGGGACACCTGAATCAAATCACCACACATGGGATCTGGCGAGAGATGGAACATGGCTCCTTAGGCTTTGCAGATGAATGCCTTAACCGCCAAGCCATCTCTCCAGCCCCACACCATCAATTTTAGAGACTGTCTTGCGGTCTCTGTCCACCCTCCTTCCTACTCCTTCCTTTGCAGCCTCCTATCTCAGCTCCGTCCTGTTCTGTGGCACAACCAGCAATGGCGGGGCAGGGAGATTCTGAAAGAGACCTGCTGCTCCACAGCGTGGCTGAACAAACATGCCACATGTGGGTGCGCATGGACCCAGATCATGTCTATGCACATAGGCACATGTGCACTATAGTAGCTTGTTTTTAATATAGATTCCATGTAAAACATATTATTTATTTACTTGTGTGCACACAGAGACAGAGAAGGGAACGAGAGAAAGAGAATGGGCACACCAGGGCCTCTAGCCACTGCAAACGAACTCCAGATCCATGTGCCCCATCTGGCTTTACGTAGATACCTGGGAATTGAACCCAGGTTCCTAGGCTTTGCAGACAAGTGCCTTAACCTCTGAGCCATCTCTCCAGCCCTATCTTTCTTTCTTTTTTTCAAGGTAGGGTCTCATTCTAGCCCAAGCTGACCTGGAATTCACTCTAGAGTCTCAGGATGGCCTTGAACTCACAGCAGTCCTCCTACCTCTGCCTCCCAAGTGCTGGGATTAAAGGCATGTGCCACCGCACCCGGCAATATATTTCATATTTGGATTGGGTACTACATGGACATGGTAAACAAAACAAGAACAAAAACCCTTCACACAATGGAAAAGCAGGCATAAGAAAGCCCATGTCCCAAACAGCTGACTTCTGGGCTGATGGAAGAAGGACTTTCAAAAATTTGCTCCCCCTTGGGGCTGGGGCTGTAGCTGACTGGTAGAGCACTTGCCTAGCATGCTCACAGCCCTGGCTTTGACCCCAAGCACCTCACAAAACGGGAGTAGTGCTGCATACCTGTAACCCCAGCACCCTGGAGGTGGGGGCAGGAGGAGCAGGGGTTCCAGGTTGGGGTGAACTCTGCCTGGCTGAGTAGATGGTAGGGAGGGGTAAGCCAAGGGCACAGTGACTGATCTCCTGCTGAGAAGTACAGGGAAACAGACCCCGGTGAGATCAAAGACACTTTCTGGCTATTTCTAACTTGGGATAACATTGGCATCAACCTCATCAACCAGTAGCACGTGGCAGAGATGGCGGGACAGGCTCTTGATGCCCACCAGGGCTCCAGTCCCACTTTCCTGGAGATGCTCATCCAAGAAACATCTTGTGATATCGCTAAAGACTCCATCCTGTGCAGGGCCCAGGGCACGTTCGCTGCCGAAGGCCTGTGGCTTCCCCACTCGCAGCTCTTCTCTCACTACCAGGCCTCTCCAAGCTTGCCATTCTCTTTAAGTTTCAAGCTCCTGGTATCCAACTTCCACTCCTTCTCCTATCACTAAGAGGTCAGCTGAGTTGATTCTAGGCCTGCTGAGGCTCTGCCGGTCAAATGCAGGCTGGTTAGGGAATAGGAAGCATGACCATCTTCTCTCTCCACTACCTCTTCCCTGGCTGTTACACGGTGACATTGCCAATGTTAAGTTACAATAACATTCTTGGGCCTGGGAAGATGGTTCAGCAATTAAGGTATTTGCCTGCAAAGGCTAAGGACCCAGGTTCGATTCCCCAGTACCCACGTAAGCCAGATGCATAAGGGAGCGCATGCATCTGGAGTTCGTTTGCAGAGGCTAGAGGCCCCAGCAAGCCTGTTCTCTCCATCTGTTTCTCTCTCAAAATAAATAAAATACATTTAAAAACATAAATAAAACAAGCCACATATTATGGCACATGCCTTTAATCCCAGCACTTGGGAGACAGAGGTAGGAGGATTGCTGTGAGTTTGAGTCCTGTTGAGACTACATAGTGAATTCCAGGTTGGGTTGGGCTAGAGAGAGAACCTACCTCGAAAAACCAAAAATAAATAAATAACATTCTTGGGGCTGGAAAGATTTCTCAGTGGTTAGAGGTGCTTGCCTGTAAATCCTGCTGGCCTGGATTCAATTCCCTAGCCACCCATGTAAGCCAAATGCAAAAAAGGGCTCAAATATTTGGTGTTTGTTTGCAGTGGTAATAGGCCCTGGTTTACGTATGTGCACACATTCATGTGCATGCAAACTAATTTTTTTAAAAAGTAATATTCTTGGGGCTGGAGAGATGGCTCAGCAGTAAAGGCACTTGCCTACAAATCCTAACGACCTGGGTTTGGTTCCCCAGTACCCATGTAAAGCCAGATGCACAGTGATGCATGAATCTGAAAGTTGTTTGCAACAGCTAGAGGCCTTGGCATGCCCATTCTCTCTCTCTCTCTCCTTTTTTTCTCTCTCTCTCTCTGCTTGCAAACAAATAAATAAAAATAGTAATATTCTTGCTTTTCCCCTCTCCCCCCCCAAATTCAACATCAACCCAACTATGTAGTGAATTTGAGCTGAGTCTGGGCTACATGCAACCCTATTAAAAAAAAAAAAAAGCCAGAAGTTGGGCGTGGTGGTGTACGCCTTTAATCCCAGCACTTGGGAGGCAGAGGTAGGAGGATCACTGTAAGTTCAAGGCCACCCTGAAACTACATAGAGAATTCCAGGTCAGCCTGAGCTAAAGTGAGACCCTACTTCATAAAACCAAACAAACAAAAAAACAACAAAACAAAACAAGCCAGGCATGGTGGCACACACCTTTAATCCCAGCACTTAGGAGCCAGAGGTAGGAGGATCACTGTGAGTTCAAGACTACCCTGAGACTACACAGTGAGTTCCAGGTCAGCCTGAGCTAGAGTGAAACCCTACCTCAAAAAACAAAAAAATAAAAAACCCAAACAACCAAAAAAGACTGGGCTAGAGAATGACCCTATTTAAAAAATAAAAAACAAAAACGCTGAGCTGGAAATGTGGCTTAGCAATTAAGGCTTTTGCCTCCATGCCCCCGGCCAGCAGGGAGTTGAACCAGGACCCGAGGGGAAATTAACCTGGATGAGAGACAAGGGACAAAAAAAAGGAGACCAAGTCTATGCTCTGATCAAGGTCTCTGAATCTTTATTTTTTACACAGTGGTTATATAGGGGAAGAAAAGGAGGAATAAGCTGGCTGACGTGATTTAGGGCCTTGGAATTGTCAGGAAATCTAGAGGGGATGTAATCGGGTGTTTATCTAATCTTGCCTCAATGGCTTAACATCCTGACTGCGCGAGGCTTCACAGCCTGACCATAAACTGGCCTTTTGCAAAAGATAAGATTCTGTAAGCGTCTGTTGACCAACATTCCAGAAGCTGGATGGATCAGCTTTCTGAATAATGAGTCAACTTACGAACAGGCCCAGGCAAAATGGAGGGGCTTTTGCTCTATGGCTCCCAACACCTCCAAAGCCAAAGAACCCAGGCTCCATCCCCCAGGAGCCATGTAAAGCCAGATGCACAAAGTAGCACAAACATCTGGGGTTTGTTTACAGTCGTTAGAGGCTCTGGTGCACCTGTGTGTGTGTGTGTGTGTGTGTGTGTGTGTAGCAAAAATCTGGGCTGGAGAGATGGCATAGTGGTTAAGATGCTTCCCTGCAAAGCCTAAGGACCCATGTTCAACTCCCCAGATCCCACATAAGCCAGACACACCAGGTGATGCATGTGCACAAGGTGGCACACATATTCTGGAGTTCGATTGCAATAGCTAGAGGCCCTGGTATGCCAATTCTCTCTCTCTCATAAAGAAGGGCAAAAATTCCTGGTCCTTCACAAAAGCAGTAATAACAGTAGAAACATTTTCAAGTTCATGTTGTTGAACAATCAGAGATCAGGGGACTCGAGTCTCGAAGGTCTGCGTGCTCCCTGCCCTTCCTCCTCTGCCTCTCTCCATGTACCTCTTCTGTCTGGCTGTTCATACTGTCCTTTGTGACATCACTTATGAGGATGTAAACATCAGTGTTTTTCTGTGTTCTGTGAACCTCTCCAGCAAAGTAATCAAGCCTGGCCAGGGGACCGAGGGTCATGGTCAATGTGAAGTGTAGGTGACAACTATATTACAACCTGTTACTGACGTCTGCAGTAGAGGGTGGTGTCAAGGGACTAGGCTCTAATTTGTGCTCTGAGAGTCTTGAGCCATGGTAACTGTATCAACCAGCAGCCTAGCCACCACTGAAGGGCTCAGAGAACTGCTACCATGTGACCTGTGTGGCAGCTTCCAGAAGAGCTGCATTTCAAAGGTTTATCTTCACTGGACTTGGGCTCCCACTGTGTGGCTCTCTCCCATTGAGAACGCTGAGGAGCAATGGCTTAACATGGTGGCTCCCAGAGGCAGCCTGAACAGTGGAAACCTGCAAGATGCTAACCCAAGCTTCTGGAAGAAAAGCCTTGGAAATCTCCCAATTTGTTCTCCAAAAATGTAGGATCTCATGCAGGCACGTGTCTAGGAAAGCCAGAGCAAGGCCACAGCTGTTCACCTCTGGTGGATAAAAGGCTCGGCAGACAGGAAGTAAAATCTGAGTTTTCAATTCTCTCTGAACTCAGAGCTCATGATAAAGGCCATAAGACATACTGGTCACATTTATTATTATTATTGTTATTATTATTATTATTATTATTTTGGTTTTTTGAGTTAGGGTCTCACTCTAGCTCAGGCTGACCTGGAATTCACTATGTAGTCTCAGGGTGGCCTCAAACTCACGGCAATCCTCCTACCTCTTCTTCCCGAGTGCTGGGATTAAAGGCGTGCACCACCACGCCCGGTTACTGGTCACATTTTAGAGAAATATTTGCTTAGTCATCAGCTGAGCAGGAACTCCAATAGATATAATTGACACATCCTAGCTTTGACCTAGGAAAGTTACCATGCCAACAAACAGCAACAACCCAACCAACAGCAAACCAAGAGGCACTGATTCCCTGAGTTCCCATGTCATGGCATCCTGTGTAAAATGCAAGGTTCTTTTTCATTTGAGACCAGGTCTCATGTAGCCCAGGCTGGCCTTCTTATGTAGCCGAGGATAACTCTGGACTCCCAATCCCCCTGCTTCCACCTTCCAGAGTCCGCTGTTGAGAATGGGATGCAGGGCTTTGTGTATGCTGCTGGGGGTTATTTTGGAAGGTTCTGGAAACTTTAGGAGGTAGAGCCCAGTGAGAGGAAGTGTGTTACTGATGAAGGTTCTTTTGGGGGGGGGGGTGTATATCATCCTTGGTCTTTTCTTGTGTGTCTCTCTCATGCACTCATTCTTTCTGCTTCCTGTCCACTGTATGTGAAAAACCAGCTCCTCCTCATGTTCCAACCAGCATGTTCTCAAGCACAGGCATCAGGCAACCATGGACTGAACTCTCTGAAACCCTGAGCCAAAAGGAACTTTTCCTTCTTTAAGCTGTTGCTGTCAGGGAAAGTAATAGAGACACAAAAGTAAAAGCTAAAGGAAGGAATGTCTAGGGAGTTTGAGGAAAGGATCGGAATGTCTTACCAAACAGAGAATGGGAGACTAGCAACAAAGAAATTATTTTTTTAATGTGTGTGTAGTATGTGTGTGTGTGTGTGTGTGTGTGTGTGTGTGTGTGTACATGCATGTGGAGACCAGGGGAAGACGTTGGATGTCTTTCTCTGTATTCCATTAGAATCTATTAAAACCTGCCCCTTTCCATCTTTCATTAATTTAGGACTTTTTTTATTTTTATTTTTTGGTTTGGGGTTAGGGGCTTGCTGGTGTATCTTCCAATAAAACCAATTTTTTTGTTTGATTGGTTCTATACCTTGGCACATTCATCTTCTTTCTCTCTCCCTATACCTTGCTCTTAAATTTCCATTTCATTAATCTCTGCCCTGATCATTGTTATTTCTTGCCTTCTGCTTTTGGATTTGCCTTGCTCTGGTTCGATAAGATCTTAAGTTGCATCATTAGGTTCTTGATTTGAGTTCTCTCTTATTCATTGATTGATCGATTGATTGATTTATGTGCATATGGGAAGGTCAGGGACTCTCCCAGTGCAAATGAATG
Source organism: Jaculus jaculus (assembly GCF_020740685.1). Classification (NCBI taxonomy): domain Eukaryota; kingdom Metazoa; phylum Chordata; class Mammalia; order Rodentia; family Dipodidae; genus Jaculus; species Jaculus jaculus. The sequence continues at coordinate 117,507,584 of NC_059109.1, forward strand.
CTAGACACACGTGCCACATTTTTAAAATTATTTTTTAATTTATTTTAATTTTTCTTTGTTTATTCTTATTTATTTGAGAGCAACAGACAGAGAAACAGGCAGAGAGAAAGAGAGAATGGACGCACCAGGGCTTCCAGCCACTGCAAACGAACTCCAAATGCGTGTTCCCCCTTGTACATCTGGCTATTGTGGGTCCTGGGGAATTGAACCTCAAACTGGGGTCCTTAGGCTTCACAGGCAAGCACTTAACTGCTAAGCCATCTCTCCAGCTCACGTGCCACATTTTGTGTCCAACTTCATGAGGGTGTTGGGGAATTGAACCAGGACCAACAGACTTTGCAAGCAAGTGCCTTTAGTCATTCATCTGTCTCCCCAGACCTCTCTCTGATTTTTAAAAAAGATTGTATTTTTCTTTATTTATTTGAGAGAGAGAGAGAGAGAGAGAGAGAAGATGACTGTGCCAGGGCCTCCAGCTACTGCTAACTCCAGCTACAGCTAATGAACTCCAGATGTGTGCGCCCCCCTTGTGCATCTGGCCTACTTACTAGGGAGTTGAACCTGGGTCCTTTGGCTTTGCAGGCAAGCACAGTAACTGCTAGGCCATTTCTCTAGCCCCTCTGATTTGCTTTAACATGAGCACTTATTGTTATGAAGTTCCTCAGTAGCTTGCCTTAGCTGTAGCCCAGAGATTCTGGAATGTTGTGCTTTCATTTTCATATGATCATAGAAGGTTTAAAATTCTCCTCCAGCTGTCTTCAATAACCCACGTGTTATTCAATCAGTCAAGAGTGTACTGTTCACTCTCTAAGTACACGTGCAGGTTCTGTAGTTTCTTTTGCTATTGACTAGGTTTATTCGAGAGTGACACGAGGCCTGGAGAGATGGCTTAGTGGTTAAGCACTTGCCTGTGAAGCCTAAGGACCTCGGTTCGAGGCTTAATTCCCCAGGACCCACGTTAGCCAGATGCACAAGGGGGTGCACGTGTCTGGAGTTCATTAGCAGTGGCTGGAAGTCCTGGCGTGCTCATTCTCTCTCTTCTGTCTCTTTCTCTCTCTGTCATACTCAAATAAATAAATAAAAATAAATATAGGGCTGGAGAGATGGCTTAGCAGTTAAGCGCTTGCCTGTGAAGCCTAAGAACCCTGGTTCGAGGCTCGGTTCCCCAGGTCCCACGTTAGCCAGATGCACAAGGGGGCGCACGCGTCTGGAGTTCGTTTGCAGAGGCTGGAAGCCCTGGCGCGCCCATTCTCTCTCTCTCCCTCTCTCTGTCTTTCTCTCTGTGTCTGTCGCTCTCAAATAAATAAATAAAAATTAAAAAAAATATAGTGACATGATAAGATACAATAAATTATTTATTTGAAAGGAAATATTTTATTTATTTGAGAGAGAGAAGAGTGTGAGAAAGGGGGGGGAGAGAGAGAATGGGTGCACCAGGGCCTCCAGCCACTACAAACGAACTCAAGACGCATGCGCCACCTCGAGCATCTGGCTTATGTGGGTCCTGAGGAATCAAACCTGGGTCCTTAGACTTCACAGGCAAGCTCCATAACTGTTAAGCTATCTCTCTAGCCCCCAATAAATTATTTTATTTTATTTTTAAATTTTGTTCATTTTTATTTATTTATTTGAGAGTGACAGAGAAAGAGGCAGAGAGAGAGAGAAAGAGAGAGAGAATGGGCGTGCCAGGGCCACTGCAAAGGAACTCCAGACGCGTGCGCCCCCTTGTGCATCTGGCTAACGTAGGTCCTGGAGAGTCGAGCCTCGAACCAGGGTCCTTAGGCTTCACAGGCAAGTGCTTAACCGCTAAACCATCTCTCCAGCCCAAATTATTTTATTTTTTAAAAGGCAGCCATTATCTTGAAGGGTGTGATTCTTACTGTGTGTGTGTGTGTGTGTGTGTGTGTGTGTGTGTAAGTGTGGCTGATCCGGGTCCTCTTGTTGCTACAAATGAACACTCGGTGCTTGCACTACCTTTTATGTCTGGCTTATGTGGGTGGCTTGGGAATTGGACCAAGGCTGACAGACTGTGCAAGCATCTTAACTGTTGAGTCATTTCCACAGCTCCCTAGAAATTATTCATTCAGGGTCTCTCATCAGCTGTCCAGCAGGATGGAGTCACAAGGACTCCCCCTCCACAGGACTCAGTCACTCACACACTTTTCTCACCCCATCTTCCTCACTGACATTTGTAACATCGCGTGTAAACTTTGTTTTTTCTTTTTTTGAGGTAGGGTCTCACTCTAGCCCAGGCTGACCTGGAATTCACTCTCAGGGTGACCTCAAACTCACAGTGATCCACCTACCTCTGCCTCCCAAGTTTAGGATTATAGGTGTGTGCCACCACAGCCGGCCTTAGACTTACTTACATTTATTTATTTATTTTTGAGGTAGGGTTTCACTTTAGCTCAGGCTGACCTGGAATTCACTCTTTAGTTCAGGGTGGCCTCAAACTCATAGCGATCCTCCTGCCTCTGCCTTCCGAGTTCTGGGATTAAAGATATGTGCCGCCATGTCTGGCTTTCACTCTCTCTCTCTTTTTTTTTTTTTTAAATTACTGGGCTGGAGAGATGGTTTAGTGGTTGTTGCAGTCAGGTGTGCATTGCTAGCAGAAATCATCTGAACAAGAGCAGCTTGTGGGGAAAAAAGGGTTTATTTTGGCTTACAGACTCTAGGGGAAGCTTCATCATGGCAGGAGAAAATGATGGCATGAGCAGAGGGTGGACATCACTCCCTGGTCAATATAAGGTGGGCAATAGCAAAAGGAAAGTGTGCCAAACACTGATAAGGGGACACTGGCTATCCCATAAGCCCACACCCAACAATACTCTGCCTCTAAGAGGCGTTAATTCCCAAATCTCCATCAGCTGGGAACCTAGATTTCAGAACACCTAAGTTTATGGGGGACACCTGAATCAAAACACCACATTCCACACTTGGGGAAATGATAACTATCCAGGATGTAAAATGCAATGCATTCAGTCCATCTTTAAAAGTCCCCATAATTTTTTATCAATCCTAATGATGTTCATACATTCCCATAGTCCAAGATCTTTTAACTGAGCCATAATACCAAAAAATCCCCCAAAACACTCATAATGGTACAGAATAAACACTCATATTACAAAAGATGGCACTGGGCAGAGCAAAGAAATATTCAACCAATACAGGGCAAACATCAAACTCTATAGTTCCAAGTCCAACAACTCTAGTCAGTGACAAATCTCCAAGTTTGATAATTCTAACCAATAACAAGACTCTGGGGTTCTAATTCCACGCCTCTAGCTAGGCTACTTCCAGTTCTAGAAAACTTCATCCAGGGCTGGCAGCTCTCCTTGGCACCATTTCACGGTCCTGGCATCTCCACTGGGTCTCCACTGCAATCCATGATTCATCCTCATGACCACATGGGGTCTCCATGCAGGCATCCAGCAAACCTGCTTCACACTGCCCATGGCCATTTCCAAAACACAAGACTGTGTTACAAATTCAATGACCCTCTCTTTCCTGCATTTCTTACACTCCATAATACCAGGTAGGGTGCCAATTTGTTAATCTAGTGGGGAATAAAGCAGACTTTGAAGAACAGGACACTCCTTGAGCACTCAGGCCCCTTCAAAAGAGTCTACATTCTTCCTTTTGCCCCAGTGCAGGTCAGCTGGCCCAATCTCAAAGGTTGTAATCTCTCATATAATACAGCTGAATGGGTAGAAGTTTTAGCCCAAAGATTTCATTTCCATGCCATATCCCTCTGCTCATACCAGTCCATTTCTATGCAATGCAATCCTGCACAACTTCCCAGGACATGGGCATAATAGCAAACCTCTTACACAAACTGCTTCTAGCCCAGTCCAAGCAAAGCTCTTTCTTACCCTTGTAAGCCAAACCTCACAGTCCATAGTTCTTACTGCATTCAGGTCTTTCAACTCTGACCAGAATAATCCATTAAACTGTACTTATAGCACTGCAAGGCATCTCTTAGGCCAAGATTTCAAATCCTTCCACATTACTCTTGAAAATCAGCTCCAAAAGGCCAAAGCCACACGGTCAGGTGTCTAGCAGCAATCCCACTCCTTGGTACCAATGGTTAAGGCACTTGCCTGCAAAGCCAAAGGACTCAGGTTTGACTCCCCAGAACGCATGTAAACCAGATACACAAGGTGGTACATGTGTCTGGAGTTTGTTTGCAGTGGCTGGAGGCCTTAGCATGCTCATTCTGTCTCTCTCTGCCTATTTTTCTCTCAAGTAAATAAATAAATAAGTATCCAGGCGTGGTGGTGCATGCCTTTAAACCCAGCACTTGGGAGGCAGATAGGAGGATTGCTGTGAGTTCAGGGCCACCCTGAGATTACATAGTGAATTCCAGGTCAGCCTGGGCTGGAATGAGATCCTACCTCAAAAAAAGAGTAAAAGTAATTAAAAAAAATATTTGTGAGCTGAGAAAGAGAGAAAGGGAGGGAGAGAATGGACATATCAAGACCTCTAGCCACTGCAAATGCATTCCAGACATATGCACCACTTTGTGCACCTGTCTTTATGTAGAGTCTGGGGAATTGAACCTGGGCCAGGAGAACTTGCAAACCAGTGCCTTCACATACTGAGCCATTTCTTCAGTCCCTCTACTTTCTTATGCTCTTCTTTTAAAAGAACTCAGAATTAAGCCAGGCGTGGTGGCGCATGCCTTTAATCCCAGCATTTGGGAGGCAGAGGCAGGAGGATCACCGAGAGTTGGAGGCCACCCTGAGAATTCCAGGTCAGGCTGAGTTAGAGTGAGACCCTACCTTGAAAAACCAGAAAAAAAAGAACTCAGAATTAGACATCATGTACTGCATGCATATGTGCAAATCTGTGTGCGTGTGTTTCCAAAGGCAAACGCATGCATGTCTTTGTTTTTCCCTTTGAGGATGGTCATGGGTATGTGCTGGTGATTTTGTGTGAGCAGCTTAACTGCAGTGTGGCTGCATGCACCTCATATCAACATTTGTCACACAGTGCACAGGTGGCTCTTGAGTCTGTTTAAGGCATGCTTGTGCATGTGCCTATGCCCATGAGGTCAGGGAGCCCAAGAAAGGCCCCTCTGTAGCTCTCTGATTACCAGCCTCCTGTCGGGTGGCACCTGGGAGATGGGTAGGGTGTGAGTTGTAATGACAGCCTGTCGCCTGCACCCTCTTCCTTGCTGATGCCTGTCTGGAGACAGCCCCGTCAGCCTGGCCTCTGATGTGTGTTTTCCCTGACGGGAGGTGGCCGGAGCAGCTGTCAGGGCTTGCTGGCAAGGCGGGCTGCGGAGGTACCTGTCCGCTGCACCATGTAAAGCTGTCTTGGTGATGTGCCAGGAGCAGGAGGAGAGGGGCGGTCTTTCAGTGCATCTGGGCACCTTCTACTCTGCCCACATGGGGGGGGTGATCCCCAGGTTCTGCATATCCCTGAAATTACAGATCCACACCCCGTGCCCCAGATTTGTTTTGCTGGCTTTGACATTGACATTGATGTTGACGCGTGCGCACACCATTCCCGTTCTATATTGGATTTACACTGGGTCCTCAGGCTGATTGGGTTCCTTAGTCCTGGACTTCCAAGGCATTGGCCTCCCTCTTCTGCTAGCTGGTAAGCTTTCTCTTTCCAGTCCTTTCCCCAGTCCTCAGACTGTTCAACTTCAGCCAAGCAGGGCTTCTGTCATGCACACAACTTCCCAGGAAGGAGAATTAGGGTGGACTCCAGCCTCTGCCTCAACACAGGCATTTTAGGCTCAAGGCGGGAGCCTAGGTAAACTGAGCTCCCTCAATCCAAGGGAGCCAGGGTCAGAGTCGGACAGTGCAGGGTCTGGATCCCATGAAGGGGACACTGTTATAATAAGACCCCAGCTAGTAATAAACTTGAACAGCAGAGGAAACAGCCCATAGTTGACCTGCCTCTCAAGAGAAAGGGCCTCAGACAATGGGACTGAGTGTGGACTCCCAGGAAAGGGGCTCAGCTGGGAGGCGTTTCAGTGCCGAGAACATCTTAATCCTCAAGAGGCTGATGCAAGAGGATCTTGAAGTGAGGCAAGCATGAGCTACATACATAGTGAGACAAAAAATGCCAAAGAATGTGGCTCAGTGGTATGGAATCTGCCTAGAAAGTGAGCAAGTGTGGGGCCCTGGGTTCAATCCCCAGCACTGAAATTAAAAAAGGAAAAAAAAAAAAGCGCCTAAATGCTGTAAGAATTAGCTGTTATAAAGACCCGTCATGGTGACTGTCACACAGTGAGTGTCCTGTACTTGTTACCTGGTATGTCAGTCATATTGACTCAGTGTGCCAAGCCACACAAAGGGCCTTGGAAAAAAGGGTGAAGGTGGGCACAGCAAAGTTCCTGAGCACCCAGAGCCCAGTCTGGCGAGACTGAGAGGAAAGAGAGACAGAAGCGCTGGAGTGAGTGGTGCAAAGTCCCAACATTACAAGGCGGAGCCAGACGTAGTGGCGCGGGACCAGTTCCTGAGCGTGTGAGCCCAAACAGGCATGCCGAGCTTGGTGGGCCTTGACTCCACGCCAGGCACTGTCTCATTGAAAGTTCAGGGACGGGAATAGAGACTGTCGATCTCAGTTTTATGAATGGCGAAGCTGAGCCCTTGAGCTTCAGAGAGGTAAGACCCGCGCCGATGCCTGCTGCAGCCCGCTTCCGGTTATCTCTCCGTTGCCTGAGCTGTGCTCCCGGGATAGGCAGAGAGCTGCACAGTGGGCAGAGGTGGGTGCAGGTGCTGACCCGGCACCAGTTCTAGAACGTGCCAGGCCCTGGGTGAAGGTTTGTCTCTTGCCACATATGCAATCTTTTTTTTTTTTTTTTTTTCGAGGTAGGGCTTCACATTAGCCCAGGCTGACCTGGAACTCGCTATGTAGTCTCAGGGTAGCCTCGAACTCACGGCGATCCTCCTACCTCTGCCTCCTGAGTGCGTTGGGATTAAAGGCATGCGCCACCACGCAGGCTACGTATGCAATCTTGACCACAAACCGTTCTGCAGTCTTGGAGCCGGGCGTGGTGGCGCATGCCTTTAATCCCAGCGCACTCAGGAGGCAGAGGTAGGAGGATCGCCCTGAGTTCGAGGCCAGCCTGGGACTACAGAGAGAATGCCAGGTCAGCCTGGACTACAGCGAGACCCGACCTCAAAACAAAACAAACGTGCAATCATGGGATCTGACTCAGTTAAGTTTCCAAACCCGTGGAATTATTTCTCTGACACTGTGGGTGTGTCCTGTAAATAGACAGGAACTGTCCCCGTGACTAAAGAAGTGGGCACCTGAAGGGAACAAGGCACTGAGCAGTTGGGACGGGAACTCAGATCACTAGTTGCTCATTCATAAATAAGCAATGGTGGGCAGGGGGAGATTGTGGAGTGGGGGCAGAATTGAATCTCTCTAGGACTGGTCTTGTTGAGCCACCTAAGATAGATTGGATGGTGATAAGAAAGGCAGTGGGGAGTCCCATCAGGAGCCGGTGACACTGGGCGATGCTGACTTTGGATGACAAGCGACATGTGCAGGGAGGCCTTCTGCTGGGGTAGGAAAACAGTGTTCAGGGTAAGAAATAGCCAGGGCCGGGGCCATTAGCCTTATCAAAAAGCTGATTGCTCTTAGCAAAGTATTTAATTCGGTTTCCTGCTATTAGGGCCCCAGCCTGGACTAGCGAGATTATTAATTCTAAAGATAATCATTAGGCGAGGTGGATTGTATTTTAATATATGGCAACAGCGAGCTATTGTCATTTTTCCTTTCTATCTTGATTGCAGGTCACCCAATTAGAGCTGGCTTCCAGTGCCCCTTCCTGGAGGTAGTGAGATAAAGGCTTAATGTCCTCAAACAAGAGCTATCGGCTGTGACGAGAGGCCCATAAATATTAATAAATCTATAATTAGTCCCGTGGAAAGAGGTATCAATCCACGAGAAGGTTCCACCCATTAGTACTAAAAACCACTTTTGCTGGGAAAGCAAGACTTTTCTCTTCCAAACGCCAGGCTCTTTGTTCTGGAAGGAAGCAAGTCTTGGATATCACAGCCTCTGATCAGAGCCTCCTTGGCGACACACCACGGGAGGGTAGCCTGCCTGCTCTGAGGGGTCCCTAGGGAGAAAGGCTTAGCAGAGGAAGTGACAGGAGGATGGGGACTCCATGATCTTGTCTTCAAGTATTTTAATTTGTTGCATGTGTATGTGCAGGTGCACGTGTGTGTGGTGTGTGTTCAGGTGTGTTGCACATGCACGTGGAAACCAGAAAACAAAAATGTTGAGCTGGAGAGACGGCTTAGCGGTTCAGTGCTTGCCTGTGAAGCCAAAGGACCCCGGTTCCAGGCTCGATTCCCCAGGACCCACGTTAGCCAGATGCACAAGGGGGCGCAATGCATCTGGAGTTCATTTGCAGTGGCTGGAGGCCCTGGCGCGCCCATTCTCTATCTATCTGCTGCTTTCTCTGACTGTCGCTCTCAAATAAATAAATAAAAATTAAAAAAACTTAAAAATGAGCATTGTTTCTTGGGCACTACTCACTTTTTTTTTTTTTTTTTTGAGATAAGGTCCCACTCTAGCTTAGACTGACCTAGAACTCACTACATAGTCCCAGGGTAGCCTTGAACTCACAGCAATGCTCCTACCTCTGCCTCCCATGTGCTGGGATTAAAGGTGTTTGCTACCATGCCTGGCATTACCGACCTTTAATACACACACACACACACACACACACACACACACATAATTTATTTACAAGCAGAGAGATACAAAGAGAGAGTTAGTGTGTGTTGTGTGTTTGGGCATATCAGGACCTCTAACCACTGCAAGTGCATGCAGCATTTTGTGCATCTGGCTTATGCGGGTACTACAATGGCCTTCACCACTAAGCCATCTCTCCAGCTCATTATCCACCTTTTTTGAGATAGCATCTCTCACTGTCCTGGAACTTGCCAAGTAGGCTAGACTGGCTTTTTTTGTTTGTTTGTTTGTTTATTTTTTGAGGTAGGGTTTCACTTTAGCTCAGTCGGTTCTGGAATTCACTATGTAGTCTCAGGGTGGCCTCGAACTCATGGCGATCTTCCTTCCTCCTACTTCTGCCTTCCAAGTGCTGAGATTAAAGTAGATATTTTTAAAATAGTAATGCATATTGCTAGCCAATGAGCCCTGGGCATCCTCCCTAGCACTGTCAGTCTGGGCTACAAGTGTGCACCACTATACTTGGCTTTTTTTTTTTTTTAATAAAAACACAAGTTCTGGAAATGGAATTCAGAGATACATGCCTGCAAGGCAAGCACTTTATTGATTGAGTTATCTCCCATCCTATAATGATTTTAATTTGTAACTGAAAATTTAAGATACGACATTTTAGAGTATCAGAAAGACTTACTATTCATATAAGATTTGAGTGGCCAATGGACTAGTGAAGAGACTTATAGAGGTAGAAGAAACCCCAAGACAGAAATATGGCTGGGCAGTGAGAGGTCTTCTTTTTTCTGGTGTGCCTCACTGGTGCCCCAGGAGTTACTTTATTTTTTATTTTTATTTTTTTAAATCTTTTTCTCAAATTTTATTAACATTTTCCATGATTATGAAGAGCATCCCATGGTAATACCCTTCTCCCCCACTTTCCCCTTTGAAATTCCATTCTCCATCATATCCCCTCCCCATCAATCAGTCTCTTTTATTTTGATGTCATGATCTTTCCCTCCTCTTATGATGGTCTTGTGTAGGTAGTGTCAGGCACTATGAGGTCATGGATATCAAGGCCATTTTATGTCTGGAGGGAGCATGTTGTAAGGAGTCCTACCCTTCCTTTGGCTCTTACATTCTTTCTGCCACCTCTTCCGCATTAGACCCTGAGCCTTGGAAGGTGTGATCGAGATGTTACTCAGTACTCCAGTCACTTCTTTCCAGCACTATGATACCTTCTGAGTCATCCCAAGGTCACTGCCATCTGAAAAGAGAAGATTCTCTACCCAAAGTGAGAGTAGCATTAATATAAGGGTATATATATTAAGAGAAGTACTTACTGGGCAGCTTGATAAGCATAGTATATACACTTATCCAGACAGCAGCAGACATTACACCCCTAGCGCTCATGACTACTCCTGTTTTAAGTTTTCAGTATCAGGGATGTATTCCCCCCACATGGAGCGGGCCTCCAGTCCAATTGGAGGGCAGTTGGTTTCCACCATGACAGACATGCCACTATTGCACCCATTGGCTCATTTGGCCTGGCTGGCCAATTATAAGGCATGCAGTGTCCACTGTTGAGTATCTTCACTGGTGGTATCTCTTTCTCCCATTGAACTGCATGTAGAATGGCTTCTTCCAGCTTTCTGTCAGCCAGTGAGCGGCCTTGAACAGTCGAGCACTTCTGTCATGGTGCACCGCCCCACCTGAGACTTGAAGGTAATGGATTGGCCTACTCACGGATGGGAACCTACAAAACTTTGAACTGAAGCTCTTTCAATTCTTTTCTGACTCTCTCAGGCATTTTCTGACCAGCACAAGAAATACACAGCCTTCATGGGCTCATCTCCATGACTACCCACACACTGGGCATCACTACGCAGCGAAAGGCAATGTTCCTGCCCATGCACGAGGGCCCAGGGTCACTTCCCCGTGATGACCAATCTTCTGCTCTTCTCTAGCACCACACACAGCCCCACATTCTTTTTTTTATTTTATTTTTAAAAAATTTTCCGAGGCAGGGTTTCATTCTAGCCCAGGCTGACTTAGAATTCACTCTGTATTCTCAGGATGGCCTCAAACTCACAGCGATCCTCCAACCTCTGCCTCTTGAGTGCTGGGATTAAAGGTATGCACCACCACGCCCGGCCCATATTCTTTTTTTTTTTTAAATGTTTTTTTAAAATTTTTATTTATTTATTTATTTGAGAGCGACAGACACAGAGAGAAAGACAGATAGAGGGAGAGAGAGAGAATGGGCGCGCCAGGGCTTCCAGCCTCTGCAAACGAACTCCAGACACATGCGCCCCCTTGTGCATCTGGCTAACGTGGGACCTGGGGAACCGAGCCTCGAACCGGGGTCCTTAGGCTTCACAGGCAAGCGCTTAACCGCTAAGCCATCTCTCCAGCCCCCGGCCCATATTCTTTATAAAAAATTTTTTATTTATTTGACAGAGAAAGTGGGGGGGCTGGGAGAGAGAATGGGCACGCCAGGTCCTCCAGCAACTGCAAACGAACTCCAGACGGGTGTGCCCCCTTTTGCTTCTGGCTAACATGGGTCCTGGGGAATCAAACCTGGGTTCTTTGGCTTTTCAGGCAAATGCCTTAACTGATAAGCCAACCCTCTAGCCCATAGCCCGTATTCTTGAGCCCAGATAATTTCCGGCTCTGCTCTTTTCACTCATTATTATATCCCAGCATCATGGTGAATTGGTGGTTTTATAGCTACTATTTTCTTCCATATCACAAAAGTACTTGCCATTATAGAAATGACACAAAACACTGAGTACTCTTAACAGCAAGCCCATTATTAAAAACTTAAAGTTATTTATTTGTTTATTTGCAAGCAGAGAGGGACAGGGAATGAATATGGGCGCACCAGGGCCTTTAGCTGCTGCAAACAAACTCTAGATGAATGTGTCACCACGTGCATCTGGCTTTATGTGGACACTGGGGAATTGAATCTGGGGCCTTAGGCTTTGCAGGCAAGCGTCTTAACCAGTAAGCCATCTCTCCAGCTCCTATTTTTAAAACTTTAATAAGTAGCTGTCCCCTCTGTGGACATTTTTGGACAAGAAGGTCCTTAGTTGGAATTGACAGAGACCCAGCCTCAACTGGCTTGAAGAAAATTCACTTTGTTGGCTTAAGTAACGGGTCTCCTGACTAAGGTGTCTTCCCAGGGTTTCTATAGTAACTCCAGGTAAAACTCTGTGGGCTCTGGCTGCACATGTCCATGTTGGATCTGTCACCGAGGCTCTGAATGGCCAGTCAGAGAGCTCGCTGGGACAGAATGCCCGCCCAGAGCTGAAGGCTGGAGAAGGGAGGACTCCCCAAAAGCACTAGAGAGAAGACCGAGTAAGCCGGGTGTGGTGGCACATGCTTTTAACCTCAGCACTCGGGAGGCAGAGGTAGGAGGACCACTGTGAGTTCCAGGCCACCCTGAGACTCCATAGTGAATTCCAGGTTAGCCTGGGCTAGAGTGAGACCCTACCTCGAAAAACCAATAGCAAGAAGAGGAATGGAAGAGATGTTTCTCTGTTGTTTGGGACTAGAAATTCCTCAAGTCCAGCGAATGGGACTCATTTCCTTCATGATCTTCCTCTGTTCTTTGTTCTGTGCTCCTATATATATCGCCCCTCATATTCCTCAAGGTCAAAAAGGCCGTAGGACCTGAAAAATGAGGCATCACGTAGAGAAGATACACACTAACAGTCTGGCGACAATGAGCAGAGGGCAGGGAGATTTCTCAGTGGTTAAAGGTGCTTGCTTGCAAAGTCTATTTGCCAGGGTTTGATTCCCCAACACCCATGTAAAGCTACATCTTAAACGTGGCACATGAGTCTGGTGTTTATTTACCATATAAGACCCTGGCATGCCCCATCCCACACAAGCAAAAATAGGGGCTGGAGAGATGGTTAAAGTGGTTAAAGGCACTTGGGTTGTAAAACCTGAAGGTCAGGACTGGAGGGATTTGCAGGACCCACGTTCGATTCCCCAGGACCCACGTTAGCCAGATGCACAAGGGGTGCACACATGTGGAGTTCATTTGCAGTGGCTGGAGGTCCTGGCACATCCATTCTTTTACTCTCTCTCCCTCTTTCTCTGTCAAATAAAGAAAATATTTAAAAAAAAAAAACCCTGAAGGCCCAGGTTCAATTCCCCAGTACCCATGTAAATTCAGATGCACACAGTGGACCTGTATCATTTACAGTGGCAAGAGGCCTGGAGCCCATGCTCTTTCTCTCTCCCCTCTTTCTCAAATAAATAAATACATATTTTTTAAAAATTATATTATTTGTGAGAGAAGGAGAAAGAGAGAGGGAAGCCAAGCATGGTGGCCCATGCCTTTAATTTCAGCACTCAGGAGGCAGAGATAGGAGGATCACTGTGAGTTTGAGGCCACCCTGAGAAATGACATAGTGAATTCCAGGTCAGCCTGGACTAGAGTGAAACGCTACCTTGAAAAACTGAGAGAGAGAGAGAGAGAGAGAGAGAGAGAGAGGGAGAGAGGGAGGGAGGGGAGGGAGGCAGATAGAGAATGAGCATATCAGGGCCTCTATCCACTGCAAATGAACTCCAGACGCATACACTACCTTGTGCACCTGGCTCACATGGGTACTGGGGAATTGAACCTATGTCTTTAAGCTTCACTGGCAAGCGCTTTAACCACTAAGCCATCTCTCTAGCCTGAAAAAAAATATTAAAAAAAAAATCAATGGGAGCTAGGCATGCGGTGTAAGTAAGCTGGGTGTGGTGGCACATGCTTTTAACCTCAGCACTTGGGAGGCAGAGGTAGGAGGGTTGCCGTGAGTTTGAGGGCTCCTTAAGACTCCATGGTGAATTCCAGGTCCGCCTGAGCTAGAGTGAGACCCTACCTCCAAAAACAAAACAAAAACATAAAACAAATGAAAAAATTAACTGTGAGCCCTTGTGTGTACCAAGCCTAAACTCCTGTTGGGTCCCTGACATCCAGCCTAGGGAGTGGCACAGAGATGCTGGCATCAGATGCTGTTTGAGTAAGTGGCTGGAGCGGGTAGTAGCCTTTATTGAACACTGGGTGCCAATGCTCTAGTTCTGCGGACATCTTGACATCTTCTGCGGAGTTACTCCCATGATAACAAACATGCTATTTTATTTATGTCAGTATTAATTTACTATCGTCTGCCTGCCTAGGGTGTTCAGGATAGGCAAGATAACAGCTCTATATTTTTTTCCTTTGAACGTGCAATTTAGTGCGAGGGGAAACTGAGGCATCCGCATCAACTCCGCTGGGTGGTGCAGGGGGTAGGGGGAGGCCCAAGGTCCTGAGAAGAGTCTACACTAGTGAGAAGTAGGGTGTGAATCCCCTGAGTTTTCACACAGGTTAGAAAAGGAAGTGGGGGGGGGTGTCTGTCTAACAGCCTCTTTCTCAAGCCAGAACTGGTTTCAGCCAGTCCAGGACTGCTCCAATCTGGTCCTCCGCCTCCCTCTCCCCTCCGCTCCCCTCCTCCGCGCTGCCGCCCGCGCGCGGTGATTGACGCGGTAATTGGCGCGTAGGCCGCGGGCTAATTGAGGTGGGCTGCGGATCGCGGGGGGCAGCGGATGTGGGGAGCAGACGGAGGCGGGGGGGCGGCGGGGGGGGGGCTCCATTCCCTCCTGGACCTGGCGTGGGTGGCGTGGGGTCCTGCGGGGCCGATAGGTGATGTGCAACCTCTCCTTCCTCCCACGGGGATCATTGCAGCAGCTCTCCAAAATCTTGGGTAAAGTGTGTGTGTGTGTGTGTGTGTGTGTGTGTGTGTGTGTGTGAGAGAGAGAGAGAGAGAGAGAGAGAGAGAGAGAGAGAGAGAGAGAGAGAGAGAGAGAGACAGAGAGAAGAGAAAAGCTTACTGATGGGTCCTTGTCAATTACAGTAGCTAGGAGGCCAGCATCTCCCTCCTCCCTAGTTCTCCAAAATCTTGGGAAGATGGGGTTGAGAGAGAGACAGAAAGTGGCTTACTGATGGGTCCTTGTCACTTGTAGCAGCAAGGGGCCTTTGCTTGACAAGTAACTTCTCTTTGAGCCTGATGTTCATGATTCATTCCTTTCTTCCTTTGTTCAACACTTACATGTTGAGTGTCCTACAGGATTGAGTCCCCAAGAAGCTACCAGCTAAGGGGGAGATAAACCAGCACCTGCACTTAACAGACCATGGAGTTAAGAACAGCCCCCTCCCCCTACCCCACCGTGTGCCCTGGGCTGGCTGGGCCCTGTTCTAACTGGTGGGTTTCCTCTGCTTTTTCCATCAGGAAGAGCTGCTGTCAGGCAGAAAGCAGTTCCTCGCTTGTCTCTCAGCACACCCCGGGGAGGCGACTTCGAAGTTAGCTGCACAGCGTGGTGTGGCCCAGGGCAGAGGCAAGAAAACAGATGGGGCCCGGAGACTGGTGACCTGCAACTGGCATGGGAGGAGAGGGCACACTGGACAGGCCAAGCGGGATGACCCTTGCAGGCAATGCCCAGTGTGCAGCATAGTCTCGGAAAGGCTTGGGCTGGGTCACCAGAGGTGGCCAGAGTCCATTTCTGCTCATGTGTTTGAGAACAAGATCTGTTGTTACCAGCCAGCCTGGGTTTTCTTAGATTCTATTTGGAACAAATTCTATTTCTTTTTAAAAATATTTTATTTATTTATTTGAGAAAAGGAGAGAGAGAGAGAGAGAGAGAGAGAGAGAGAGAGAGAGAGAGAGAGGGAGGGAGGAAGAGGCAGATAGAGAGAGAATGAGCATGCCAGTGGCCTTCAGCCACTTCAAACAAACTCCAGACATGCGCCACTTTGTGCATCTGGCTTACATGGGTACTGGGGAATTGAACCAGGGTCCTTAGGCTTCACAGGCAAGTGCCTTAATCGCTAAACCATCTCTGAAGCCCCTATTTTGTAGATCTCTATGTGGAAACCGTTTATCTCAAGGCCAATCTACTTGACATCTGCACTGGACCCTGAGCTGGACTCTACCTTAAGGCCTTAAGCTATTCCCCCACCAACTAGAGTCAGCACTGTGGCCATGCCCCCCCCTGGGGTTATTCATGAGGCCAGCAGAGCCAAGGGAGCGCCCCAAAGTCTGTGGCTCCTGACCAAACCTGAAGCCCCCTTGCATGGTCCCAATGGCAGGGCCTCCTGGCTGTGGGAGCTGTAAGTAATGCCTGCTTTCAGCTTCTTTTAGCCTCTGTGGGTTGTCGCTCAGGACCACCTTTGTAAGTTAGACCCAAGCACAGGTCAGTTCCTGAGTCGTCTGGGGCTTGTCAAGAGGAGGGGCTGGAGATATGGCTTAGCGGTTAAGGCGCTTACCTGCAAAGCCAAAGGACCTCAGTTTGATTCCCCAGGACCCATGTAAGCCAGATGCACAAAGGAGGGCACATGCATCTGGGGTTCATTTGCAGTGGCTGGAAGCTCTGGTGCACACATTCTCTCTCTCCCCCCCCAACCCCGCTCTTTCCCTCTCTCAAATAAACAAATACAAATAAAATATAAAAAAAGAAGAGGAGGGGAGGGCCGGCCGAGGAGAGGGATTGGGAGGTGGGTGCCGCAGCGCCCCCCCCCCGGCCTGGCTAGAACTGCAGCAGGGGACACGGCTGCACCCCACGCCTGGCTCGCCCATCGCCAGAATTGGTTGGGACGTAAATCCATTCGCTTCTGCCCTATGTCTGAGAAAGGGGGCTCTCCCCTTCCTTGCCTCATCCCCACTGCATTCCCTTGTTGCAGCTGGGGCTAGACACCCCAGATCGGCATGTCTCGGAAGATCCCATCTGCAGGGCAGAGGCCTTTGACAGAGGCCAGCTGGACACAGTGCAGCGTGGCATGTGGCTACAGCTGACAGCCACGGGCTGCGGGGACGAGGGGGCCACAGTTTCCCGTATCCACCACAGGAGTGGACCAGTGGCAAGACCTGCAGCATCCCAACAGTGGTGACTGTCCTAGAGTGGTGAAGGCCTCTTGAGGACTTGATTGTCACCCCCTCATTTCCCTCTTACTCTCTGCCCTGTAGTAAATCTCATTCATTTGAACCCTCTCTGCTCAAACTAGGTTCTGTTTATCTGACTAGGCAATGACTGATGTATCTATATATTCCTGGGATAATTTAAAAGGTCTGGAAAAGTTCTCCTGCTCTCCTGAGGATGAGTACCATCTGGCCACATTACTAGGAAGATAATATCTGGATCTTGGTGGGTGATTCCTTGGTTTCTTCTGTGCTGGTTAGAAGCCACAGGAAGGAGAGATTTGGGCTGGGGAGGGCCTGGAGTTCACAGTAATCCTATGTAGGTGGCGCAATAGCTTTCTCTGGCCCTGTGCTCTTTTCCACATGATGCACCAGAGGGACTTTCACAAACCAGTCAACCAAGCATACCTCCTCCCTCCCAAGTCAAAGCCCCTTCTTGGCTCTCTGGTGCCCTGTCTTGAATGGGCCATCCAAGGCCAATCCCATCATACCATTGTGAGAGGGAGTAAGCAGTTAGGGCGACAGGGCCCCTGAGCATAAAAAGGCAGGATGGTCTGCACTTGCTGGAAATCAAAGGATGATCTCAGTTCTTTTCTCTTGCCTGGTTCCCTACACCTGTTTTTCCACAAACAACCTGGGCCCCTCTTTGGGAGGGAGGTCTCTCCTAGGATTTCAGCACTGTGCTTGGTCAAGTTCAGCCCCTGGAACTTGGTGTCAGGGCTTGTTTCTTCCTGAGACGGCCTCTAACCCTAACCAACCTGCTTCCCTCTGATTCACCTGAGCAGGCAGGTCGGGTTTGCCTCCATAAGCTTATCAGTATGTTTGTGAGGGGAGGGCATGCTCTCTGAGCTGCCTGATCACTTGGGAACTTTCAGCTGCTGGTGAGTTTCCCCTGGGCTTGGCCTGGGCCCAGCTGGGCTGAGCAGAGCTGAGGGGGAGAGCCCCCTAGGGCTTTTGACCCCTCCAGCTTCCTACATGGCAGGAGCTCTCTGAACTTTCTTTTCACTCTTTCCACAGTTTCCCCGGCCCTTAGCTCTATACTTTCTTTGGCTCTGTATTTCCCCTCAATGAAGATAATAATTTAATAATTATTTTTCTTGGTCTACTGTTATTCAATTCTTTTATTAAAATTAGAAACATACAGATGATTGGGCTTCTGTGTGAGAAGGAAAATACTTAGTAGCAGAGGCCAGTAAGTTAAAAAGGAGATATAAAGGGAAGAGAAAGGAAGGGAGGAGGGTACTTAATAGGTTGATATTGTATATATGTAAGTACAATGATTGAGATGGGAAGTAATATGATGGAGAATGGAATTTCAAAGGGGAAAGTGTGGGGGGAGAGGGAGGGTATTACCATGGGATATTTTTTATAATCATGGAAAATGTTAATAACAATTGTGAAAAGAAAAATAAATAAATAAATAAAATTAAAAATAATAGTGCTGAAAAATCAAATAAATTGTTCAAGAGGTTAGCACCATAAAAAAAAATTAGAAACCTAGGATTTGGGGTTCAAGGACTTTCCTGAACCCTTAGCACCCCATTACACTTGTAGGCCTTGTCAGTTCCTGTAAGGCTCTCCCTACCCCCACGGGCTGTCATCCAGCTGCTCTGGATTGCCTGTGACTATCTACTACTACCTGGACATGCTTCTTGCTCTGTTTCTCCCACCAGGACTTATGAAACCCTACTTGGATTCCCTGCACAGCTCCAGGTGCTACAGAATGGTGGGAGACATTCCGGAGCCTCTTTTTTCATCCCCACCCTCTGTTCTGCACATGCTGCTTTTTGCTTGGAATGCTGCTTCTCCCCAGCTTTCTTTTTCTTTTCTTTTCTTTTTTTTTTTTTAATTTTTTTTTTTTAATTTATTTGAGAGCGACAGAGAGAAAGACAGATAGAGGGATAGAGAGAGAATGGGCACGCCAGGGCTTCCAGCCTCTGCAAACGAACTCCAGACGCATGTGCCCCCTTGTGCATCTGGCTAACGTGGGACCTGGGGAACCGAGCCTCGAACCGGGGTCCTTAGGCTTCACAGGCAAGCGCTTACCTGCTAAGCCATCTCTCCAGCCCTTTTTTTTTTTTTTTTTAGAGAGCGAGACAGACAGAAGGAGAGAGAGAAAGAGAATTGCGCCAGGGCCTCAGCCACTGCAATCAAACTCCAGATGCTTGCACCACCTAGTGGGCATGTGCGATCTTGCACTTGCCTCACTTTGTGCATCTGGCTCACATGGGATCTGGGGAGTCAATCATGGATCCCTAGGCTTCTCAGGCAAGTGCCTTAACCGTTAAGCCCTCTCTCCAGCCCTCTGTCCGGTTTTCTGCCACTCCCCAACATTCTGATTCACTGTGTGCTGCCTGCAGGGCTACCAGAGAGTGCCTTGACCTTGGTCCCCACGCCCAGATGCCTTGAGTATTTTCCTTGTGCTCCCTGATCTCCCTCTTGCCCCACAGGCTGTTGGTTTACAGTGAGAGTCTCTGGAGGGTGGGGCCATGTCTGAGGTCACTTCTCTCAACAGTTTCTGGCACATGAAGTTGTTGAATGAAGGAAGGAGAGAAAGAAGGAAGAGAGGAAGAGAGGACAGAGGGAAGCTAGCTCATGACTAGAAAACCAGGCCACACTTTCTGGAAGGACATCACCGTGGGGGTTGTGAAGGGAGTCCTCAAGATCTTCCTAGGCAGACAAGAAAATTCAGGATGGAGCCTTCCTCAGCTCCTGGGGTCTGCAGCCTTTGGTCTGGCCCCACTGAGCTCCCCTCCCACTCTCATCTATGTGTTCCCACCTCATAAAATAAGGTGGGAAGCGTTGGAGGGAGACACCTGAAGTTCTGCTCCAGCCAGCACGGGCAAGCACTCCCTGCTGCAGGTGAGTGCATGGGGCACTGCATAGGCCCCTACGCGTGCATGCAACACACACACTCACCACGTCACACACACACACACACAAGATCCTACCTCAAGACCCACCTTCCTCTTTTTTTTTTTTTTTTTCTCGAGGTAGGGTCTCACTCTAGCCCAGGCTGACCTGGAATTCCCTACAGAGTCTCAGGGTGGCCTCGAACTCATGGCGATCCTCCTACCTCTGCCTCCCGAGTGCTGGGATTAAAGGCGTGCACCACCACGCCTGGCCAAGATCCAGCTTCTTGATGCAAATCAGATTTGGGTTCAGCCAAGTCATGGCTGTATGGATTTGGAAAATGACTTCACTTCCCTGCAGTGATCACAGAATTATATTCCAACTATGGTTGTTATGCTTTCTGCTGCTGGGGGTTTGTAAGAACCCAGAGCCTGGCAACTGTGTCCTCTTATCGTACTGCCTCTGATGGAGCCTGGAAGCCTTCAGCAAGGGGGGAGTCAGGGTTGAACTTGCTCCCCAGAGTTCTGGAGGTGGCTGTGGGGATGATGGTAGGGCTGGTGTTGGCTAGTCATTTACATACCTACCCAAATCCCATCTTTTAGTGCTTCTGGCCAATGGCTATTGTAAAGATTTTAGAGTGAAATAAAAAGAGAACCTAATTTTCAGAGTAAATTGTAGAACACAAAACAGAAGCATATCAGGCAATACTGTCTCATGAAAGTCAAACCTGTTTTCCCACTGACAACGCTGGGCTTGTCGGGAACCTCTTCTGCTGGGTCCTTGGGGTAACAGGGTCATGTAACTGAAAGAGACACATGTATGTGAGGCCTCCGGGGACTGGGTTTACAGATTCAGTCACATGTTTGCAAACGAGCCTAAATCTATTACACAAGCAATACATGCAGGGTTAAGTACTTAATTATTGCAGACAGAATTGAGAAGTCTCAGCCAGGCATGGTGACGCACGCCTTTAATCCCAGCACTCGGGAGGCAGAGGTTAGGAGGATCCCTGTGAGGTCACTCTGAGACTCCATAGTGAATTCCCGGTCAGCCTGAGCTAGAGTGAGACCCTACCTAGGAAAACCAGAAAAAAAAAAAAAAAAAGAGAGAAGTCTCCCTCCCCGATAGGCGCCCAGTCTCCTTTCACCAATAATAATTTATAGTTTATTCTTGCTTGAGAATTCCCATCCCTTTGCAAGTAGACTCACACAAATCAAATGTCAGTAGAAGAAATTATGAGATGTGAGGATGATGGCTAAAGGACACACACACACACACACACACACACACATACACACTGTGAGTGTGTGTTGTCAGAACCATGCCATGATATGCATATAGAGGTCAGAGGACAACCTCAGATGTCTGTCCTCACCTCACCTTTCAGCTGGTTCCACTCAGGGCCTCTTGTCTCCACTGCACTCACCAGGCTAGCTGGCCTGTGAACCTCCAGGGGTTTTTCTTGTCTCCGACTCCCATCTGACCACAGTAGCTTTGGGATTCCAGATGTGTGCTTCCACATCTGGCTTTACGTGGGTTCTGAAGATCTGAACTCAGGTCCACAAGCCAGCTCCCAGCCCAGATCCAGATATTCTTGATGTCAGTATCTTTTTCCAAAGCATCTCCTATTAGGGGACATTGTCAATCCCCTTGCGTCTTTTGCTGGTTTTGTGTTTCCCCATCTTCTGCATGTTTTACATCTATGCTTTGCATCAGTGACCTTCAGAGGTCCATCCTCAGCTTCTAGGGTCATCTCCCCATCCAACGAGTCTGAACTCCTTGGTGTGAAGTCCATGTGTGGGGGACTTGGTGACAGGCGGGCGCAGGGGTGTGCAAACCCAGTTCCCTTGTTGTCAGACTGGATGAACTCCAGGTAAAATGATAGCCCAGAGCTCCTTGAGGGATGTGGACAAAGTAGGAACTTTACCTAAAATCTCACGGTGGTGGTGCAGTCTCGAAGCTGGCCCTAGAACACTGGCCTCCTGGTACAGGTCATGGGTATAGGTCATGGTGTGACTTTCCTTCAAAGACTGGGTTCTCAAAGGCCATGGCTTCTGTGCTGGGACTGTCTCTTGCCCTCTCTCTCCTTCAGTACTCTCCCTGAAGTCAGCTGCCATCTATCCACCTGGATCCCCAGCTGCAGAATCTGGGAGATAATCAAAGCTTATTTCAGATGCTAAGCATGGGGCAGTTTGTTACGCAGAGCCTTGACTGGGTTTCCTTCCCACCACCAGCACAGCCAGCCCTCCTGCCTTTCAGGTGTCGGAGTCCTTTCTGCATAGGAGTCCTTGCCTGGCCCTGGGGGATTGGGTAGCGCCCTCTGCAAGCACTTGGAGGGGTGTGCGGCTGCTTCTGCCTTCTCCCTGATACCGTGCACGTCACACTTTGAAACTCAAATGGGTCTTGAACCAGGTAAGGCTGATTACAAATAGGGCTCTGTAGCAGCTTCTCGTTGCAGGGACAATGCACCCAACCAGAAGCAGCTATGGGAGGAAAGGGTTCATTTCAGCTGACAGGTTGTTTTTTTTTTTTTTTTTTTTGGTTTTTCGAGGTAGGGTCTCACTCTAGCACAGGCTGACCTGGAATTCACTATGTAGTCTCAGGGTGGCCTCAAAGTCATGGCGATCCTCCTACTTCTGCCTCCCGAGTGCTGGGATTAAATGTGTGCCCCACCAACACCTGGCTAGGGTTTAACATTTTATTGTATTTATTTATTTGAGAGGGAGAGAAATAGGCAGGTAGAGGAAGAGAGAGAATAAGTGCACCAGGGCCTCCAGCCATTGAAAACTAACTCCAGACACATGTGCCCCCTTGTGCATCTGGCTTGCATGGGTCCTGGGGAATCAAACCTAGGTCCTTTTAGCTTTGCAGGCAAGCGCCTTAACCACTAAGCCATCTTTCCAGCCCCAGCTTAGTTTTTTTAAAAAATTTTTTGTTTATTTTTATTTATTTATTTGAAAGTGACAGACAGAGAAAGAGACAGAGAGAGAGAGAGAGAGGTTGAGAGAGAGAGAGAGAGAGAGAGATTGAGAGAGAGAGAGAGAGAGAGAAATGGGTTGCCAGGGCCTCCAGCCACTACAAATGAACTCCAGATGCGTGTGCCCCTTTGTGCATCTGGCTAATGTGGGTCCTAGGGAATTGAGCCTCAAACCAGGGTCCTTAAGCTTGACAGGCAAGTGCTAAACCACTAAGCCATCTCCCCAGCCCAACTTAAACTTTCTTTTATTGATGGCTTCAATAATTATAGACAATAAACTGCTAATTTACTTCCCTCTCCAACTTTCCTCTTCACAAATCCACTCTCCATCATATCCCCTCCCCCTTTCAATCAGTCTCTCTTTTATTTTGATGTCATATCTTTTCCTCCTCTTATGATGGTCTTGTGTAGGTAGTGTCAGGCACTGTGAGGTCATAGATATCCAGGCCATTTTGTGTCTGGAGGAACGCGTTGTAAGGAGTCCTACCCTACCTTTGGCTCTTACATTCTTTTTTTTTTTTTTTTAATTTTTAGTTATTTATTTATTTGAGAGCGACAGACACAGAGAGAAAGACAGATAGAGGGAGAGAGAGAGAATGGGCGCGCCAGGGCTTCCAGCCTCTGCAAACGAACTCCAGACGCGTGCGCCCCCTTGTGCATCTGGCTAACGTGGGACCTGGGGAACCGAGCCTCGAACTGTGGTCCTTAGGCTTCACAGGCAAGCGCTTAACCGCTAAGCCATCTCTCCAGCCCCGGCTCTTACATTCTTTCCGCCACCTCTTCCACAATAGACTTGGAAGGTGTGATAGAGATGTTTCAGTGCTGAGCACTCCTGTCACTTCTTCTCAGCCCTATGATGCCTTTTGAATCATCCTAGTACTTGCCACCACCTGAGAAGAGAAGCTTCTCTAACCAAAAATGAGATATCAGCTTACAGTTTTAAAAAAATATTTTTATTTTTATTTATTTATTTGACAGAGAAAGGAGAGAGAGAGAGAGAATGGGCGCACCAGGGCCTCCAGCCACTGTAAACGAACTCCAGATGTGTGCACCCCCTTGTGCGTCTGGCTAACGTGGGTCCTGGGGAATTGAACCTGGGTCCTTTGGCTTTGCAGGCAAACACCTTAACCTCTAATCCATCCCTCCAGCCCTTGGCTTAAAGTTTTTTAAAAAATAATTAAAAAATTTTTTGTTTAGCTTTATTTATTTGAGAGAGACAGAGGGAGAAAGAGGCAGATATATAAAGAGAGAGAATAGGCATGCCAGGGCTTCTAGCCACTGCAAACAAACTCCAGATGTGTGCGCCCCCTTGTGCATCTGGCTAACATGGGTCCTGGGGAATTGAGCCTCAAGCTGGGGTCCTTAGGCTTCCCAGGCAAGCGCTCAATTGCTAAGCCATCTCTCCAACCCCCTCAGGTTACAGTTTTAAGGGAAAGTTTCATCATCATGGAGAAAAGCTTGGCAGCCAGCTCACAACATCACATACCCGCTGCAAAGAGAGAACAGCAAGAGGCAGCCCTCTCTCTGCATGGCTGTAGGGGCTAGGCCTGTCTCCAATGCACACCTCCTCCAGCAAGGCCCCTCCTCCCAAAGGCTCCACCGCATGGGGACTAAGTAGGAGGCTTAATCACAGACACTTGAGTCCATGGGACATTTACATTCAAACCACCACAGGCAAGTCTGCATCTCGGAGCCTCAGAGCTGATTCCAGGCTTCCCTCAGCACTACTCTGAGCATCCATCTCTCTGCCTGTGCCTTGTCCTATTGCCACTTGACATGTCTTTATCCTTCCCATGAAGCCCACATCCTAAACCCACCTTTCTAAAATGTAACCTGGTTCTTCTGCCAGAAACGAGGCTCCTACCCCCAGCTCCCTCAACCCACGCTCTGTCTGTCTGTCTATCTGTCTCTGCTGTTCTGTGTTCTCCTTCAGGAGTTTGTTTTCTTCTTTGATTCCTTTGAACTAGATATAACCATTTGTTGAAATCTTTGTCAGGCATTTTATCTAAAACAGTCTTGCTAGAGGTCATTTCTGATGGATTTATGATTTTTGGTGGGATTGTATTGTCCTATTTTTGTGTTTCTTGTATGTAGAGATTTTGCATCTTGAATTAATATGATGCTTGGGTTTTCTAATTATAGGCAGTGTTCTTAGCCATGTAAATCTGATTTTATGTATCTTTGGGGTAGGAGTTGAAGGTGTCAGGTGTAGCTCTGAGACCCCAAGAGAAGTAGCAGAGGTGACTCTAGCTGTTGAGTTTGTCTGCTAGTCAAGTATTGGAGTAGGCTGGGTGGGGCAATTTACTGGCAAATTCTAGAATTCAACTGAGCAATATACACATTCGATCAAAACCAGCACAGAGCACTTATGCAAGAGTGGGGATCAGGGCTGGAGAAGTGGCTTAGCAGTTAAGTGCTTGCCTGTGAAGCCTAAGGACCCTGGTTTGAGGTTCGATTCCCCAGAACCCATGTTATTCAGATGCACAAGGGGGCGCATGCATCTGGAGTTCATTTGCAGTGGCTGGTGGCTCTGGTGTGCCCATTCTCTCTCTCTCTCTCTCTGTGTCTATCGCTCTCAAATAAATAAATAAAAATAAACAAAAAATAAAAATAAATAAATAAAAAGAGTGGGGATTAAAACAAACAGATAATCGAATAAAGCCCTAAGGGTTTGTGTTACCCCACACCCTTAATCCTGTCAACTGGGAGGTTTAGATTTCTGGTCTGAAATGGGTTCCAGGTCAGCCTGGGGCCAAGTGAGACCCTGCCCCCAGTAATGACAGAAGAAAAAGACAAAGGCCTTAGAAATCAGGACACACCAAAGGCAACAATAGTCAACGCCCTCCTCGGTCCCTCTCTGCTGCGCTCTGGACCTGGCGTTCTGATGGGCTGTGCTGGATGACGTGTGTGTATGTGTGTGTGGGGGGGTGAATGAATTCTCTAGTGGTTCGGTGGCACTGGCAGTTGGGGGAAGGGAGGCTGAGCGGGGTGCCTGGAGTTGTACCAGGGCTGCTCAGCTGGTCCCATTGTGTTCTCCTTCAGCAGCCGCTCGGCGGTTCCCTGCTGTCTTCTCCTTCAGGTTTCTTGACTTTGTGATGAGGCTGGTGTGAGTGGGAAATATCCCTCCACCTGGTTTCTGCTCCTACGGCTCTGTGCCAACTGGGCAGGTGGGCACACGGATCAAGCTGCAGGTGCCTCGGTGGGATTCTGCCCAGTTTCCTTGTTTCTAGAAGATCTGAGTCTCTCTTTCTCTGCTGTGATTGGTAATAACTTACACACCCTCACTTTTTGGTGAAAGCGTGTACTTTACTGTTTTTCTGCTTATTTCCCTCCGCAGGCTGCTTGGGTGTGGCTACTATGCTGCCATCTTACCTGGAAGTCTCTCTCTGCTGTTCTGATGGCCTTTACCCAGCGTGCCATCATTCCTATTTGGGTGGGATCTGCATCCCTGCAGCTCTTTGCTCTCCGAGGTCCACCTCTTGGTGAGCGCTTGGCCCAGAAAGGTGGAGATTTGTGTGTGTGTGTGTGTGTGTGTGTGTGTGTGTGTGTGTGTGTGTGAATGAGTGCTTGCCTGGCCTAGCTAGATACACAGTGGATGAGCCAGGAAGGTGTCACCATGAAACTTCTGTCCATCTGCCTGTCCCCCACCCCACGCCCCTGAGCCACTCTTCAGACCTCGTCACCGGGGCTGACAGTCAAGACCCTTCCCATCCCATCTCTGCTCTCTCTGTTCTGCTGGACCCGCTCAGCTGCTCATAGTTCTCCAAGATCAGATGGCAACTGTTTATAGAGCTACTTCCGAGGCCCTGAGCCCAGCACCACATATCCAGCTGGCTCCTCTATGGGAAGTGCTATGATAAGCCTAGCTTTTTTAAGGTAGGGTGTCACTCTAGCCCAGGCTGACCTGGAACTCACTATGTAGTCTCAGGGTGACTTTGAACTCACAGCAATCCTCTTACCTCTGCCTCCTGGGTGCTGGGATTTAAGGCGTGTGCCACCACACTTGCCCAGCCTAGTTTTTCAGGCAAGGAAAGCAAGGCCAGGTCCCCAAGGCACCAAGCCCACTGGTGGAGGTAGATGCTATTGGGGCTCTGCCTTAGCTCTCCTTTTGTGACCCCTGAGGGTCAGTAATACAGGTCCTGTGTGCCTCACCCAAGGACAGTCTGGCCTGCTTCCCTGGGCTTAGCCAGCAGGCCAGGCAGCCCTCACTCCGGGAGTAAACTTCACCCAGTGGAGGCTCTGAGCCCTGCATCCTTGCCCCTGAGGGGCAGCTCTGAGTCTCTTGCACTTCTCCGAGAGGCCTGAGGTGTGAGCTCAGGGAGCCCTCAGCAGTAGCCACCCTGGGCTGGCTTTTTCATTTTCTTCCTGCCTAGCCTCACATCCCATGCCTTCGCCATGCTGTGATCATCCCCTAGTCCTAGGCGCTGAGGAACATTGGAAATCAGCCTTGGGAAATGGGATTTGCATCCTATCCGCTGTGAAGATATGCTGGCTGCCTCCTGGCGCGTGGTCCATCCTCCGCCCAATCCTCCACACACCCACCTGGAAGACACCCACCCCTGCTCATCACTGAGAGGAGCCATTGTACATACACTTTGATTAGGAAGTCTGCCTGACACCCCTTTCCTCACATAGACTGACTGTTCCCCCCCATACAGTGGCGGACGGACTTCTCTCCCAGCCACGCTTTGCTGGTCTTTGCTCTCCTACCAGGAGCTCTGGGAGGGATCGCACCTTCCTTCCCTCAGAAATGCCAGGCCCGTGCAGGGCTCAACACAGAGTGGGCACACTTCCACCTGGAATCCATTGCAAGGGTTCCCTCCTATACCAGCCCCGCCAAACACTTCACCTCCTTTGCCAGGGGGCACCTTGTTTTTCTCTGAGCCAGCCTGTCTGATCACCTCTACACCTGCCTCTTTTGTCACCTCCCTTTCCCGCTCTCTGTCTCTCCCTGCCTCCCTTCTTCCTTTCTCTCTCTGTCTCTCCAGACTTCCATCATACCTCTCATTATAGCCATTTATTTTCCTATCTGCCTCCCCAGCTGGATTGAAAGTCCTCCGCGGCCCACACTGTATCTTGTTGATCATTATATCCACACTGCGCCCCAGCGCAGAACCTGGTACGTGAGCATGCTAATAAATGTTTGTTGAATGATGAATTAATTAATTATCTAACACACATATCCCTGGGTTCCTGAATGGAAGGACACGAAAGTGCTGTAAATTACTGAAGACGCTGGATGGTGAACGGCAGAACCCAGCTCAAGTGCTTACACAAGAGGGGGCGTTTGAAGCCGGGGAGATGACTCAGAGGGTAAAGTGCCCAACACCTAAGCATGAGGACCTGAGCTCAGATCTCCAGTCCCTGCAGAAGAAGCTGGGCACAGCGCTGGAGAGATGGCTTAGCGGTTAAGCACTTGCCTATGAAGCCTAAGGACCCCGGTTCGAGGCTCGATTCTCCAGGACCCACATAAGCCAGATGCACAGGGGGCACACGCAGTTCGTTTTCAGTGGCTGGAGGCCCTGGTGCACCCATCCTCTCTCTCTCTCTCTCTCTCTCTCTCTCTCTCTCTCTCTCTCTCTCTGTCACTCTCAAATAAATAAATAAAAACAAAACAAAACAAAAAAAAGCTGGGCACAGTGGTGTGTGCCTGTGATCTCAGAGCTTGGAAGACAGAGACAGGAGGACCCTTGGGACTTGCTTGCCAGTCTACTCATCTTGGTGAGCTCTGGGTCCAGTGAGAATCAAAAAATCAGGTGGCTTATATTAACGCTACTCTCACTTTTGGTAGAGAACCTTCTCTTTACAGATGGCAGTGAGCTTGGGATGACTCAGAAGGCATCATGGTGTTGGAAAGAAGTGACAGGAGTGCTCAGCACTGCAATATCTCCATCACACCTTCCAAGGCTCGGGGTCCATTGCGGAAGAGGTGGCAGAAAGAATGTAACAGCCAAAGGAAGGGTAGGACTCCTTACAACGTGCTCCCCCCAGGCACAAAATGGCCTGGATATCCATGACCTCACAGTGCCTGACACTACCTACACAAGACCATCATAAGAGGAGGAAAAGATCATGACATCAAAATAAAAGAGAGACTGATTGAGATGGGGAGGGGATATGATGGAGAATGGAGTTTCAAAGGGGAAAGTGGGGGGAAGGGAGGGTATTTTGGGATTTTTTTTATAATCATGGAAGTTGTTAATAAAAAAATTTGAAAAGAAAAAAAAATCAGGTGGACAGTGATTAACTTCTGGATTCTACACGCATATGCACACATGTGCACTCACAGACACGCACACTGGATCTCACGGTGTAGTTTAGACTGGCCTCACATTCATTATCCTCTGCCTCTGCCTCAGTCTCCCAACTGTTACAATTACAAAGGTGCATTGCCTGGGCTTAAAACACGGATTTACTGGTCTAATCACTCAGAAACCCAAGTCTGAGCAGCTGCTGACATTTTCCCTTCTCTTTGTGCCTCTTTTATTTGTTTTCTCTAGATAAGGTCTTGCTCTAGCCCAGGCTGACCTGGAATTCACTATGTAGTCTCAGGGTGACCTCGAACTCTCAGTGATCCTACTACCTCTGCCTCCCAAGTGCTGGGATTAAAGGCATTCTTCATCATGCCTGGCGGTGCCTCTCTTCCCTCCCACCCCCCCCAAGGTAGGGTTTCCCCTTTAGCCCAGGTTGACCTGGAATTCACTATGTAGTCTCAGGATAGCCTCGAACTCTGCCTCCTGAGTGCTGGGGATTAAAGGTGTGCGCCACCACACCATGCACGGCTCACTATGCCTCTTACATAGCTATCAAAGGTCATAGAAGCGAGCCAAGGTAATGATTAGGAGAAACAGGTCCTGAGAGTCATGTGATTTGTTCAAGGTTACCCAGCAAGTTAGGAATGGGGCTGGCAGGACAGTTCAGGCCTGCGATACCATTCTGGACATAGAAGGCATCAGAGGGAGGGGCCCTGGCACTGGCTCATGCACCTCTTCCTGGCCTTACCCTCGTCTTTCCAAATGCCACTGAACGGGTCTGTGTCACATGCCTGGTGGGATTTTAAGATTAGCCCAACCACGTGGCAGCTGTGTGCATCTCTACCTGAGCTTGGCTCATTTCACCTGGGACGTGGGACAGTCATGGTAACCAGGTGCCCGCCTCCACCTTCGGCGAGGACTCCAGGAGGAGATGAGAGGAGAGTTCTCAGTGGAGGCCTGGAAGGAGGCAGTGGTGGTAACCAATTTCCGCTTGCCCAGGGCCATCCCATGGTCAAATCTCACATCCTAGAGACCCACTGACCCCAGGAACTGATGGGTGGGTTCTATCTGACAGGTGCCTACCCTTGGTACACCTTCAGAGGACTTCCTAGTCAGACCCACCAAGCCAGATCTCCCAGAGGAAGGGAAGGAGGGAGGGAGAGAGAGAGAGAAAGAGAGAAAGAGAGTCTTGCCCATACTGGTAAATCCTTTTCTGGAATTCGTGGCTCATTGCTGTCTAGAGCAATTGGCTGAGCAGTGGAGCCCGAGAAAATGGGACCAGGACCTCCTCTCCGCTCCCAGCTGTTGGGGACCTTGGTAGCTCCTGAAACTTGGCATGCAAGAACAGGTATCTAGGAAAGATCCCAAGCCTCACCCCACCTGACAGGCATTCTCCAACACCCGCACAGCAAGAACCGAGGCCCAGAGGGGGGCAGCAACAGGCCCCCATAGTCTCATGGCGGGTCACATCCAGCTGGCCTGATTGTATGAAAACTCAGTTTACGTGCATGTGGGGGTGGGGTGGGGAGTGGGGACACTCCTAAGTGACGGCTGTGTGGCGTAGGGAATGAGCACAGGTTCCAAGTACAGCTCCCTGAACTACACACTTGCTGAGGGCGCTAGGCCTTGGTGACGTATTTGTGAACTGAAGGTGATCATCCTGCCTGGAGTGCTGGGGGCGGGGGAGGGGGGCAGTGGCTGAGTGACCGGAACAGTGGACAGCGAGGTCCTTGTGTGGCTCTACAGTGCAGAGCCTTCCCAGGCCGCCTTCCTGACTCTGTGACTGGAGCTTCCCTGGGGCTGACTTTAGGCGTCATCTGAGCTCTCAGATCTGTAACGCTTCTCTTTCAAACGACTTGCTTGTCAAAAGCTTTGAGTAAAAGCATTTTATTTTATTTAAAACACAATTTTTACTTATTTATCTGAGAGAGACACAGAGAGTCAGACAGAAAGAGGGTAAGTATGGGCACACCAGGGCCTTCTGCCACTGCAAACAAACTCCAGACCCAAGTGCTACTTTGTGCATCTGTCTTTATGTGCGTACTGGGAAACTGAACCCAGGCCATTAGGCTTTGCAAGCAAGTGCCTCTAACCACTGAGAAATCTGCCCAGCCCAGTAAAAACATTTTAAAGGAATTTGACCCATCACTTGCTTAGTTTCTGAATGCTACTTAAATTCAAAACTATTCACGGGAAAATTTGAGCCTGAAGCACCCCAAATCTATACACCCCCAGCCCGCCTTTGTGCTTTATCATGGAGCCCACTAGATCCCCAGCCCCATGTCTCCCTGTAACCTCTGGTCCTGAGAGGAACTGAACCAGCTGAACAGAGGTG
Source organism: Jaculus jaculus (assembly GCF_020740685.1). NCBI lineage: Eukaryota > Metazoa > Chordata > Mammalia > Rodentia > Dipodidae > Jaculus > Jaculus jaculus. The sequence goes on from NC_059109.1 coordinate 117,538,610, forward strand.
GCTTCTGGAGCCCCAACTCCAGACCCGTTCATTCCAGGGCATGAGCAGAAAGAGGAGCAGGAGCCAAAAGGAAGAGCCCGGCTTTTCCTGCGTCTGGGCTACTGCGGCATTTGGGTCATCGCATAGCAAGCTCCTTGCATTGTCCCAGACCATCTCCTGTCCGCCCTTCCAGCTCAATGAATTCAGTCACCTTCCTCGGGGACCATCCCTGGCAGGCAGCTCCAGATCGACTTCTTGCGTTGATGTCCCACCCCAGGCCCTGACGTCCTAACTGGAAACCTTTCCCTTGCTGAAGCCAGAGGCCCTGGAAATCAGAGTGGGTCCGACTTGGTGCTTTTTTGACGTGCCTCCTCGCAAGGACACCCCGGAGGTCCGGTACAACCCTGCCTCATTAAGGACGCTTAGGACAATGGGACACAGAACCCTGGATCAGTCTCGTTTGGGTCCCAAGAGGAACAGGGCCACTAGGCCTCCGGCTTGTCCCAGGTGTTGACATAGTTTAGCTCGGGCCCCCATCACTCTACCAGACACACGTCAGCTACTAGGGAAGCAGTTCAAGGGCTCACCTGGGTCTGTTGCTTAGCAACAGGCGGCTGTAAATGACATAACTCCAGACACTTTAACTAACCCCTCTGTGGCAGGCAGAGGATAATGAAAGCACAGGCAGACAGCAAGACAGAATTTGAAAACGAGAGCCAGAAACGAGCAAGTGCTGGGGAAAGTGGGACCCCCACAGCAAGCCCTGGAGGGCCTGGGATGTCTGAGTTAGGTAGCGGGCTTCTGGGTTCTCGGAAGCTCTGGGCAGGGGCTGGAGAGATGGCTCAGTGGTTAAGGCACTTACCTGCAAAGCTTAACGGCACCCGTTCAGTTCTCCAGTACTTGTGTAAAGCCAGATGCACAAAATGGTGCATGCATGTGGACTCCACTTTCAGCAGCTGGAAGCCTTGGTGTGTCCATTTTGTCTCTCTTCTCAGTCTCTCTCTCTCTCTACTTGCTAAATAAGTAAATAAGTTCTGGGTATAAGTTGTCCAGCCTTAAAAGGGATTTGCTGGGTTTGGTCCCCAATACCAGGTTAATCCTTCTGGGGCAGTAATGCCTGTAATTCCAGAAACTACCACCAGGAGGACTTTATTCACTCCAAGGACAGCCCACCCTCATGGCTGACTTGATCTAACAGATCCAAATCCCTAAATAGTAGGAGTTGACTGGAACCCAGATGGGGGAGGCTTTCTTTTTCTTTTTTTAAAATTTATTCTTTCTTTCTTTCCATGACTTTTTTTTTTTTTTTGGTCAGAGGTTGGGATGGAGGGGAAGATATGGGCTTGAAAAATGATAGGAGGCATACCCTTAATTAATAAGTAAAAGTCTCCTTCTTTTTTTTTAGCCTGGAAGGGCTCTCTGTTGAGTTTACTTAGTGAGTAATGTCCTAAAGGCCATCTCCACGATAGCAATTCACATCCTCAATGTGCAATCACACACAGGTACTTCAAATGTGACAGTGAGGGACCCCAGTTGTGCCCAGTCTTTTTTAAAACTTTATTTATGGGGAGAGAGGGAGGGAGAGAATGAGAATAAATATGGGCACACTAGGGCCTCTAGCCACTGCAAATCAACTCTAGATGCATATGCCGCCACATTGAGCATCTGGGTTTTACATGGGTACTGGGAATTGAACCCTGGGCCAGCAGGCTTTGCAAATAGATGTCTTTAACCACTGAGCTATCGCCTCAGTCCAGATGTGCCCATTCTTGACATAGCTGGTCCTTCTTAGCCCTCAGAATGAGCCAATTAACCAATCTCATCACTAGGAGGAGGCTCCTCCATTACCTAGGTTTCCCTAACCCTCTGACCCTCCTCCTTGGAGGGAGACTTTTTATTTAAAAGATATTTATATTTTATTTATTTCACAGAGGAAGAAGGAGAGCGAGAGCGAGAGAGAGAGAGAGAGAGAGAGAGAGAGAGAGAGAGAGAGAGAGAAAATGAACAGGCATGCCAGGGCCTCCAGCCACTGCAAATGAACTCCAGATGCGTGCGTCCCCTTGTACATTTGGCTAATGTGGGTCCTGGGGAATCAAACCTGGGTCCTTTGGCTTTGTAGGCAAATGCCTTAACCACTAAGCCATCCCTCCAGTCCCTGGAGAGGCTTTTTTTAAGCAGCAAGTTACTCTTGTCAATTCATGTGGTCCCCATAATGACTTTATGATCAGGGACATACTGAGCTGCTGCTCTGGGCCAGGCACTTCCCTGATGTGCATGCGAGGAACATGGCAGACAGTCTCATCAGGGGGAGAGTAAATCTGTAAATACAGACGATGGTCCGTCTTACGATTTGCTCACTTTGCAGCTGAGTGACAGTGATAACATCTACCAGAAGTGGGTTTGAGGTTTGAATTTTGATTCCCCCCCCACCCCAGTTGGCAATATGGGGTGTGATACTGTCTTGTAATGCCCACATGCAGGCCAATGAAAGTGTTCTGAGCATACTTAAGTTTGGCTGGGAAAAACTGGGTTATTCTGTGGGCTAAATGTATTAATGTTCTTTTGATGTAAGATATTTTCAATTTTCAGAGGATTTGTAGGGGAAAGTAACCTCATTGTAAGCCAAGGGGCATATGTAAATCATATGCTAGAAGTTTCCAGGCTTATGGGGAAAAATAAAGCAGAAAACAGGCTGGATACCCAGCCAATGAATTGGGCCACTGTGGCATCTGAACAAAAGCTAAAGAAGTGGGGCTGGAGAGATGGCTTCGTGGTTAAGGCACTTGCTGGCAAATCCAAAGGGCCCAGGTTCGATTCCTCAGCACCTACATAAAGCCAGATGCACAAGATGGTGCGTGCATCTGGAGTTCATTGCAGTGGCTGGAGGCCCTAGTACACCCATCCTCTCTCCCTCTCTCTTTCTCTCAAGAAGATAAATGCATAAAAATAATTTTGAAAGACCTAAAGAAGTGAAGAGCGACTCAGTTGGTGAGGTGCTTCCTTTGCCAGCACGAGGACCTGAGTCTGGTGCCCAGCACCTCTTGAGCCACTGGCCATACTGGCGAGGTGCAGACAGGTGGGTCCCTGGAGCTCAGTGGCCAGCCACTCTAGCCTAATGAGTGACCTCCAGGCCAATGAGAGGCCTTGTCTCAAGGGAGCTGGGGGGCAGTCATAAGGATGAAACCTTAGGTTGTCCTCATGCCTTTGCATGTATGTGCACACATGTGCATGCACGCCTGCACACACACACACACACACTCATGAACACCAATACCCATGAACACAATAAATAAATAATTTTTAAAATAACATTTTATTTTACTTATTAGAGAGAGAGAGAGAGGGGAAGAGAGAGAATGGTCACGCCAGGGTCTCCAGTCACTCCAAATAAACTCTAGACGCATGCACCACCTTGTGCATCTGGCTTACATAGGTCCTGGGGAATCGAACCTGGGTCCATAGGCTTTGCAGGCAAGTATCTTAATCGCTAAGCCGTCTCTCCAGTCCAAATAAATAAGAATGTTAAGGTGAGGAGTAGGTTGCAGCAGCAGGTGGGAGCCTGTGTGGAAGGAGGGAAGGTTTCAGGCTTGTAAGGTGACCAGTGTGGCTGCAGCAGGGTCAGAAAGGAGACAGATGTGAAGCCAGAGGGCTGGAAAGTCAGTGCACACGTGTCCCCAGAGGCGAGACTCTGAGTAATTCTCAGAAGGAGATGGGAACCCAGGGATGTAGGCATCAGATTTCCTAAATAAAATTACACGCTGAATTTGAATTTCAGATACAGAACAACAACAACAACAAAATTAGGGCTGGATAGATGACTTAGCAGTTAAGGCACTTGCCTGAAAAGCCAAAGGACCCAGGTTCAATTCCCCAGGACCCACATAAGCCAGATGCACAAGGGGGCACACACACCTGGAGTTCGTTTGCAGTGGCTGGAGGCCCTGGCGCACCCATTGCTTTGTCTCTCTTTCTCCCCCTCTTTCTCTCTGTACCTGCCTATTTCTGTACCTCTCTCTCTCTCTCAAATAAATAAATAAATAAAAATTAAAAAATTAATGCGATTTTGTTTTCAGTGTAAGTTCATCCCTTAACATTGCCTACGACATGTTTATCATAAAAGCCAAATGTTGTTTACCTGGAATTCAAATTTAGCTGAGCATCCTGGGTTTTACCTGGCAACCCAGCAAGGGCAGATTCTGAGAAGAGTGGTATGTTTGGAGTTGTAGTTCAGGTGAGGGGCACAGAATGAGGGACCTCATGGGGGAGGCAGGGCGCGCAATGGGCAGGTGAGGGTTGATGGGGGCTTGACCAGGCTGCTGGCAGGGAAAGTGGTGAGAAGGGGTCAGATTCTGGACACATTTTACAGGAAGAAAAAGCAGGGTATTCTGTTGGATTGGATGTGGGGAATGAACCTTTTCAGCTCATGACTTTTTTAAAAAATATTTTTGTGTGTGAGAGAGAAAGAGGTAGATAGGAGCAGATAGATGGTGGGGGCAGAGAGGAGAGAATGGGCATGTAAGGGCATCTAGCCACTGCAAAAAAAAAAAAAAAAGATGCATGCACCACAATGTGCACCTGGCTAATGTGGGACCTGGAGAATCGAACCTGGGTCCTTAGGCTTTGCTGGCAAGTGCCTTATCCACTAAGCCATCTCTCCAGCCCTAGTGGCATTCTTAAGTGACTACTTTGTAGAATGTCTAGAAGATGGGGCACAGGAGTAGAAGTAGGGAGTCCAAAGCAGAGGCAAGACAGAAGAGGGTGGCTAGATAAGAATGCTGTGTGTAATGGCAAGGAAGTGGGCGATCAAGCTGTTGGGAACCTTTCCTCTCGAGAGATGGTAATGATGCAGGTTTGGGGCTTGGCAACAGGGTAGGGAGAGGTCAACCTTTGGGGTCTCAGAGAACAGGAGTGACCATCGAGGTGGGAGATGATGAGGAGATTGACCGCCGACTTACTGTGGGCATGTCCACGTAGAGCAGCGAAGCAAGCTTCAGTAGGTACACAGCTTGGCGTTCCGGTGAAGGTGGGCACATTGGCTCCACACAGCAGCCAGAGCCTGGGAACCCGCCTTAGTTGTGCTTGCTGCTGAGAGCGTGTGGGCCGAGCTGCCCAGGAGAGGTGACTTTTTAGCTGGGACGATTAGACCAGGGTTTATGGGGAGTTGAGATGGGCACTGGGGCTTTGAATGGTGGGCAGAACTTGGGGAAGGGAAGAGATATACTGAAGGGGCACAGCACAGTCGCAGAGGTGGAGACAAGCAGCATGCATGTCTGGGATTGCAGAATCTGAGCCTAAGAGTGAGTGAGTGAGTATGTGTTTAAAACAACAAGGAGCTGGGCGTGGTGGTGCACGCCTTTAATCCCAGCACTCGGGAGGCAGAGGTAGGAGGATTGCCATGAGTTCAAGGCCACCCTGAGATGACAGAGTTATCTGGACCAGAGTGAGACCCTACCTCGAAAAACAAAAAACAACAACAAAACAACAAAAACAAAAAAACAAGGAGGGCTTAGACCTGCCCAATCAAAATCAGAGCCAACACCAGTGCTTTTCCCACATCCCACCTCTTTGGAATGCATTTCACCTCTTGGAAAAGAAGCCTCCAGACCATGGGTGACCTTTGGCAGCAGGCTCTGGGAGGAACCTCTTCCTCAGCTAAGATATCTTGGCTCTGCTTTTATTTCTTTTCTCTTTTTGAGAGAGAGAGAGAATTGGCACACCAGGGCCTCAGCCACTATAATTGAATTCCAGACACTTGTACCACCTAGTGGGCATGTGTGACCTTGCACTTGCCTCACCTTTGTGAGTCTGGCTTAGGTGGGATCTGGACAGTCGAACATGGGTCCTTAGGTTCGCAGGCAAGCGCCTCAACCGCTAAGCCATCTCTCCAGTCCTGACTCTGATTTTTTTTTCCAAATTTTTATTAACAACTCCCATGATTATAAAAAATATCCCATGATAATGCCCTCCCTCCCCCCACCTTCCCCTTTGAAACTCCATTATCCATCATATCCCCTCCCCTTCTCAATCAGTCTCTCTTTTATTTTGATGTCATGATCTTTTCCTCCTCTTATGATGGTCTTGTGTAGGTAGTGTCAGGCAATGTGAGGTCATGGATATCCAGGCCATTTTGTGTCTGGAGGGAGCACGTTGTAAGAAGTCCTACACTTCCTCTGGCTCTTACATTCTTTCTGCCACCTCTTCCGCATTAGACCCTGAGCCTTGGAAGGTGTGATAGAGATATTGAAGTACTGAGCACTGTGGTCACTTCTTTCCAGCACCATGATGCCTACTGAGTCGTCCCAAGGTCACTACCATCTGAAAAGAGAAGGTTCTGTACCAGTGAGAATAGCATTAATATAAGGGTATGAACATTAAGAGAAGTGCTTACTGGGTAGTTTGATAAGCATAGTATATACACTTAGCCAGACAGCAGCAGACGTTACACCCCTAGGGCTCATGACCACCCCTGTTTTAAGTTTTCAGTATCAGGGATGTATTCCCTCCCATGGAGTGGGCCTCCAGTCCAATTAGAGGGCAGTTGGTTTCCACCATAACAGACATGCCACTATTGCACCCACTGGCTCATTTGGCCTGGCTGGCCAAATATAAGGCTTGCAGTGTCCACTGTGGAGTATCTTCACTGTTAAGTTCTCTCTCTGCATGCAGAATGGCTTCTTCCAGCTTTCTGTCAGCTGGTCTCCATGGAGGAGGTTATCAGCTCAGTTCCAGTGGGATTTCTCAGTGGCCTTGCAGCCCAAGTATGTGGAGTCTTCAGCAATTGGTCTTACCATATATTCCTGGTGGGAAACCAAGGGCCTTAGCAATGGCCTATAATGTTTTGGGGTGTTTTTTTAAAATATGTATGAATATACAGAACCATGGAGACAGAAGACAACCTTGAGTGTTTTTCACCCATCTTTTTTGAGACAGAGTCTCTCACTGGCCTAGAGCTCACTAAGCAGGTGAGACTGGCTGACCAGCAAGTCCAGGGATCCCTTGTCACCACCTCCCTGATGTTGGCATTGCAGGGATCTGCCACCAGACCTGGCATTTTTTCTTTTAGGATTTTTTTTTGAGGCAAGCCCAAGAGACTGTTCTTTTTTGTTTGTTTGTTTGTTTTTGTTTTTCAATTCAAGGTAGAGTCTCAGTCCAGACCAGGCTGACCTGGAATTCACTATATAGTGTCAGGGCAGCCTTGAACTCAAGGTGATTCTCCTCCCTCTGGCTCCCAAGTGCTGCTAAGTCATATCTTTAGCCCTAAACTAAAAAAAATATATATTTAGGCAGGCATGGTGGCACACACCTTTAATCCCAGCATTAGGGAGGCAGAGGGAGGAGGATTGCCATGAGTTCGAGGCCACCCTGAGACTACATAGTGAATTCAAGGTCAGCCTGAGCTAGAGTGAAACTTTACCTCAAAAAACTAAATTTATATATATATATATATACATATATATATATATTTAAGACAGAGAGAATGAGAATGGGTGTTCCAGCTACAGCAAATGAACTCCAGATGCATGTGCCACGTAGGGCATTTGGCTTGCGTGGGTTCTGGGGAGCTGAACCAGGGTCATCAGGTTTCACAGGTAAGCATCTTAACCATTAAGCCATCTCTGCAGCCCAACACCTGGCATTTTTTTTTTGTTGTTGTTGTTTATTTATTTATTTATTTGAGAGTGACAGAGAGGAGGAGGAGAGAGAGACTGAGAGAGAGAGAGAGAGAGAAAGAAAGAATGGGTGTGACAGGGCTTCCAGCCACTGCAAATGAACTCCAGACGTGTGCGCCCCCTTGTGCATCTGGCTAACGTGGGTCCTGGGGAATCGAGCCTTGAACTGGGGTCCTTAGGCTTCACAGGCAAGCGCTTAACCGCTAAGCCATCTCTCCAGCCCAACACCTGGCATTTTTATGTGGGTTCTAGGGATCAAACTCACCTCCTTATGTTTTAAAGAAAAAATAGTTTACTTACTTTTAGATATTTTTATATATTTGCAAGGCGAGAGAGAGAGATAATGGGGACTACAGGCCTCTAGTCATTGTAAATGAACTCCAGATGCATGTGCCGCTTAGTACACTTGGTTTTACGTGGGTACTAGGGACTTGAACCCGAGCCATTAATTTTTGCAGGCAAGTGCCTTAAACCATTGCTCCATCTCTCTGCTTGCAAATACATAAATAATTTTTTAAAATTAGAACTGTTTAAAGAAAGAAAGGTTTGCACCCTTGTGTTGGTTTGAATGTACAATGTCCCCCATAGCCTCATGAGTTTGGGATTAAGCTTCATACTTAATCTCCCACCAGCGGCGCCTTGCTGGAGGGGGTGTGTTCCTGAAGGTGGGCCGGCTCTGCTTGCCACACTGAGCTCCCTTTATCTGCGACCACCCTGCTGTTGTGGAGATGTGATGATCAGCTGCTGTCTGCTCCTGCCATGATTCCCCTGCCATGGCTGAAACTTCCCCTCAAAATAGTGAGGCAGAAATCAACCCTTCCCTTCCACAAGCTGTTTCTGATCAGGCGTTCGGTCCCAGCAATGAGAAGGTGACTGCCACAATGCTGCACAAGGCTGGGGACAACCTCAGCGTCCGTCACTGTGAAAAAAGCATAAGCTAACCAGAATGATTCACGCCGGGGACCAATGCGCAATGATAGAAAGGAGTGAACTACACCGCCTGGGAACCAAGCTCACCAACATGACATCGAGTGAGCAAACGTAGGAGACACGAGATACACAGAGCAGGAGACCCTGGCCAAAAGTGAAACCGTGCAGCTTGAGCAGCCCCACACACCAGGGAAAAGGCACCAGTGTGTGTCTAAAAATGCAAAACAGTCACTTGCGGAAGGTGACAGCTTCTGGGAATGTAGGGTGGTGGAGAGGGCAGGGGAGCTCCAAGGACCCAAGCAATCCTCTGGTAAAGCAACTGTGCATTTGGATGATCAGGGTATTTTTGACAATGAGTGGTCTAGGGGGATGTTTTGATTGTTTATTTATTTTTTATTTTTATTTTAGAGAGAGAGAGAGAGAGAGAAAGAGGGAGGGAGAGAGAGAATTGGCATACCAGGGCCTCAGCCACTGTGATCAAACTCCAGATGCTTGCACCACCTAGTGGGTATGTGCAACCTTGTACTTGCCTCACCTTTATGCCTCTGGCTTATATCTGGAGAGTCGAACACGGGTCCTTAGGCTTCACAGGCAAACGTCCAAACTGCTAAGCCATCTCTCCAGCCTGTTTTTTTTTAATTTAATTTTTTTGTTTATTTATTTATTTAAGAGCAACAGACAGAGAAAGAGGCAGATAGAGACAGACAGAGAATGGGTGCGCCAGGGCTTCCAGCCACTGCAAATGAATTCCAGATGCGTGCGCCCCCTTGTGCATCTGGCTAACATGGGTCCTGGGGAATCGAGCCTTGAACTGGGGTCCTTAGGCTTCACAGGCAAGCACTTAACCACTAAGCCATCTCTAGCCCCTGGTTTTGTTTTTTTTTTTGAAAGAGTCTCACTACATAGCCAGGATGACCTCAAACTTGTGATCTTCCTGCCTTGTCCTGAGACTGGGATGTCAGGGGTATGTCACTATGCCTAGCCCTGAGCCTGGGTCTACAGCATATTTTCCTAATAGTGTGGCTATGGGCTTATGGGCAAGAGACCTTACCTATCTGAACCCTTTAGATCTGTTAAAAAAAAAGCATAAAGGACATGCTTGTCTCCTCCTTCTTTCCCTCCATCCCTTACATCATCATTCCTCTATTTTCCATTTGCTTTCTTAATAGGGTTCTACTCTTGCCTAGGCTGAGCTGGAATTCACTCTGTATTCCCAGGGTGGTCTTGAACTCATGGCAATTCTCCTACCTCTGCCTCCTGAGTGCTGGGATTAAAGGCATGCTTGCTTCCTTTCAACAAACATTTATTGGAAGTCTCCTATGTGGAAGGCTCTATTCAAAGAACTAACCCCAAGCTCCCTTGCTGGGCTTATATTCTCGAGGGCATGGATCAAACAAATTAACAGAGTTTCAGACAGCAGGAGCTATAATGGAAATACGCAAGCTTCAGGGAGAGAGAATTATGGGAGACCCAGCTGGGGTGGTCAGGGAGAGGGTCCCCAGAGGGATGGAGGATGAAGAGAGAGGCCAGTATGAGCAAAGGTCCTGACATAGGGAGGCTGGCAGGGACCTTGCGTATTGGAGTCACAGGGCAGCTGGATGCCAGCAGGCCAGGGTGAGCATGTCACGAGAAGCTGAGTAAGATCATGTGCTTGCAGAGTGTGTGGCATGATGCCCATGCTCAGGAAAAGCTGGTGGCCTTTTGCTCACACCTTCATGGGATTTGCAAGGCCATAGTTGAGAGGGCAAGTGGACATCTGAGGCAGAAAGAGGACCAGTACCTTGATGGCCTTCAAGGAGCACGTGTGGCTAACTGGGCTGGACTCTCTTTGTTAAATTCCCCAGTTCTATGCCAGGTTGTTCCCCACCCTGACTGGACATGTTAGTGCTTGGCTATGTGCTTTGCTTTGGCCAATAAGATGATAGCAGAGGCGTGGCCTGCAGGGACTGGGAAAGACTTGTGTGGTGGTATTAGACTCTGCCCTTGCTCTAGGCTCATCTGTTCGCGAGGAGGAGGAGGAGGCAGACAGGTGGGGACAGAGGACAGGGGACAGAGGAGCTACCTCAGCTGCCTCACATGTCTCAAAGCCAATGCTTATTCAGTACACAGACCTGGGCCTGACTCTAGTGGTTCTCAGATGCTGTTCCTTATCTGTCTTCACCCCAGCCCAGGAGAATGGGAATGAGGGATTAAAGCTAGGAATCTGGCTTGGATCTGTGGAGGCCTCACCACCAGCCCAGACAAGTCCTTCCATACAGGGCCTGGGTTTGCTATACCTTCAATGAGACCCCATGGCTAAGGGCCTCCCTGTGGGGACCATGTGCTTAATTTGTCCCATGTATCTCCCCTGGTATAAAACTCCAGCCAACTTCCCACAGAAAAGTCAAAACTCCTTAGACCAATACTCAAGGCTTGTTGCAGTCAGGTTCGCATTGCTGGTAGAAATCGCCCAACCAAGAGCAGCTTGTGGGGGAAAAAAAGAGGTTTATTTTGGCTTACAGGCTCAAGGGGAAGCTCCACAATGGCAGGGAAAATGATGACATGGACAGAGGGTGGACATCACCCCCTGGCCAACATAAGGTGGACCATGGCAACAGGAGAGTGTACCAAACACTGGCATGGGGAAACTGGCTATAACACCCATAAGCCCGCCCCCAACAATACACTCCCTCCAGGAGGCTTTAATTCCCGAATCTCCATCAGCTGGGAGCCTAGCGTTCAGAACACCTGAGTTTCAAACCTGAATCAAGCCACCTCGAGGCTCCACGTGGCATTCTTTTGTCCTCATCTGAAACTCAGTTCCTGCCACTCACCCAGAACTTTCCAGTCTCCTTGTCACCCCTGCCCCTGTTTGTGCCTGTTAGCCTTTGTGCCTGCAATTCCACCCACCCACAAAGCCTGGCTCAGCATCTCTCTGCTTTGTGAATTCTTTCCTACGGGGGTGTGTGTGTGGGGGATGGTTTGATTCTAACCAACATGCATTGAGCTCTTGCTGCCTGTTGCGAGTGGTCATCGTTAACATCTCCATCACAAGCAAGAAAAGGCTCAGAGAGGGGTGCAGAAGCCAGCACACGCATGCCGACAGCAGGAGCCCGCCCCCAGCAAGTGGGAAAATAATGGATTTGAGCACAGGTCTGAGTCTGTGTCCTAATTTGCCTCGCTGTGTCTCTTCTGCTCCCGTGAAGTGCACGGGGTCGACTCCCTCAGCCCCAGGGTCTCGTTACTTGTCAGGGACTAACTGCCATGCCCTTCTGGAGCAGCTCGGTCCCCCATCCCATCAACCACAGGTCGTCTCATGGGTAGGTTGTCGCTGTAGCTCAGGCTGACCTCGAATTCACAGCAATCCTCCAACCTCGGACTTCTCAGTGCTGGGATTAAAGGTGTGTGCCATCATGCCCGGCCTTTGTTTTTTTAAAACATATATTTTAAGTTTTTATTTATTTGAGAGGGATAGAAAGCAGGAGAGAGAGAGTATGCCAGGGCCTCTAGCCACTTGCAAACAAACTCCAGACACACATGCCATCTTGTGTACCTGGTTTATGTGGGTCCTGGAGAATCGAACCTGGATCCTTTGGCTTTGTGAGGCAAGTGCCTAAACCACTAAGCCATTTCTCCAGCTCAGGAGGTCATTCTTGCTGATCCCATTTTTGCAGAGGACAGAGGCTGAGAGGCTCACAGGACGAGGTGTCTGGCCTTGGGTCCTGCAGACAGTAAATGGTGATGCTGGGAAATACCGGGGTGATCAGATATCTCAGGTCCAGCCTCGACCTCTCAGCTGCATGGACTCTCATTTGATTAGATGTTTCAAAATACAGTCAAGGATGCCTTTTGGCCAACTCCTCAGGGATTCCGGGCTCCTCCCCGCCACCCCCCACCACACACATCCCAGCTATCCCTGCCTGTGGTCCCTATAGCCTGTGGCCTGATACTTTGACCCCTCCCCCACTCCTTGGGCCTCGGGCTGTGAAATAAACAAACACAAATCCAAATGACTTTCACTCTGCCCCTTCCAACTCAGTGATTTTGGAAGAGAATAAATACCGAAGCCAGTGGCATGAATAGAAATTAATCTAGAACTGCACAGGGATGTTTTTGAAAAAGAAAAAAAAAAAAATTCTCAATTTAAAATCTCAACACAAATAGACTCTTTTAAGGTCAAATGAAAGATAAATGTCGCCGGAAAGCAAAGAAGTCGTCGGGAGACGGGCCTCTCGCTCATTTCCGCTGCCTCTCTCATTCTGCTGTCCTTTAAGAGGGTTTGGGCTGTGTGTAGGCCAGAGGAGAACGTTGGCGTCCTCTATTCCTCCTCCACCTCGTCTCACTGAGCCTCGAGCTGCCATCTTCCCATCACACTGGCTGACCAGCAACTCTCCTGTTTCCACCTCCACAGGCATGAGCGCCCCATCTGGGTTTTTATGTCGATGTTCAGAACTGAACTCAGGTCCTCATGTGTGTGTGGCAGATGCCCTGACCCCCTGAGCCATCCCCCCAACCCTCATTCTCCCTCCCTCTGCTTCTTGGCCCCCTTCTGTTTTTATTTTGTTTTAGTATTCTTTTTTATATTTTGGCTTTTCGAGGTAGGGTCTCACTTTGGTCCAGGCTGACCTGGAATTCACCTCTGTAGTCTCAGGGCAGCCTTGAACTCACAGCGATCCCCCTACCTCTGCCTCCCGAGGGCTGGGATTAAAGGTGTGCGCCACCATGCCTGGCTCGTTTTTATTTTATTTTATGTGAATTGCAACAGGTTATTCTCTTCTATCCCTTCACCCCAGCTCCTGTTACCTTGGAAACCCTCCTCAGTGGGGTTATGGTCTTTACTGTAGGGTCTTCAAGGCCTCAGTCAGTCCCTGTGGGGGTAGTGAGGGGACCGTGTGTCAGGATGTCCTCCCCACTCTGGCTCTTACAATCTTCCTGTACCTCTTTCACAGTGTCCCCTGAGCCACAGCAGGCCTGTTTTGCCTCCCTTCTTGTCAGCCACTGGCTCTTCTTATCTGTGCGTCTGCACCCTCCAGTCTCACCGGCATAATTTCCACAGCAGAGTAGCATGACCTCGGCCAAGTCATTTCCTGGCTTTGTGCTTCCGTTTTCCTGTCATCACACTCAGAAATAGGCTCCTGCCTTGCAGAGGGATGCTGAGGATAACGAGACAGTCCTTGGTAGGGGAAAGTGACGTTTCCACTTTGTGACGGGCTCAGAGCTGGAGGGTGGGCAATGCCAGGCCTGTGCACCCTCTGGCCACTAGGCGATGTCAGTGGGTGAGCGTGGCAGATGGTTTTTGTGATCTTGGCTTCTTTCCTGTCAGATTGGTTCTATCTAGAGTGGTCCTGAGATGATATTGATTTGAAACAAAGGTGAAGCTGAGAGGTTTCTAAGGCCTGATGGGTAAGAGGCTCTTTATAGGTCAAATAAGAGCCACACAGAGGGGGAGGGATCTGCATGGAGTCTAAATGGGAGCCAGGGAGATTGTCCTGATGGAAGGGGAGCTCTCTGGCAGCTGTGGGAGAGTCAAACCCCGGGAGGAGCCAGTTGGAAGAGAGACCCGAGGACCCATCTTTTAAGAGGAGGAACACATCTTTCTTGGTCACCAATTGTCTCCCCAGGGCACAACACAAGGTCTGGCTCCATAAATATTAGCTGCAAGGCTGACTCGGTGAATGAATGTACCTGTTCCTAGAGCCTCCCAAGACAAGGCCAGAAGCCATTTCCCCAGAGCCCAGAGCCCTCGGCAGCACGTTCTCTGGCTGAAGACTGAATGCCTGCCTGTGTCTTCCAGCTGCAGCTGCTGCTGTTGCCGCCCACACATCTCTTGCAGATCAAGGGGCCCTGGGAAGGGGAATGGGCATCTCCAGGGTGGATCAAGAATGAGGGGGGCACCTGGACAGTACTTTGCCACATTGCCCAGGCCTCTGTGCTTGGCGGATTTGAAGCGTTCTGTCACCTGCAGATGGAGGATGGGACTGATGGAATCACGCTGGCTCAAGTACCATCTTGTCTCCAGGAGCACTAAACGGGCTCTGAGAAGAGAAGACAGGGACAATGGATAGACTGAGACACTTGCCAGGAGTTAAGAGTCCTGTTTTTCTGTTTTGTTTTTCGAGGTAGGGTCTCATTGTGGCCCAGACTGACCTGGAATTAACTTTGTAGTCTCAGGGTGGCCTCGAACTCATAGCGATCCTCCTACCTCTGCCTCCCGAGTGCTGGAATTAAAGGTGTGCCACCACGCCTGGCTCACGAGTCCAGGTTTCTAAAATCAAATCACAGCAAAACCCAGTAGAAAAAAATCACCCCAGAGCCCCTGGCTAGCAAGAACCACAGCAGTCATAGAACTGAGATTGCCACGCCCCTAGAAGGTGGGCATGAAGATGGAGACCCCTAGATAAGCAGGCTGCTTATGAGGGTGAGCGTGACGTGGGAGTTTGAGTGTGATAGTTTAAACATGTAGCTTCATAGACTCAGGTGCTTTATTAAAATTTAGTTGTGGGCTGTGTTGCAGTCAGGTTTGCATTGCTGGTAGAAATCACCCAACCAAGAGCAGCTTGTGGGGGAGAAAAAAAGAGGTTTATTTTGGCTTACAGACTCGAGGGGGAAGCTCCACGATGGCAGGAGAAAATGGTGGCATGAGCAGAGGGTGGACATCACCCCTGGCCAACATAAGGTGGACAATAGCAACAGGAGAGCGTGTCAAACAGTGGCATGGGGAACTGGCTGTAACACCCATAAGCCCACCCCCAACAATACACCACCTCCAGGAGGCATTAATTCCCAAATCTCCATCAGCTGGGATCTCCATCAGCTGGGAACTTAGCATTCAAAACACCTAAGTTTATGGGGGACACCTGGATCAAACCACCACATTCCACCCCTGACCCCATAAACTGATAAATACACATGATGTAAAATACAAGGCATTCAGTCCATCTTTAAAAGTCCCCATAGTTTTTATCAATCCTAGTGATGTTCATATAGCCCCATAGTCCAAGATTTTTTAACTGAGCCATAATACCAACCACACCAAATCCATAATGGCACAGAATAAACACTCATACTGCAAAGATGGCATTGGGCATAGCAAAGAAATATTCAGCCAATACAAGATTTACAACAACCAGGGCAAACATCAAACTCTGTAGCTCCAAATCCAACAACTCTAGCCAGTGACAAGTCTCCAAGTCTGATGATTCTAACAAGCAACAAGTCTCTGGCATTCCAATTCCGCCCCTCCAGCTAGGCTACTCCCAGTCCTGGAAAACTTCATCCAGGGCTGGCAGCTCTCCATGGCAGCCATCTCATGGTCCCGGCATCTCCACTGGGTCTCCACTACAATCCATGGTTCATCCTTCTGGCCCCATGAAGTCTCCATGAAGGCACCAGCAAACCCGCTTCACACTGCCCATGGCCATTTCCAAAACACAAGACTGTTTTGCAAATTCAATGACCCTCTCTTTCCTGCATTTCTTATACTCCATAATACCAGGTAAAGTGCCAATTAGTTAATCTGGGGGGTGGAGGATAAAGCAGACTTTGAAGAACAGGACACTCTTTGAGGAGCACTCAGGCCCCTTCAAGAGTCTACATGCTTCCTGTTGCCCCAGTGCAGGTCAGATGACCAATCTCAAAGGTTGTAATCTCTCAAGTGCTGCTGAACAGGCAGCAGTTCACCCAAAGATTTTTCTTTCTGTGCCATATTCCTCTGCTCACACAAGTCCATTTCTATGCAAAGCAACCCTGAACAACTTCTCAGGACATGGGCATAACAGCAAGCCTCACATAATCTGCTAGCCCAGTCCAGGCAAAGCTCTTTCTCACCCTCATAAGCCAAACCTCACAGTCCATAGTTCTTACTGCATTCAAGTCTTTCAACTCTGACCAGAATAGTCCATCAAGCTGTACTTACAGAATTGCAAGGCATCTCTTAGGCCAAGGTTTCAAATCCTTCTACATTCCTCTTGAAAATCAGCTCTAAAAGGCCAAAGCCACACAGTCAGGTGTCTAGCAGCAATCCCACTCCTCAGTACCACTTTACTGTTGCAGTCAGGTTTACATTGCTGGTAGAAATCACCCAACCAAGAGCAGATTGTGGGAAAAAAAGAGGTTTATTTTGGCTTACATGCTTGAGAGGGAAGTTCCACGATGGCAGGGGAAAACAATGGCATGAGCAGAGGGTGGACATCACCTCCTGGCCAACACAAGTTAGACAATAGCAACAGAAGAGTGTGCCAAACAAGGCTGGGCATGGTGGGGCACGCCTTTAATCCCAGCACTCAGGAGGCAGAGGTAGGAGGATAACCAAGAGTTCAAGGCCATAGTTAATTCTAGGTCAGCCTGGACCAGAGTGAGACCCTACCTCGAAAAACCAAAAAAATGAGAAAAGGGGAACATGCCAAACACTAGCAAGAAGGAGCTGGTTATAACACCCATAAGCCCGCCCCTGACAATACACTGCTTCCTGGAGGTATTAATTCCCAAATCCCCATCAGCTGGGAACCTAGCATTTGGAACACCTTAAGTTTATGGGGGACACCTGAATCAAACCACCACAGCTGGTTAAGGCATTTGCCTGCAAAGCTCAACAACCCAGGTTTGATTCCCCAGTACCCATGTAAAGCCAGATGCACAAAGTGGCACATGCATCTGGAGTTTATTTGCAGTAGCTAGAGGCCCTAGGGCACCCATACTCTTTTTCTGTCTGTCTCTCTGCTTGCAAACAAATAAATAAAATAGTTTTTAATAATTTTATTATTATTTAGAGAGAGAGAGAGGGAGAGAATGGGCATGCCAGGGCCCTCAGCTGCTGCAAATGAACTCCAGATGTGTGTGCCCCCTTGTGCACATGTGTGACATTATGTGCTTGTGTCACTGTGCATGTGGCTATGTGAGACCTGGAGATTCAAACTCGAGTCCTTAGGCTTCACAGGCAAGCTCCTTAACCTCTAAGCCATCTCTCCAGCCCAAATAAAATATTTTTTAAAAATTGAGTTTGTAACTCCAGCTCTTAGCAGGCAGGTCCTTACTAAAGAAAGAATGTCACTGGGGGAGGATTTTGGAGTTTAGCCCTACTGTGTGTTTGGGGGACAGACCTAGGTCTAGCCCTACGAGGTGTGTTGAGAGCAGTTTGAGCTCTGTGGTTTGTGTTTGCTGGTGTTTAGCTTGTTGCACTTGTTTTCATCTGCTTGGATCTACGGAAGCAAGTAGCTTCTTGCACCACTGATGGAGTTCCCCCCGGATTTTGTGAGCCTGAGATAAACCCCTTTCCCCCTGCGAGCTGCTTTTGGTCAGGTGTTTGTCCAGTGACGCAAAGGCGACTGCAACACGTGGGAAAGTGTAAAAGCAGGGGCTGAGACACAAAGCCGCGCGGTGGCCGTGACAGTCCCCAGGAGGGCTCTGCGGTGGGCACGGCAGAGCTGCTGGGTACACTCCTGTGACAGCCAGTTGCTGTGGGATGCAGGCTGCCCCCGAAGAAGTATTACTGTGAGTGGAGCCCCACAGGACGCTGACAGCTGGTGGTTTCTTGCCAGGGGCACTCCCTGTAACCGGTGGAATAAATCCTTCATTTCCGAAGGGAGAGGGAGGAGTGCATCACTGCGCCCTCAACAGCATGCTTCTCCCACCAACGCTAATCCCCCTCGCCATCCCACGGGCTCAGCAGTATCGTCCAGCTTTGCACACGAGAAGCCAGAATTTTGGAAAGTATATCAACTTGCCCCATGAATCAGTTGCTTTCTCATTGCTGGGACAAAGGGCCTGTTCATAGGGAGGGTCCTTCCACCTCAGCTGAACTAATGTAGAAGATCCCTCACAGACACGAAGGCAGATTTGTTTCCATACTGATTCTAAAGTCTGTCAAGTTGACAACCAAAGATCAACCATCACACCCCAAGCCATGCAACTAGTAACTCATTGTGGAGAGAGTCAGACTCTGGCCTTCCTTGCTCCTCAGTCCTTCCATTTCCAACCCTTCCTCTCAGCTTTCCATTTGTCATCCTCTCCCCAGACTCCACATGCTCAGTCTGAAGATCTTTCACACAGTTTCCTTTCCCCAAGCTTCACCTCCATGTGGTGAAAAGGGAGGTTGAGTTATAGCTTATTATTTTATTGTATTTTAGTATATTTTATTTATTTGAGATAAAGAAATAGAGATAGATGATAGATAGATAGATAGATAGATACATAGATACATAGATACATAGATAGATGATAGATGGTATGGGTGTGCCAGAGCCCCTTGCCACTGCACACAAACTCCATTTGCATGTACCACTTTGAGTATTTGGCTTTATGTGGGTACTGGGGAATTGAACCCATGCCAGCAGATTTTGCAAGCAAGAGATTTTAACCACTGAACAACCTCCCCATCCCCACTATTTTACATTTTTTTGCAGGGTCTCAGCAGGTACGACAGGCTGGCTTCAAACTTATAATCCTCCTGTCTCAGCCTCCCAGGTGCTGGGACTGCAGGCTGACATGCACCGCTATACCTAGAGGTATGAGATTCTTAACCAGAAGCTCTCAAAAGCCCATGAAATAGTAGGCCAATTTTTTGTATAAATGAGCATAATTTGGGGACTTAATGGACTTTTTCAGGTCAATAGTCCATGAAATTTCTTTCTTTCATGTGTGTGTGTGTGTGTGTGTGTGTGTGTGTGTGTGTATGTGTGTGTGTGTGTGTGTGCAGTCCACACATGTGGAAGTCTGAGGACAACCTTGGATGTGGGTCCTCACCTTTCACCTTGTTTGAGGCAGCGTCTCTTTAAAAGTTCACCCTTGATCCTTTTTTTTTCTTTTTTTTTTTTTTTTGAGGTAGGGTTTCACTCTAGTCCAGGCTGACCTGGAATTCACTTTGGAGTCTCAGGGTGGCCTTGAACTCATGGCTATCCTCCTACCTCTGCCTCCTGAGTGCTGGGATTAAAGGCGTGCACCACCATGCCTGGCTACACCCTTCCTCTTACCAGACTAGCTGGTCTGAAAGTTTCTGGGGGATTCTCCCATCTCCACCTCCCATCTCACTGAAGATGTGCTCAAATTACAAACATCCACTACGGTATCTGACTTTTTTATGAGAGAGAGAGAAAGAGAAAGAGAGAGAGAGAGAGAGAATTGCCATGCCAGGTCATCCAGCCATGGCAGTTGAACTCCAGACCATGCACCACCTTGTGCGTCTGGCTTATGGGGGATCTGGAGAGTTGAACATGTGTCGTTAGGCTTTGCAGCCAAGCACCTTAACCACTAAGCCATCTCTCCAGCCCTAGCATCTGACTTTTTACATGGGTTCTGGGAATCCAAAGTCAGCTATGGTCCTCACATTTGTATAGCAAGCTCTTTATCCACTGAGCCATCTCCTTAGCTTGAGAGTAGATGAGAGCTAAAGAAATAGTCTAAAATGCTTATGACTCTCAAAAGAAGCCGAGCTGGGTGTTGTGGTGCACACCTTTAATCCCAGCACTCAAGAGGCAGCGGTAGGAGGATCACCATGAGTTCTAGGCTACTCTAAGACTACATAGTGAATTCCAGGCCAGCCTGGGCTAGAGCAAGACCTTATCTTGAAGAAGAAGGAGGAGAAGAAGAAGAAGTTGAACTGGGATGGAGATATGGCTTAGCAGTTAAGACATTTGCCGGATTGCATAAGGGGGTGCATGCATCTGGAGTTCATTTGCAGTGGCTGGAGGCCTTGGCATGCCCATTCCCTCCCTCTCTCTCTGCCTCTTTTTCTCTCTTAAATAAATAAATAAATAAATTTATTTTTAAAAAAGAAGTTGAACTGAAAGATCATCTTGAGCACAGGGTTGCTGTGAGTCTGGGCCCTTGAGTGTTGAGGAACCACGGACAGCACCAAAGTCATTCAGAACCACGGACAGCGCAGAACAGTGGCTCTCCACGCAAAACCCATCAACTTCCGTATTGACCTAAAGCCTGGCTGGAGGAAGGTCCTGGCTGCCCAGAATCAGTGGGATGGTGAATTGGAATGGGCAGTAGACACAGATGGCTTCCCTCCCTCCTCATTTTTGTTAATGAAAGAGTCCCAAATGTCACAATTGTCCTCACAGTGACATCTCCCCCATCCTGGGGCTCACCCGTCCTTCTCCCCCCTCCCTCCCCACCAGTGACGAAGAGGGTTTTGAGCTGGGCAGTGGAGTACCCTAGTGACAGATTAGCGCTGCCAACCACCGACACAAAACCATTTGGTGTGGGGAAATGATAGATACTAACGCTCATTTTAAACACAGGCAACTGAATTCCTGCAGACAGGCGCCACGGCTGGAATTTAGGGCACAGCTGGTAGGTTCAGATAAGGTGCAGAAGCAACCCAACGATGTTACTTAATAATGAAAATGCGTGATTGATGCTGCTGTCTCGAGGATATAACCTCCCCATTTGGAGGTTTTCAGCTCCCAAATCATCCATTCCACTGTTGTTGTTGTTGGGTTTTTTTTTTTTTTCACCTTTCTTTTTTTGGAAAGGATATGTGTTGTGGGGAAGGGGAGTGGCAGATAAAGGGCTGTAGGATGGGGGCTGACAGCAAGAAGCTCATGATCCTAAAAGAATTTGAAGAAAAGTCCCCAAAGCTTGGTTTGAAGGAACGTGATGCTGTAAACTCATCTGGGGTAGCAAGTTCACGTGAAAAGTAATGGCTTACAGTTAACCCTCAAGATTTTTGTGGTCAAGGGCATCTTCACCACTCCATCCCCATTCCCGTGATGTCACAAAGAGCCAATCAGAGATTTGCATACAAAACTTCTGTCTCCACCTGGCTGTGAGCTCTAGGAGTGATGGGCCATTTGTGTACTGTTTCCTGGGCAGTGTGCCCCTGGGGGAGGCAACCACTCCATTCAGCATGTTCAAATCCTGTCTAGGCTAGACTACCCAAAGCTGTCTGTTTCTTGTGATGGTAAAAAAAAAAAAAAAATCACTGATGGCTGATCCCTGGAGACACCTCAGTCTCCTTCTTCTCCCTCATCTCTCTAGTCCAGCAGCCCAAGCCTGATGTTTTTCTCTCCCAAGTGGCTCTCTCATGAATTTCCAACTGTTCTATATTTATCCCCATAGCCTTAACAGACAAGTTTATCCCCTCCCCCCTTCCCCAAAGAGCCTCCTGGAATCCAGCCTCTCTACGCAATTTGTCTTTCTTCCTAGTTTTCAGAGTTACTTTCCCAACCAGAAACAGGTCATGCCCATCCTGTGCTTAAAGCCAACAGTGGCATTCAGCTTCTCATAGGAAAGCCACTCTTCTGAACTTGGCAACCAAAGCCTTGTGGGATTTGCTGCCCCTCATACTTGCTTTGACTGCAAAATCTTGTGCCTCCTGCTGTCTCTGCCCAAGTTGGCACATGTTCTTTCCTCTAATTGGCACTTCCTCTTTGCTATTTTTCAAAATTCAAGACTTCAAGACTCAAAGACCCCCCCCCCCAACCATCTCCCGCTTCCTAACAATGCCAAGTTATCTGTTACCTGCTATTAGAATGACAGTCCTTCTATAGCACACGATAAACTGTTGTACCTATCTCACCTGCTAAACGTGGGTTCAAATCCTGGCTCCACCAGCTATCAACTGACCTCCAGCACAGCACTCCTCTTGCTCACAGAGTTGTTCTGTAACAAGAGACAATCGATAGGCAGCGTCCAGCGTGGGCTCTGGAACACGGCAGGGACTCATCCAGTTCTCCAGTAGGGCAATATCGGGAGCATGGAGTCCACACGTGGCTTGGGAAATTCCCATCCTCGGTATCTCAGAAGCGGAGCCCAGGAACGAGTCTAGACCTAGACTCACTGAAGGGGTGCTCAGAAGAAAAGCCTTGCAAAAGGAGAGCAAAACGAGAGGGAAAGGAGGGGACAGGGAAGGGATCTGTCTTCAGCGGAGCCCATCTCTGTCTCCTCTCAACAGGCTCTGGACAAATGGCACCTCAAGGGCTCACCTTGGACACTCCACTGTCACCTGCCACTCTCTGTGGGGCTGTTCCCTGACGGGTGAGGGTGGGACCATCGCTCAGTAGCCCTGGTCAGCTGAGAGCAGCTCTTCAGAGAAGGGCAAACTGTTGAAAGCATTTAGTCCTACATGGGGATCGTGCCTCTGCCTGACAAGGGTGCCCAGGTGTGGTGCCACCACAGTCACAGGAAGAGTCCCTGTTTGAGGGCTGGAGAGATGGCTTAGCAGTTAAGGTGCTTGCCTACAAAGCCCAAGGACCTGGGTTCAATTCCCTAGTACCCACATAAGTCAGGTACACATGCTGGTGCATGTGTCTGGTGTTTGTTTGTGGTGGCTAGAGGCCCTGGCATGCTCATTCTCTCTCTTTCTCATGAATAAATAAATTTTTTTTTAGGGCTGGAGAGATGGCTTAGCAGTTTAGTGCTTGCCCGTGAAGCCTAAGAACTCTAGTTCAAGGCTTGGTTCCCCAGGACTCACGTTAGCCAGATGCACAAGGGGGCACACGCGTCTGGAGTTCGTTTGCAGTGGCTGGAAGCCCTGATGCGCCCATTCTCTCTCTCTCTATCTGCCTCTTTCTCTGTCTACCAATCTCAAATAAATAAATAAAAATGAACAAAAAATTAATAAAATATTTTTTATTTATTTTTTTCTCAATTTTTATTAACATTTTCCATGATTATAAAAAGTATCCCATGGTAATACCTTCCCTCCCCCCGCCCCACTTTTCCCTTTGAAACTCCATTCTCCATCATATCCCCGCCCCATCTCAATCAGTCTCTCTTTTACTTTGATGTCATGATCTTTTCCTCCTCTTATGATGGTCTTGTGTAGGTAGTGTCAGGCACTATGAGGTCATGGATAGCCAGACCATTTTGTGTCTGGAGGAAACATGTTGTACGGAGTGCTACCCTTCCTTTAGCTCTTACATTCTTTTTGCCACCTCTTCCGCATTAGACCCTGAGCCTTGGAAGGTGTGATTGAGATGTTACTCAGTACTCCAGTCACTTCTTTCTAGCACTATGATACCTTCTGAGTCATCTCAAAGTCACTGTCATCTGAAAAGAGAAGATTCTCTATCCAAAGTGAGAGTAGCATTAATATAAGGGTATAAATATTAAGAGAAGTGTTACTGGGCAGTTTGATAAGCATAGTATATACATTTTTCCAGACATCAGCAGATGTTACACCCCTAGGGCTCATAACTACCCCTGTTTTAAGTTTTCAGAATCAGGGATGTGTTTCCCCCCATGGAGCGGGCCTCCAGTCCAACTGGAAGGCAGTTGGTTTCCACCATGACAGACATGCTACTATTGCACCCATGGGCTCATTTGGGATGGCTGGCCTAAAATACTTTTTAAAAAGAGTCCTTGTTTGAAGGAGTTCAAGGTTGTGTTGTAACCAATGAAGGCTGACTTCAGAGTTTTTAGTTACCTTGAGCTTCATTCATTAAAGAATTCCACTATTCATTCAAAAAGTATTTGTTAAACATCTACTATGTCTCAAGCACTTGGTATACCTAGAGGTACATGTTAGAGCAAATGGTACCCATATATACCTCATAGTCTACTGAGGAGACTGTCGTAGTTTGAATGTACGTCTCCCATTGACTCAGGCTTTAAAATTAAACTGGTAATTTGGATATCCAGCTGCCTGGCTGGAGGAGGTGTCACTGGGGACAAATCCTAGAGTCCAGCCCTAACATGTCACTGGGGATGGATCTGAATTCCAGTCTAAAGGCATAAAGAGCCGGGATTTTGCTCTGTTGGGTCTGTGTGGGCTGGTGTTAGTGTTTACTGGCTGCACTTTTTCTCTCTGCCTGGATGTATGAGAGTAAACAGCTTCTTCCACCTTCAATGGAACTTCCCATGGGTCTGTAAGCTTGAAATAAACCCCTTCCCTCCCACCCACGTAAACTGTGTTTGGTTGGATGGTCATCCCAGCATTATGGAGCTAGCTGCGCTAGAGACAGATGCTCACCAGAGAGTTGTTTTCAAAGCGAGGTCTATGAAGAAAGGCACCAGGTCGGTCAGGGTCAGGGGTCGGTTAAGGAGGGCTTCCTAGAGGAAGAGCCTCTTTGGTGAAGACCTGAGAATATATGCCACTGAAGAAGGTGGCACACTTAGCTTGGCAAAGGAGCGTGCGTGACCATCTTCCTACTTCTCTCTTGAAGTCCTACTGCTTTAGAAGCATTGTCATTTACACCTGGGTATGGATGGGATTTTAATTATTTTCTTTGAATATTGTTTAAAGGGAATGAAGAAAAAGCCTAGGGGTGCTGAAGGCTTTGCAGAAAAGCTACAAAACAGTAGAAAAAGGGAGCTGGGCACAGAGAGGGGCTTGGTGACAGACATGCTGCTTTTGCATCTTGGGTCTGACGCCTGATTCTCTCTCTCATGGCCCCTCTCCCTCTAACAGATCTTTCAGCTGGTGGGAAGAAGCTTGAAGTTACCTGCACGCAGGGGCTGCCTTTCTTGAAAGCCAGAGGTGGCCATGTCTACCCAACACTATATAAAACCCTATTGCCCATGAGCCCTCGCCACTGCCTGAAACTTCCACTATGAGCATCTTGAAGCCTGGGCTCCAGTCCTTGGAGCTTCATTTTCCTTCCAGCTCTCCCCTGACCTGGAATCTGCTCCTTCCTCTCTGTGGATGTATGCTAGGGGTTAGATCAGCACCCCTGAGGTCCCGGCAGCCTGACCCTCAACAGGCTCCTTCCTCATCACTATTAATCTGCCAAGGCTGCAAACTCAGAGTGATCATCTAGAAGATACCCAGGCTCCCGAGCCCAGGCTAGACCCTTCTTGGTCCTCTGATTGGCAGAGACCAGGCACAGGGGCTGGGGAGAGAGCCCTGGAAAAGGCCCTCAGTCCCTGTGACCCTTTCAGTGATGCCAAAGTGATTCCTGCTCCTCAAATTGCCGCCTGCTGCTGTCAGACACGCTTCAAGGTCAAGGGTGTGCCTCTGCCCCAGACATAGCAATCATGGCTGTAATGGGCTGTAAACAGGTGAAGTTGCTGGAAGACGCTGTGGCTGCCGAGACTGGAACAATCAAGACTCCTTCCTCCTTAACCCTCTCCTGGCTCCCGACTTCCCTAGAGCTCAAACCCGGCTATCCAAAGGCTGGCTCACCTGGAGCTTCATTCATCTGCATGATAGCTCAGGAGTCCTTCACAGACGGGCAAACTGAGGCCCAGAGAACAGAGACTTGCCTGGAGTCTCAGAGCTATGATAGAGTGCAGAGCTCCTAACCTAAGCTCCTAACCACTGTTTTGTGTGTGTGTGTGTGTGTGTGTGTGTGTGTGTGTGTGTGTGTGTGTATAAGACATGGAGAAAGAACAAATAAACAAAGACAAATGACATTGGAGGCCAGTAGTCTAGAGAAAAAATGAAGACCTTTGAATCACACTGAGTTGAGTTCAAATCCTGGTCTGAATTTTTAAAAAATATTTAATTTTTATTTATTTATTTATGTGACAGAGAAAGAGGGAGAAAGGATGGGGAGAGAATGGGTGTGCCAGGGACTCCAGCCACTGCAAACAAATTCCAGATGCGTGTGCCTCTGGCTAACATGGGTTCTGGGGAATTGAACCTGGGTCCTTTGGCTATGTAGGCAAATCGCTAAGCCATCTCTCCAGTCCCCTGATCTGAATTTTGCTTGCTATGTGACCTTGGGCCCAGCCACTGCAAACAAGCTCCAGACGTATGTACCACCTTGTGCAACTGGCGTACATAGGTCTTGGGGAATCGAACCTGAGTCCTTAGGCTTCACAGGCAAGCACCTTAGCTACTAAGCCATCTCTCCAGGCCAAGATTTCTATTTTAACTAGGGATGGTTTGGGTGAGTTGAAAGGAATTAGGTGCAGGACATTCCTGGCACAGAGGCCTGTTCTTTTCTGTCCCCACCCTTCAGCAAAACAGGTGCTGAGACTTCTGGTAGAAGTGACCTTGGCCTTGTGCCTGCTGGATGAAAAACGGCGACCCAGGCCCCAAGCCCAGTCCCTCTGTGGAACCTTCTCCCCAGGAAGACAGGGACCCTGTCCGCAAGGTCATCCTGGGCCAGGAAGCTTGGAGCAGCCTCTCCCTCCATCCTGAGCTCTGCGCTGTGGGATGGGAGCAAAGACAGTGAGACCATAAATCAATGAGGAGTCATGATTCTTCCTGCATGGCCTACATGGCCATTTTATGTTGTGCTGCTACTTTTAGTGCAGCCACCGCCCTGCCTAGACGGGGGGATGCCCCCCCCCTTTTCTGAGGTGCTTCTTCCTGAGCCTGTGAGATGCCAGGCAGGAGGGCCCTGGTGAGTTGGGGCTGGATGTCACCTGGCTCCCCCTTCACCTCTTATCCTTCAGCTCTCCCCTAAGGGAGCTTCCAGTCCCCACAGGGAGAGTGGCAAGTGATCTGAGAGGAGGGAACTGGGACTCTACTGCAGACCGCGCCCATCTAAAGCTCTTTCCTCCCAGTTTTTATTTTTGTTTTGCCATGCTTAGGACTGAACCTAGGGCCTCATGCATGTTAGGCAAGCACTACGACTGAGCCACATCTGCAGCCCTCTTGCTTCTATTGTTTAGTTCTATTTTATTTTTTGGTGGGGGGGAGAATTGGGGCACCAGGACCTCAGCCACTGCAATCGAACTCCAGACGCTTGCGCCACCTAGTGGGAATGTGTGACCTTGCACTTGCCTCACCTTTGTGTGCCTGGCTTACGTGGGATCTGGAGAGTCAAACACGGGTCCTTAGGCTTCACAGGCAAGCGCCTTAACCGCTCAGACATCTCTCCATCCCTATTATTATTTATGTGTGTGTGTCCCAACTTCAAGGGTCTGTGCTCTTCTCTCACCCTTTTTGCAAACAAGGTTTCTTGATGCTGCAAGCCGGCGCCAGTCTAGCTGGCCTCCAAGCTTCAGATCTGCTGGTTCTGCCTCCTGTTGTCATAGATGCCTTATGACCACAGACACTTTGCATCTGCCTTTATGTGGGTGCTGGGCAGGACTGAACTCAGGTCAGCAGGCTTTGCCCCAACTCTTTTTGTAAAATGTTGAGCCAGAGTTTTACCCAGCGGTTCTTGAACTCACGCTGTAGTGCCCCCAGGCCTCAAACTTGTGATCCTCTTGTCTCAGCCTCCCAAGTGCTGGGATTATAGGTCTGAGCCACCATGTCTGGCTGCTCCTCCTCCCTTCTTCACCATCTGACACACTTAATATTTAATTTGCTAATTTTTGCTGTCTGTCTGTCTGTTCCAGCAGCCCTCGTGTGGGCAGCCACCCAGGTCTCTCCTTGCTATGCTCCAGTGCCCAGTGCTTAGGCAGCTGAGAAGAGTGTGGAATGGATTTAGCCTCTGAGTTGTCCTACAATTACAATCACCCACTGCAATTCATTCACAATACAGCAGTGCCAATAAATGACCCATCTGTTCCAGTCCTGTTGAGTCAGTGAAATGTAAAGGCCCTCCCCAGGGGGTCTCACAGCGAAGCCCCCACACAGGAACTATGCTGGCTGGCTGCAGTCACGTGCCTGGGCAAACTCCATACTCCGTGACCTTGGAGAGTTGTCCCCTGAGTCTCGGGTTTTACATGAGTACTGGGAAATCAGACCCAGGCCAGGAGGCTTAGCAGGCAAGTGCCTTTAATTGCTGAACCATCTTCCCTGGCCCTCTGTTTTCTTATTTATAAAACAATCAAATATGTTCCACTTAGAGACAATGAGAAAATGAGAGTGTGTTGTATCCAAGAGTGTGGCGTGCAGATAAAATAGTAACGAGAGGGAAATTCATAGTCTTTGATGCATTTGTTAGAGAGCAAGACAGGGTCTGAAGCTGCATCTCGGTTGGTAGAGCGTGTGCCTAGCATGCATGAAGCCCTGGGTTTAATTCCCAGAGCCTCGTCAACTGGGTGTGATGGGCCCACATCTGTAACCCTAGCACTCAGGAGGCAGAGGCAGGATGATCGGAAGTTCAGGGCCATCCTCAGCTACATAGTGAGATCAAGGCCAGCCCGGGCTATATAAGACCCCGTCTCAGAAACATCCAACGACAGGGCTTTTGCTTGCTCAGGGGTTAAAAGTTAAATGTGCCTGCTTGCAAGCCTGTCAACCCAAGTTCCATCATCCTCAGAGCCCACGTAAAGCCGGATGCGGGATGCAAAGTGGCGCGCACGTCTGGAATCTCAACACGCCTACAGCACCAGGCGGCAGAGCCAGAAGAATATGGAAACTCACAGGCAGCAGCAGCAAAACCAGTGAGGGAGACCCTGCCTCAAAGAAGATGGGAGGAGAGGAGAAACACATGAGGTTGTCCTTGGACCTCCACATGCACGCCGTGGTACACGGGGCCCCTTCC
The DNA here is from genome assembly GCF_020740685.1 of Jaculus jaculus. NCBI lineage: Eukaryota > Metazoa > Chordata > Mammalia > Rodentia > Dipodidae > Jaculus > Jaculus jaculus. The sequence goes on from NC_059109.1 coordinate 117,567,441, forward strand.
GTACATTATACACCTGTACACATACATGGGCTGAGAAACGGCTCCATGGTTAAGGCACCTGCCTACATACACAGAAATAAATAATAAAAAATTCACTAATAACGTAAAAGGAAATAAAAAAAAACTAAAATTGAAAATATAAAAAGAAAAAAAAATACAGTAGAGCAGCATGTGAGATGGAAATAATCCCACAAAGCAAGGTTGTGGTAAGAATGAGAAGACCAGGGCTGTGAGTTCGAGGCCAGCCTGAGACTACACAGTGAATTCCAAGTCAGCCTGGGCTAGAGGGAGACCCTATCTTGAGAAACAAAACAAACAAACCCAGGATGGGTGTGGTGGCACACACCTTTAATCCCAGCGCTCAGGAGGCAGAGATAGGAGGATCGCCATGAGTTCGAGGCCAGCCTGAGACTACATAGTGAATTCCAGGTCAGCCTGAGCTTGAGTGAGACCCTACCTTGAAAAACCAAAACAAACAACAACAACAAAAAAAAAACAACCCAAAAGGATGACATGTCTTGGGCCTTGAAAACTGTCCATACCAGTATGCCAGTGCCCAATTCGAGCGAGGTGGCTCTGAGGCAGAGGCAGATGGACATTCTTGCTATTTACTGAGCACTCACAGCCACCCAGGGCTCTGGACCATCACTATCTCTTTATTTTCATTTACTTATTTGAGAGCGATAGACAGAAAGAGAGAGAGAAAGAGGCAGACAGAGAGAGACGCCTGAGACCCCTTGTGCATCTGGCTAACGTGGGTCCTGGGGAATCGAGCCTCGAACCAGGGTCCTTAGGCTTCACAGGCAAGCGCTTAACTGCTAAACCATCTCTCCAGCCCCATCACTAGCTCTTTAGAGCTGGGACAAGACATCCAACCAAAGGCAGCTATGGGAGGAAAGAGTTTATTTTGGCTTATAGTCTGGAGGGGAATCTCCATCCCGGTGGGGAAAGCATGGCCCGAACAGGATCCTGTCACACATTGCTCCATGAAGTAGAGCTCTGGGCTTGGGGCTGGGCTAATAAACCTCTCAAGATCCATCCCCAGGGACAGCCCTCCTCCAGCAAGGCTCCACCTCCCACATTGCCACCAGGTGTGGGGCAAATATAAAGCTCATTCGCAAACACATGAGGTTGTGAGGGACACTTTACAAAGTGCTGCAGGAGCTGAGGCTCTGCGAGACTCATGAGCTGGGGACACCCCCCCCCCCCCCGTGTGTTGCAGGAAGTACCCGAGGGCAGGATGGTGACTGATTGGTGGTCTTCCTGAGGCATGCAAAGCAGGATCCCCTTCCCCCTTCTGAGTCCTAAGGCCTCAGTGACCCTACTGGAGATACTGGACTTTCTGTGGGTCAACGGGGCGGGGGGGGGGGCACCGAGGATTCCCAGCCGCTGGCAGACTGCTGGCGTGAAAGCAACTCTGAAGAGTAGGCTCCCCTGGCACAGGGGCAGGGGTCCTGACTGGCAGGAAGGAGGCGACCTCACCACCAGCTCCTTCCTCCCCAAGACTGGGGCTGGCAGCCGGATGCTCCCCAGGATGCCGAGGCGCACATCCTTCAGCGTGACATTGGAACATCACTGGGGGAGTGGAGGGTGACGGAGCACCATCCCAGGCGGTAATGGCTCCGGCGCCTAGAGGAAAATGACATAAATAATGTCCCATTAGAGGCGGCGAGCTGCTCCGTGGAGTGCCTTGTTTTGCTGGCAACATGATGGGCTTCATAAACAGACTCATTTATTTCCTGGGCCGTGTTCAGGCTAGGCGGGAGGTGTGGGGGAAAGTGATTGGATGGGGGTGCGGCTGCAAGGACACCCAGGCCCCAACTTTTGCCACATCCGACCCCCACTTGCTCAGTCCCACACCTGCTCGGTTTTTGGAAACCAAACTGCTTCGTCTACTGCTGCCACACAGGCGTCCCCCAGCCCTAGTTTGAGTGGTCTTATCTCTGGTGAGGCAGTCCCACACACGAGAAGGTATCCTGGAGACAGGCCTGCATGCAAATCCTGCCCTGGCAAGCGCGGCCTGGCCTCTTGGGTGGGTTGTGTAGCTGTTCTGGGCCGCAGGGCCCTCTTGAGAATGGTGGGGTTAGATAGTACTATCTTCCACTGAGACAGGACTGTGGGCTTCTTGGGCACAACCGGTTTCCATAAATAGTTGCTCATTTTGTCTCCTCTGCTTTGTACATAGCAGCGTGAGTTCTCTTCTCTGTGCAGGGAGAGTTCACTTCTGCTGTCTCCTTGCCTCTTGGAGTCCCTGCTTTGGGCACAGGCTCAAGGAAGCTTGGAGGATGCAGCCAGAGCTCTGGAAAGGGGGCTTGGAGTATTGTCCCAGCTTGAACACTGATAATCCACGTGACCTGAAGTAATGGGGGGGTGTCCCCTCTCTGAGCCTCTTCCTCCAAGATGAAACAAAAGATGAAACTGAAGGCCATTGCGATCTTTCTCACAATCCACTTCCAGGGTCCCAGGCCAGAGTGTCCATCCCTCTCTCCCTGTTGGGAGAAGAACGCTGCGCTGGAGACGGGGAGAATCCGGCTGGGCTCCTACTCTGTTGGATGGCTTTACACAAGGGCTGGACAGCTCTGGGCTTCTGTGTCTTGTTTGCAAAAGGGAGAGAGCAAAGCAGTCATTAGGGGGGCAGGTGTAATAAAAGTGAAATCACTGGATCAGTGGTATTCCCCGAGTGATGTACCACACACCGTTCACTGATGGAGCTGGGCCCTGGAGAAGAGAGTGTGACTATTTCGGAAGGAGAGAGTCAGGGAGGGAGAGGGGAGAGAGGGAGGGAGCTCGCCTTCGGCTCCTGGGGCACCAGACAGGGTGACGCCTGGTGGAGCACTGGCTTGGGATCCCTGTTTGCTCACACACAAAATGAACTTGGCTGCTCAAAACCACAAGCTGTATTCTGTGGCTGCTGCTCCCGGTTCCTGAATTGGTCACGAATCTCTCTGTTGCCAGGTGTGGTGAGGATCCGTCAGATGGCGGTGGGCCAGAGCCTCTGCAGGGCTCCCCTCTTCACAGCCTCATGGGCTTCCATTGATCCCTCCTCAGAGGCTTCCTGGGACCACCACAGCATGGTACCCTCAGACTGGCCATGGGCTCACAGGGTGCAGTATCCTCAACACCCCCCCCCCCGAGAAATCAGGTCCTAATGTCATTTTCACTGCACCTTATGGACACAGGAAGTCATAGCCTGCCCCATATCTAGAGGAGGGGATATTGGTTCCGCCTTCCCTGGGAGGAGCCTTATGGCCATCTTCATGAAAATCATAAGCAAGATGGGGGACACTGCTATGAACGTCTTTGGAAAACACAGTCTTTCTCAGAGTCGATGGTGAATGGGAGCTGAGCTGGCAAAGGAGAAGGGAAGAGGGTTCCAGGAGAGGATGCGTTGGTGCAAAGGTACTGAGGTGGAAGAGCCATCTGCCTCCGTTGTGGGGAAGCCTTCAGGGGGACAGTGCTAAGATAAAACTCTGGGACATGTGGAAGTGTCCATCCTACTGGGAGTCAGACAGAAAAGCCACCAGCAACAGACAAGTAACAGACAACATCACCTTGGGTTGTGCTGAGTGTGGAGAAGCCGGCGGGATCTGGATGTTGGGGCAGAGTGAGCTGTTATTTCAGGCTGGCAAGCCTTTCTGAGGAGATGCCCATCGAGCTGAGATCTGTGGCTGAGAGGCAACTGGCCAGTCACACAATGGCCTGAGAGAGACTGAGCTCCCAGGGGAGAGGCACAGGTGCCAGGGCCAGGAGACGAGAAGTGCGTGGCCGTGGGGCTGGAACTTGGGGTGCTGGTGAGCAGCTGTGTGATGACGGTAGATGGGGGAGGAGGGGAGGTCAGATTCTCCATTGCTCAGGCGAGGGGTCTGGACTGTTACAAAGCATAACAGAAAGCCATTGGAAGGTTAAGCAGAGGATAATGCAATCTGATCATGGAGTAACGGCCCCTCTGGTGCTGAGGGACTAAATTCTGGGCACAATACTTGGCTTCTCTTCCTGGTGGCAGTACAGATGTGCTGAGTGACCATGTGCTAATAACTTGCCCCCTCTGAGCTGTCAATGTGGAGAATGGGGTAGAGAGGATCAGGAAAGGAAGTGGGGGGGGCAGAAGAACATCCAGGCGAGGGATGGTGATGGCCTGAACCATGGGGGGGGCGGGGTCACAGTGGAGAGAGTGACAAGAAATGCATGGGACTACGGCAGAAGTGACGTGACTTAGTGACTGGCTGTGGAGCCAAAAAGTGACCCCTCACATTCTGGGAAAACTTGATCTCACGTGATAGGTCTGAGCACTTGGGCGACTGGCCCACAGTTACACAGCTTCCCCGTGGTGCCCTCAGGAGCAGAAGCCACGCACTGTCCCAGAATTCAGCACCTCCCTTAAGGTGAGTTCTGGACCTGCGGATGCTCCTGTCCCTGGGTCCTTGGCTTTCCTCTCTGTATGCCACTGCCGTGCCCTTCTCCTGGTGGCTCTACTCCTCTTTCCTCCCAGGATGCTTACTGGTGGCTCTGGCTGACGCAGACCCAGCAGGTGCGCCTCGCCAAGCTGTCGGCGTGATGAACAGCTTCCCTTGGCTGAGCAGATAACGGTACACACACAGGTCAGGGGGGGCCCGTGTAGCCCATCCATCAGGCCCAGAGCGGGTGGAGGCCTGGCACACCCTTGCGCCTGTTATCTGCCACAAATGTGTTTTCCCCCCAAGGTTAACAGGAAGAGTGACGGCCAGGCGTCTGACATCAGCAGCGCCAGCAAGCTGGAGCCAACTAGGCCTCCTCTTCCTCTTCCCTTTCCCTCCCTAGTCGGGCTGCTGGAAACTCTCATCAGCCTTCCCCGGAACACAGGCTTGAGCTGGGAGCACAGAATCTTTGAAATTTAGGTGTTCTGGATCCTTAATTCCTGGAGAATTGTGCACACTTTAAAAGCCATGATGCGCCGGGCATGGTGGCGCACGCCTTTAAGCCCAGCACTGGAGGGCAGAGGTAGGAGGATCGCTTCGAGTTCGAGGCCACCCTGAGACTCCATAGTGAATTCCAGGTCAGCCTGGGCTAGGGTGAGACTCTACCTCAAAAAAACAAAACAAAACAAAAAAAACCCATGATGCTTGGATCCTTTAGCTCATTTGGGTTCAAAACTTAATTGTGCCCCTTACTTGTTGCATGATATAAGTCAAAGAACTTCGTATCTCTGTGCTTCATGATGAAGACGGTAATAGTAGCTCCCCGTGGGAGGTTGTGGGATTAAAGAAGCTATTCTTGGGGCTGGGGAGATTGCTCAGTGGTTAAAGGGGCTTGCTTGCAAGCCTGACAACCTGAGTTCGATTTTCCTCAGCACCCTTGCAAAATCAGATGTCAGGTGGCACAGGCTTCTGTAATCCCAATGCACCTATGGCAATGGGAGGTGGAGCCAGGAAAAGCCCCATGTTAACAAGCAGCACCTGCAAAAGTGAATGAAGAGAAATTCCCTAAGATGCTCCTTGACCTCCACATGCATGGTAGCATGCCTGCATGCACGTGTGCTCATGCACACGCGTAAATAAAGATAGATTTTTTAAAAAAAAATATTTTTGTTTATTTATTTATTTGAGAATGACAGAGAGAGAGAGACAGAGACAGAGAGAGAGAGACAGAATGGGTGCACCAGGACCTCCAGCCACTGCAAATGAATTCCAGATGCGTGTGCCACCATGTGTATCTGGCTTATGTGTGACCTGGAGAATTGAACCTGGGTCCTTAGGCTTTGTAGGCATGCACCTTAATTGCTAAGCCAGCTCTCCAGCCCAACCTATTCTTTTTTTTTTTGCGACAGGGTCCTCATGTAGCCCAGGATGGCCTAGAACTTCTGATGCTCCTGCCCCCATCTCTCAGGTGTTGGGATTGCAAGGACATGCCCCCATATCCAGTTTAAGTTCTAATGTCTTTTTTGTTGTTGTTCATTTTTATTTATTTATTTGAGAGAGAAAGAGGCAGATAGAGAGAGAGATAGAGAATGGGTGCTCCAGGGCCTCCAGCCACTGCAAACGGACTCCAGATGCGTGTGCCTCCTTGTGTATCTGGCTAATGTGGGTCCTGGAGAATTGAGCCTTGAACCAGGGTCCTTAGGTTTCACAGGCAAGTGCTTAACCGCTAAGCCATCTGTCCAGCCCTCTAACGTCTTTTAAGTATGTAAAACAGTGTGTGGAACAGGAGTTACATCAGCAGAAATAAAGAGTTCTTGGGCTAGAGAGAGGACCTGGTGGTTACAGGTGCTTGCTTGCATTGTCTCATAAAGGGGACACTTTGCAAGGGCTGGAAGTGAGGCCATTGGAGTAATTGGAGGCATGAAGATGTTACGGAAGATCAACACCAGTCCTGCATCCCCTAGGTATTGTCTGGGACTGCTAGTGCTGTGGGATGTGGAGGGAACTACTGAGGGAACAGGATGCTGACACTGGAGGAAGTGATGGTCCCAAGAGTACAGGACTTGGGCTGCCTGGAGGGGACTTTAGCCCTGGAGATCAGAGCCACGGGCAGCAATGGAAGTGGCGGACTGGTGGAGAGAAGGCAGAAGGACCCCGGCTCCTCTCTCCAGCCTCTATGTCAGAAGTATGTCAGGGGGACTGAGGTCCACAGGGCCTCAGAGCCGCAAGCAGTATCTTGCAACATTCCTCAAGGGACTGTCCTACAAGAGACGTGCTGAGAAACAAGTTCTTAGTCATGTTTGGGAATGCTGCGTGCAAGGGCTCTGCTCTGCTGCAGATCTGCCAGGCGTGTTGCCTTTGCCGTGTTGAAGACATGGAGCCATGAAATGACTCAAAGCTCTGCTGCCGAATGGCATGGTTGTGGGATTGAGTACCCCCTTGCTCATCGGTGGTGACACAGTGTCAGCTTTTGAGTGCGCTGGGAACAAGGCAGAGGTGACGCTCGTCGTCAAGGGCCTAGCAGCCTCATGGAACGGAAGCTAATGGGTTGATTGGCATGTAAACTCATGAAGTCACATACGGTTTAGCATAGGGCTTTGCATAAAGTATATAAATGCTCACAATAAGCCATGAAACCTTCCTTTTTCTTTCTTTAGTGACCTAATCCAGGACTACAGTAGCCCCTGGCCCACAGGAGATGTCTTAGGAACAAGCCAGGTTGGTGGATACAGTTGGTTTATGCACCTATACACAGAGACACTCCAAAACACTGATACCAGCTTTTGAAATAGTAGTAGATTTTTTTTTCCAGTAATACGAATAGCATATCTTGTTTCATCTTCAAATGACTGCATTTTGTGTAAATTGTGTCTCGGAAGCAGTGGAATCCACCTAGGTGAGTTCTTTCTACGGACTATAGGAGTCATTCATTCATACTTCCATTCATTCATTCAACAAGCATTTGTGTCAGCTTTCTTAATCCTGTACAGCCCACTGAGCTCTGAGGACCCAGGCTTCTCAGCCTGCAGAGACCACAGCCTGTGCAACACACATTATGTGATGCCTTGTATATCGCAGTGGCTGTGGGAGGCCAGAGCCTGTGACCATCCAACCACGAGGGAAGGCTGCCAGGAAAAGATGGAGCCCATGCTGAAACTGAAGAGGAGACTGGAAGTTAGCCAGGGGTGATGACCAGTCTCCACTGTGGTCTTTATTTTTTATTTTATTTATTTATTTTTGCTGGGTGTGGTGGCACACACCTTTTATGAGAGAGAAAGAGAGAGAGAAAATTGGCACGCCAGGGCCTCCAGCCTCTGTAATCGAACTCCAGACGTGTGCGCCCCCTTGTGCGCATGTGTGACCTTGTGCTTGTGTCACCTTGTGTGTCTGGCTTATGTGGGACCTGGGGAGTCGAACATGACTCCTTAGGTTTAGCAGGCAAGCACCTTAACCACTAATTCATCTCTTTAGCCCACCATCATCTTTTTTGTTTTTGTTTTTCAAGGTAGGCTCTCACTCTAGCTCAGGCTGACTTGGAATTCACTCTGTAGTCTCAGGGTGGCCTCAAACTCATGGTAATCCTCCTACCTCTGCCTCCTGAAAGCTGGGATTAAAGGTGTGCACCACCATGCCCAGCACAATTTAACTCTTTTTTTTTTTGTTTTTGAGGTAGGGTCTCACTCTAGTCCAGGCTGAACTGGAATTCACTATGTTGTCTCAGGGTGGCCTTGAACTCATGGTGATCTGGTGATCCTCCTATGTCTGCCTCCCAAGTGCTGGGATTAAAGGCATGCACCACCACGCCTGGCTACCACTGTCATCTTCTAAAAAAAAATATTTTTATTTATTTATTTGCAAGGAGAGGGAGACGGAGAGAAGGGAGACAGAGAGAGGACAAGAATGGGTGCACAAGGGCTTCCAGCCACTGACATGCATGCACCATTTTGCACATCTGGCTTTGCCTGGGCACTGGGGAATCGAAGCTGAGTTGTTAGACTTTGCAAGCAAGTACCTTAACTGCTGAGCCATCTCCCCAGCCCCAGCAATTACATTTTATTGCTGGGACAAAACACTTACTGAAACAGAAGCAAACTTACTGAAGGAAACACTTTCTAGGGGAAGTTTCATCATGGTGAGAAAACATCTGGGCATTCCATCTCTGAATGTGTGGGGGAAGGAGTGCAGAGAGTGAGCTCTGAGTGGCACCAGTGGCGCTGGGCTGTAACACCCCAAGGTCCACCTCCAGCCACAAACCTCCTCCAGCAAGGTTCTGCCTCCCAAAGGCTCCACCAGCTGGGGATCGAGTCTGAAGCTGAGTCACAAACATATGAGGTTATGGGGGACATTCTACACTCAAGCGACCACATCACCCTCCTAAAAATTCCACTGATGAAGCTCCCTGATGGAAAACAACTTCTTAAAGCAAGCGTTTTCTCAGGTCCAGCTGCCAAGGCATACAGAGGTCGCGACTAGTAGAAGGACGGAGAGCCAGACTACATCTCAAGCTGCCAGAAAATCTTGCCACCGAAACTTGTCAGCAGAGCTGGACAGATGGCTTAGCAGTTAAGCCTCTCGTCTGCAAAGCCAAAGGACCCAGGTTCAGTTTCTCCAGGATCCATGTAAAGCCAGATGCACAAGGTGGCACACGCTTCTGGAGTTTGTTGGCAGCAGCCAGAGGCCCTGGCGCACCCATTCTCTCTCTATCTGCCTCTCTCTTTCAAATAAATAAATAAAAATTCAGCGGGGCATGGTAGCTCACGCCTTCAATCTTAGCACATAGGAGGCAGAGGTAGGTGGATTGCCATGAGTTCAAGGCCACCCTGAGACAACATGATGAATTTCAGGTCAGCCTGAGTTAGAGTGAGACCCTACCTCAAAAAAAAAAAAAAAAAAGCTTGCCTGCAAAACTTGCCACCATTGCCCACAAAGTTCTATTTCTGCAGGCGTGCAAAATACAACAGTTATGGAATCCTACAGGCTTGCACCAAGGTTGCAGAAAGCCACTGAGCATGGGTATTAATTGGCAGGGCCAGATCGCCTGCAAGGAAGCTCTGAGAAGTCATTGTGTGGGGCTTTGGAGGTGAAGCCTACATTGCCACAGAGATCTAGAGATACAGGAGATGCCAGAACTCTGGTACATCTGCCAAAGCAAGCTCAGGCATGGAGTGGGGCCAGCACAAGTGAGAGGCCGTGTGTGCTGCAGGCAGCGAGGCTGGGGGGCAGGGCCAGCTGTGGGTTTGGAGCCCCCAAGAGCCTCAGGTGCTAGACGTGGAGCTGCAGGATCTGGTGTTGACTCTGCTAGGTTTTGGCCTTGCTTTAGTCTGCCCTTTCCTTGCTATGCCCCATTCCTCCTTTTAGGAACAGGAATATTTGCTCTGTACCATGGTATGTGGAAGTATATGGGCTCACAGTTAAGAGATTGTGTTGAAAGCCAGGCGTGGTGGCGCACGCCTCTAATCCCAGCACTTGGGAGGCAGAGGTAGGAGGATCGCCGTGAGTTCGAGGCCACCCTGAGACTACATACTGAATTCCAGCCAGCCTGAGCTAGAGTGAGACCCTACCTCGAAAAACTAAGCAAGAGAGAGAGAGAGAGAGACTGTGTTGAAGCCAAAGGAAGGAGAGGAGCTTGTTGGAATACTGCCTTCCAGACATTAAATGGCTGTGGCACTCGTGACCTCACAATGGATGACATTATCTACACAAGACCTGAATGGTATGAGGGCAAAAAAAGAAGTGACGTCAAGATAGAAGAAGGAGGCTCGAAAAATGGCTTAGCAGTTAAGGTGTGTGCTGGTTTCATTCAGGGGTCCCCATAAGCTTAGCTGTTCCGAATGCTAGGTTCCCAGCTGATGGAGATTTGGGAATTAATGCCTTCTGGAGGCAGTGTATTGTTGGGGGCGGGCTTATGGGTGTTATAGCCAGTTTCCCCATGCCAGCGTTTGGCACACTCTCCTGTTGCTATTGTCCACCTGCTGTTGGCCAGGAGGTGATGTCCACTCTCTCCTCATGCTATTGTTTTCTCCTGCCATCATGGAGCATCTCCTCAAGCCTGTAAGCTAAAATAAACCCTTTTTCCCCACAAGCTGCTCTTGGTTGGGTGACTTCTGCCAGCAGTGTGAACCTGACTGCAACAAGGTGCTTGCCTGCAAAGCTGAAGGACCCAGGTTCGATTCCCCAGGATCCATATAAGCTAGAGGCACAAGGTAGCACATGAACCTGCAGTTCGTTTGCAGTGGCTAGAGACCCCGAAGCACCCATTCTCTCTACATATATCTGCCTTTTTCTCTCTTGTGCTCTCAAATAAATAAAATAATATATTTTAAAAGGTGACATCAAGGGCTGGAGAGATGGCTTAGGGGTTAAGCGCTTGCCTGTGAAGCCTAAGGACCCCGGTTCGAGGCTCGGTTCCCCAGGTCCCACGTTAGCCAGATGCACAAGGGGGCGCATGCGTCTGGAGTTCGTTTGCAGAGGCTGGAAGCCCTGGCGCGCCCATTCTCTCTCTCTCTCTCCCTCTATCTGTCTTTCTCTCTGTGTCTGTCGCTCTCAAATAAATAAATAAATAAAAATTAAAAAAAAAAAAGATGACATCAGTATAGAAGAAGGGGGCTGAAGAAATGGCTTAGTAGTTAAGGTGCTTGCCTGCAAAGTCAGAGGACCCAAGTTCAATTCCCCAGGACCCATGTAAGCCAGATGCACAAGGGTGCACACACATCTGGAGTTAGTTTGCAGTGGCTGGAGGCCCTGGCACCCCCATTCTCTCTTGCTCTCAAATAAATAAAGAAAATTTTTTTAAAGTAGAAGAAGGGCTAGTTGGAAAGAAGGGGTTCAGTGGAGGGGAAATAGGGAAGTGGGACAAGAGAAGTGGTGGGAGGTGATTATAATCATGATACATTGTGAATATGAATGGAGGATGTCAATGAAAAGTTTCAAACGTTGGGTGTGGTGGCACACGTCTTTAATCCCAGCACTCAGGAGGAAGAGGTAGGAGGATTGCCATGAGTTTGAGGCCAGCCTGAGACTACATAATGAATTCCAGGTCAGCCAGAGCTAGAGTGAGACACTACCACAAAAATAAATAAATAAATAAATAAAATAAAAAAGTTAAAAAATAGCCGGGCATGGTGGCTCACACCTTTAATCCCAGTACTGGGGACACTGAGGTGGAGGATTGCCATGAGTTTTAGGCCAGCCTAGGATCACAGAGTGAGTCAATCTGGGCTAGAGTAAGATGCTGCTTCAAACAACAACAACAAAAAAGATTGCCTTGAATCTCAGAAGAGACTTTGGACTTTTGGACAGTGTTGGAACTGTTAAAGACTATGAGAACTTTTGAGGTTGAACAAAATGCACTTTTTAATTTCTTTTTAGTTTAGAGAGAAGACAGAGGGAGAGAGAATTGGCGCCTCAGCCACTGCAATCGCACTCCAAACACTTCCGCCACCTAGTGGACGTGTTCGACCTTTCACTTGTCTCACCTTGGTACATCTGGGAGGTTTATGTGAAATCTGGAGAGTTGAACATGGGTCCTTAGGTTTTGCAGGCAAGCACCTTAACCACTAAGCCATCTTTCCAGCCCCCGAATGCAATTTGCTTATGAGGTAGCCATGAGTCTTTGAGGACCAGGGGAGAAACATAACAGCTTGAAAGTGACACATTTAGGGACTGGAGAGGTGGCTTAGTACTTAAGGCATCTGCCTGCAAAGCCTAACCACCCAAGTTTGATCCCTCAGTACCTATGTAAAGCCAGATGCACAAGGTGGTGCATGCATCTGGAGTTTGAGTGGCTGGAGACTCTGGTGTGCCCATTCTCTCTGTCTCTCGTCTCTCTCTGCTTGCAAATATATATACATATACATATTTGGTTGTCAAGTTTGTGGGTGATAGTTGATCTCCATTGTCAATTTAAACAGGTTCTGGAATCACCCAGGAGGCACACCTTCAGGCATGTGTATGAGAGTTTTTCCAGAGAGGGTTAGATGAGTGGGAAGACCCACTTTGAATGTGGGTGACACCCTCCTATGGGCTGGGGACCCAGACTGAATGAAAAGAACCAAAGGAGAAAGTGAGCTAAGTGCCAACACTCACCTCTGCTTCCACTGTGGAGGCAATGTGACCCCCACCCCATACCCCCACCTCCGTGCCTTCTGGCCATGCTATGCTATGTTCTCAAACCATGAACTAAAATAAACCCTTCCTTAAGTTTCTTTTTAAATAATCTTTATTTGGGATGGAGAGATTGCTTAGTGGTAAAGGCGTTTGCCTGCAAAGCCTAAGGATCCAGGTTTGATTCCCCAGGACCTAAATAAAGCCAGATGTACAAGGTTGCTCATGCATCTGGAGTTTCGTCTGTAGTGGCTAGAGGCCCTGGTGCACCTGCTGTTTCTATCTGCCTCTGTCTCTCTTTCTCTCAAATAGATAAATAAAAATGTGTTTTTAAGCCAGATGTGGTGGCGCATGCCTTTAATCCCAGCACTCGGGAGGCAGAGGTAGGAGGATCATCATGAGTTCGAGGCTACCCTGAGACTACAGAGTGAATTCCAGGTCAGCCTGGGCCAGAGTGAGACCCTACCTTGAAAAACCAAATAAATAAGCAAGTGTTTTTAAAATATTTATTTATTAGGAAGAGAAAGAGACATAGAGAGAATGGGTATGCCAGGGCTTCCTGCCACTACCAACAAACTCCAGATGCATATGTCACTTTGGTTATCTGGATACACGTGGTTACTGGGAATCAAACCTCAGCCACTAGGCTTTACAAGCAAGTGCCTTTAACCACTGAGCCATCTCTCCAGCCCCTTGAGTTTCTCTTGTCACACTAAGAAAAGTACTTAACATAATGTGTATTCCAGGAGCCCAGCCTGCCAAGGCCCTGATGGCTTGGGGTCAGAGCTGATCTTACGCCCGAGAGGAGGGAAGATGAGCTTGGTGCCTCTCTGCCCTGGTGATTGCCCTCCAGCATATGGCCTTGTGTGAGCCTCAGCTCTTAGTGGGACATGACCTCACTGGGACAATGGCAAAAGTGATGGGCAGGGGAGAGATTTGTGAACGGTCACGCATGGCATGCCACAGAGCCCTGTAAGTCCGTAACCCACGCACAGTGCGTGAGTCTCAGCCCAGCCCCGGCTCAGGCCCTGCTGGCCACGGAGGCAGGAAGTGATGCGGACCAGCCGAGTCTGCTGCCTTGCTGCCTTTGGAGTTCTACGCTTCCAGCTCTTGAAGTGGTTTGGGTCTTCCTGTGGTCCCTTATTAATATGTCAACACTCCAAGAGGTGTTAATCCATATTAGCTAATGCCTTAGTTAGCGCGCACTTTCATTAGCAGGTAACACCTCCCATTTGCAGCTAACTCCTCCGCAGAGCCAGCTGGCACTTAGTTGAGAAAAGAACCTTCAGGAATGGAGCTGGGGGGAATCAGCTCTGCCCCTCTTCTAGCCACGAGAGACCTCAGTTCCTGCCTCCATTAAGTGGGGCAATTTAGCCACAGCTCTTGGGGATGCTGCGGCTAATGCCTTACTTCTCACAGTTCTATGTATTTGTGGGTGTTCCACAGATGATTTTCATTTTAATCATAATTATATCTGTCAGCCCGAAGGGAGTCATGTTGTGTTAACCGGTGGGCCTTCCTCCCATTGCAGTAACATCTATCGCTTGCCAAGCTGCAATTGCTGGTTTGAGGAATCTGAGGGGTCACCCCCAACATGGACCTCATTGCACCCCACCCCGGCAGCAGGAAGAACACTACAGAACCACCCACGCCAGCTCTGGAAGCTTCCAGCCAGACATGGCACTAAGAGTTCTGCTCATGTCCCATGAGCAAGTGACAAGGCCACAGCTGCTGATGACGAGGCAGAAAATAGTCCTTTGCAGGGAGGCAACTGGCCAGGGGGTCGGCAACAGAGCTTCCCTCTTTCTCTCCCTTCCTCCTTGCCTTCTCTAATAGAGTCTCACGTAGCCCATGCTGGCCAGAGAAACTCATTATGCAGTTGAGGAAAACACTGAATTCCTGATCCTCTTGCCTCTGCCCCCCCCCCCAAAGAGTGTTGAAATTACAGAGGAACATCACTATACCTGGTTTCATGCAGTGCAGGGGATTGAACCCGGCACCTCATACATACTAGGATGTATTCAACTAGCTGAGCTACATTCCCACTGTTCAGTCTCTGTCTCCCTTCCCTCTTTCTGGAAGGGCTGGGGATTGAACCTGGGCCCGCAGACATACTAGGAAAGTCTTCCTCCCTTCCTCACTCCTTCCCTCTTTGTTTCCTTCCCACTTTCCTTCCTTCCTTCCTTCTTTCCCTCCATCCCTCCTTTCTTTCTTCCTTCCTTCTTTCCCTTCCTTCCTTCCTTCCTTTCTTCCCTCCCTCTCTCCCTCCTGCCCGCCCACCCTCTCTCTCTCTCTTTCTTTCTTTATTTCTTTCTTTCAGTGTTGGGATTGAACCTGAGACCTCAGACATGCTAGGTAAGCATTGTACCACTGAGTCATGCTCCAAGCCCTCAAGAGTTTTTCAGTGATCACACACCCTAGCGGTGTAGCTGGTCTATATTAGAAATCCCCATATGCATGTGTAAGAACATACAGAGAGAGAGAAGGAGGAGGCGGATGACGCAGCGTCTGTACGGGGTCACCTGCATGAAGAGGTGCTGTGTTCAAATGAAAAGTTTCCTACGTGCACCAGTTGCACATGAGGCTGACGCTGTGTGGCCCAGACCTTCTCAGGTGAGACGGGTGTGGAGACAGCCACTTAAGGAGCATTGGCTGACTGTGGCCAGGCCCACGCAGGACACTGATAGGACAGAGGGAGCGCAGTCCTTGAAGGACAGGTGCTGGACAGACCCTAAGACACACACGTGATCCTCCTCCCATTTCACTGGAGCCTCTGGCTGGCAGTGCCCTTCTCATTCCTTCATTACTAGACACCTGCTGTATGCCAGCCCCGACAGAGTACTAAGACATGGCAGTGGGTGACATTTGACAGATATAGACCCTCCTTTGAGCAGCTGGGGCCCAATAGTCAGTGGACGTTGTTGACTACACAGACAGGGACTCCCTACCTTGCACCCTGGGCTTCTGGGTTTTCTAACCAGGACGTGCTTGCGTGGGGTCCATACGACAGCATCCGTGTGTGGGCAGGGGGGAGGAGGTGCTGAAGTAAACACCGTGCACATTGAGAGGAGCGTATCAGATGCTGAGCCTTGCTGCCCTGGGCCAGAGGAGCTGCTAGTTTCATATGAAAAACATCAAAAGGGGGCTGGAGAGATGGCTTAGCCATTAAGCGCTTGCCTGTGAAGCCTAAGGACCCCGGTTCAAGGCTCCATTCCCCAGGACCCATGTAAGCCAGAGTCACAAGGTGGCGCATGCATCTGGAGTTCATTTGCAGTGGTTGGAGGTCCTGATGTGCCCATTCTATCTCTCTCTCTCTCTCTCTCTCTCTCTCTGCCTCTTTCTCCATCTGTTGCTCTCAAATAAAACTAAACAAAAAAATTTTTTTTAAAGTTATTAAAAAAAAAACATCAAAAGGATGGGGAAAGGACACGGGACACTCTCTTTTGGGTACTGTCTTGCTACATGGTCCACGTTGGCAGTGATCTTAAGATTCTCCTGCCTTAGCCTCCTGAGTGCTGGGAATATAGGCATGCCCCACTGTGTCCGTTTAATTAGAAGAGAACTTTGGGGAATGGTAAACTGTTCATTTTCTTGATCACATGGTATTCATGGACAACTCTTTAAAATGCACTATTAACCAGGCATGGTGATGCATATCTTTAATCCCTGCACTTGGGAGGCAGAGGTAGGAGGATCACTGTGAGTTCAAGGCCAGCCTGAGACTACATAGTGAATTCCAGGTCAGTCTGGGCTAAAGTGAGATCCTATCTGAAAAAAAAAAAAAATTGAACTGGAGAAATGGCTTAGCAGTTAAGGTGCTTGCCTGCAAAGCCAAAGGACCCAGGTTCAATTCCCCAGGACCCACGTAAGCCAGATGCACATGATGGTGCCTGTATGTGGAGTTCATTTACAGTGGCTGAAAGTCCTCATGCACCCATTCTCTATCTGCCTCTTCCTCTCTCTCTCAAATAAATAAAATAAATAAATAAATTAAAAAAATTTTAAAATAAAAGTAAAATATACTATTAATTGGATACATTTTATCACATGCAAATCACACCTCTGTGAAGTCTATTAAAAAATAGAAACAAGGCCGGGCATGGCGGCACATGCCTTTAATCCTAGCACTCGGGAGGCAGAGGTATGAAGATTGCCGTGAGTTCGAGGCCACCCTCAGACTCCATAGTGAATTCCAGGTCAGCCTGGGCTAGAGTGAGACCCTACCTCGAAAAACCAAAAAAAAGAAAGAAAGAAAGAAAAGCAACAAAACCAGGCATGGTGGCTCACGCCTTTAATTCCCTCACTCTGGAGACAGGTGTAGGAGAATCACCATGAGTTCGAGGCCACCCTGAGACTACGTAGTGAATACCAGGTCAGCCTGGGCTACAGCAAGATCCTATCTCAAAAAAAGGTGTGGGGGAGAAAAGAAAAGAAAAATAAAGAAATAGAGCAATTGGGAAGATTATGTACTTACTTGGGAGAGGCTCAGAGAGGTCAAGTGACTTGCCCGGGATCGCATGGAGTCAGAGAGAGCAGTGGGAAATGCGACCAGAGGCGGGGGTCCTAGCTCTCGCCCTGTGCACTTCACGACAGTGTCCATGTGTGAGTGTGGGGGTAGGGACAGGTGACAAAGTCTCAGAGTATGCCTGACTCGGAAACAGGCACCATGACAATGAACACGTACACTTCGGTTGTCTGCACAGACGAAAGCCTTGCGTGCTGAAAAGCCCCGTTCTCCATCAGCATCCACTCCACCCCGGGCAGAAGGATTTTAGAATAAAGTAACCAGGTGGCCCCAGTGTTTTGCCTCCTTCCTTCTTCAGCCCATCTGTCCTCCTGACTGCCTGGCCCCTCAGAATTTTGGGGGCTCTGCCTGCTGGGTTGTACCCCCAGCTTAATCTCCTGCCATTGATCCTGTTTATTCTTCCACTGGCTAGGGGGCCTGGAAAAAGGCTTCTGGGGGAACAGGGATCAATTGAGGAAGTTTACATTGGACCCACTCTATAGGTAGAGCAAGAGCGCTCAGAGAGGCCATGCACCTGGCTCAGATCACACAGCTTCACAAGCAGAACCGGGGCGCACCCCCTTCTGTCTGACTCGTGGCTCTGGGTCCATGGGGAGGAATACAGAAGGAGGCAGAGGGCTGGGAAGACCCTTTCCAAAGCTCCCTGCTCTCCAGCCAGCTCGGCTCTGTCAGAGGCTGAGGAGACCCCAGTACCCAAAGGGACAAGGCAGCCGGGGGTCTCTAGCTGAGTGACTATAACCCGCATTTTCCTTAATCTAAATTGAAAACTGCTCAAGTAGAAAAACCATTTCACTGCTTCATCTCTGAAAGCAGGGAGATGGAGGGGCAGGGCTGGGGCTGAGGGTATAGCCAGAGAGGACCAGGCAGGTGGCAGCAAGAATGGGCCCCCCCCCCCTGTTTCAGCTTGGCCCTGGCTGCCCCAGCCTTGCTCCATTGGCTGCCCCAGACCCACAGGGCCAAAGAGCTAGTCTGCCAGGTAGCAGCTATAGTCAGTCAACACACACTGAGATCCAACTGTGCCCTTCCCAGATCGTGAACAGGCTCCAGGGAGCGCAGGACACTCTGTGTCCTGACAGGGTTTCTCACTCCTTCTCTCCCCATGCACATGCCTTTCTCTGTCCAACAAATATGTCAGGAATACTCACAGCATGTCAGATACTATTCCAGGTGTGGGGATATGAAAATGACCCCGACCTCCTAGAATGTGCTGGGTGATAGAAAGAAAGAGTTATGAGCCGGGTGTGGTGGTGCACACCTTTAATCCCCACACTCGGGAGGCAGAGGTAG
The DNA here is from genome assembly GCF_020740685.1 of Jaculus jaculus. Classification (NCBI taxonomy): domain Eukaryota; kingdom Metazoa; phylum Chordata; class Mammalia; order Rodentia; family Dipodidae; genus Jaculus; species Jaculus jaculus. Next base: position 117,585,750 of record NC_059109.1, read on the forward strand.
GAGGATCGCCGTGAGTTCGAGGCCATCCTGAGACCACATAGTGAATTCCAGGTCAACCTGGGCCAGAGTGAGACCCTACCTTGAAACCACCCCCCCCCCAAAAAAAAGGAAGGAAGGAAGGAAGGAAGAGTGATGTCATGGAGGGGCTGGGGAAAATGTCTAAGCAGGTTAGCACACTTGCCATGTAAGAATGAGGGCCTGGTTTACCCTGAGTTCAATCCTCAGCACCTGAATAAGCATCTGGGCATGGGCATGCACGTCTGTAACCCCAGTCCTATGAGGAGGAAGAGAGATTGGATACAGGCTGACGTAGTGGGGGTGGGTGGGAGGGGTGTTAAGAAAAACAAACAGGGCTGGGGAGATGGCTTGGCGGTTAAGCGCTTGCCTGTGAAGCCTAAGGACCCTGGTTCAAGGCTCGATTCCCCAGGACCCACATTAGCCAGATGCACAAGGGGGCACATGTGTCTGGAGTTCGTTTGCAGTGGCTAGAAGCCCTGGAGCGCCCACTCTCCTCTCTCTCTCTCTCTCTCTCTATCTCTCTCTCTCTGCCTCTTTCTCTCTCTGTCACTCTCAAATAAATAAATAAAAATAAACAAAAAAAATTAAAAAAAAAAGAAAAACAGACAGCTCTCAGTTCAATGAGAGACTGTCATATGAAAACACTTGGATGAGCAATGGAACACACACACACACACACACACACTATATATATACATTCACACCACACATAACACCCCCCCCCACATGTTCTCCCAAAAAGGAAAGAGTTATAGAATTGAACAAGACTGTCAGTGGTACGGAAGGGTCTATTCTTTGGGCGGGAGTGGGGCTGTGCTTTAGGTGGGGACATCAGGGAAGGCTTTCTGGAAGAAGTGATCTTTTAGCCAAAGGTCAAAGTAGGAGCTAAAGGTAGGAGTGAAGGCATTGATGGATCAGCAGATTGGGGTGGGATTCGCTGGCAACCTCAGGTCAGAGACTACGGCTCTGCTACCCGTCAGCTGTGTGATGTTGGATGATTTAGCTAATTTCACTGAGTTTTTTAAAAAGATTTTATTTTTATTTATTAGAGTCAGAGAGAAAGGGAGATAGAGAGAGAGAGAGTGAGAGTGGGAACGCCAGGGCTTCCAGCCACTGCAAAAGAGCTCGAGATGCATGCGTCACCATGTGCATCTGGCTTACGGGGGACCTGGAGAATCGAATCTGGTTCCTTAGGCTTTAAAGGCATGTGCCTTAACCGCTAAGCCATCTCTCCAGCCCCCAATTTCGCTGAGCTTTAAATTCCTCCCTTGTAAACATAAGGCCATTGTGAGGATTAAGTGGGTGTATGGAGGATGCCTAGCACATGCTGTTTAACCAAAGATGCAAACAGGAAGCCCCAGTGTGCGCCAAGGCCTTAGGGCAGGGAACTGAAAAGTGGGCCATGGAGAAAGGTCTGTGAAAAAGCTTGATACTGGCAAACACAGCCCCAGTACATGATGTAAAAAAAAAAATCCTGGTGTGCAGCAAAAAGGGCATAGGAAACAACCTGTGCACACCTCAGCTGGAGCTTACGCCTCTGTTCTTGCAGTCCGCACAACCCAGGGAAATAGTTTTGATCCTCCCCACTTTATGGATGAGAAAACTGAGGCCCAGAAAGGTCAACTAAGTAATCCAAGGTCACACAGCTGGGCTTGAGCCCAGATAACAGCAGACTCTCAGAGCCCACTTCCCACAGCAGTTTACTACCCGAGTTCTGAGATGGGATAGGGTAGCACCTGTGTCTGCATTGGGCTGTTTGTTGAGCTCCTGCCATCCGTTGGCTCCTGGGCTGGGCACGTTATGCAGGAAGCAGTCCGTCAGGGGTGACCTAAGTAGAATGTTTTCCCTAGACACTTTGACCACTGTGCAAATTTATACCAGCCCGTCATGTGTGTCAAGGGCCGTGGCATCAGGAAGATGACCAACCCAAGGGTGGGGTCAAGTATATCTGACCTGCTTAATGCCTTTGGACAAACCACTTACCATGGCCCGGCCTCAATCTCCCGGAGTGGGGGTAGGGCGTCCTACCTCCTGAAGCCATGAGGGTTGAATGAGATCATGAGATGGTGCTGGGCTCAGAGGAGGCCTGACCTCCGTCCTCAGGGTGAGACCTTCCTGCTGGACCACCATTCATGAACATTCTCCCTCTCCCCTTTGCTTCCCCCCTCCTCCACCTCCCCATTGCTCTGACTGTCCCCCCAGCCCTTCCTTCAGCCCCCAGCTCCAGTCTGGCCACCTGTGTAACCTCAGGCACATGCCGTGTCCCGTCTCTGGGCCTGATGTCTCTCCCCACCATGCCAGATAGCACTGAGGACATCACGCCCCCCCTCTCCTCCCTTCCTCCCTGGCTGGCCTTCTTGCCCCACCATCCATCCCTAGACTCATTTTACAGGTCACTTCCCTTTAATTAGCAGAGCTCCAAGCCTTCTCCCTTGCAAAATGGGGACGGCAAGTTCTTCAAAACCTCATTAACCCCCCTCCTCCCCACAGCCCCGCAGGGTCAGGCCTGTCTCAGGCTGGGGGACGTCACTTCCCAGCAGGTCGGAGTGTGAGTGTGCCTGGGGTGGGAGGGGCTGATGGGTTTGCTGGTTCAGACTATGCTCTGGCCACAGCATCCAGCCCAGCCAGTCATAGCCGCCTGGGGGTCAGAGGAGAGAGGGGCCCTTCAGCACTTTAATTGGAAAACTTGCCGGGGGATCAAGGGACGTGGGGAGCGGAGATGAACGGCTGCCTTCAAATGAATTAATATTTCACTTGTAGCTGGCAAGTTTCTCTGCTTTCATGTCACCTGGCTCTTTTTTCATTATTTTCTTCCTTTGAGGAGCTGCACAGCCTTTCACCGTCTCCTCTGTCGCAGCCCTAATTTTAAGGCAGACACTCTGGCGCTGCTCCGGAGAATCACCTGGGAGGAGCTTGCTTGCAACAGGGGGTGTCTGTGGGGGCTCTGGGGTCCTGTATGTCACCCCCTAACTCTGGGCTCCAGGTCAGGGTGCTTTGGCCTTTGAAACCCTCCTTCCCTTATCTAGTCTGAGGATCAAATGAAGTCATGCTCTTCGTGCCTAGCATCCACTTGAGGACCGCAGTGTCAGCGTGTGCCATGGATGTGCATTAGTTGTGAGTCCCCACCAAACCAAGGACTAACAGACTGATTCAAGAGAAATGACAAGTTATATCCTCCAAAGACCTGAATGCAAATGCTCCTGGCTGTTTTACTCCAAATCGCCCCAAACTGAAAACCATTCAACAGTCCTATCAGGTGGTGAACAGGTAAAGAAATGGCTGTGTGTCCACATATTCTTAAACTACGTGTCAGCGAAAAGAAACAGAAATGTGGGGCTGGAGAGATGGCTTAGTGGTTAAGGGGCTTGCCTGCAAAGCCAGAGGACCCAGGTTCAACTCCCCAGTGCCGTCCTAAAGCCAGATGCACAAAGTGGCGCATGCATCTAGAGTTCATTTGCAGTGGCAGACGGCCCTGACATGCCCATACTCATGGTCTCTGTCTGCTTCTTTCACTGTGTATCAAATAAATAAAAATATTTTGGGGCTGGAGGGATGGCTTAGCAGTTAAGGCATTTGCCTGCAAAGCCAAGGACCCAGGTTTGATTCCCCAGGACCCACATAAGTCAGATGCAGAAGGTGGTTCATGCATTCGGAGTTTGTTTGCAGTGGCAAGAGGCCCTGGCGAACCCATCCTCTCTCTCTCCCTCTTTCTCTGTCACATAAACAATTAAAAATAAAAATATTTTTAAAGGGGAGGCTAGAGACATGACTCAGTGGTTTAGGCATTGACTTGTAAAGCCTAAAAGTCCAGGTTTGATTTCCCCAGTACCCACATAAAGCCATATGCACGGGGTGGCACATATGTCTGGAATTTGTTTGCAGTGGCAGGAGGCCCTGGCAGGCCCCTCCCCCTCTCTCTTTCTGCTTGCCAATATATATATAAAACTTTAAATATTTTGCAAAAAAAAAAAACAAAAAAAAACCAAACAGATCTGATTCAGAGTGATCTAGTCTTCCCAGTGAGCTGCATGCAGACAGCCACCTCACCCCTCAGGTTGGGCCAGGCCTCCACCCTGACCTCCTGCACCCTCAGTGTGCCAGGCCTCCTACCCTGGGCCCCCTACATCCTTCAGTGTGCCAGGCTGCTGTCCAGTCATCTTGCAATTCCTCCACCTATGTGTCTTTCTGAGAGCCCACCTTCTTGGCTTTGGTCTCTTTCCCATACCCGATGCCAACAGATCTCCCACTCCTCCGCCCTCTGTGTCCTTGTCTTGCCTCCGGGTTCCTCGGCAGCCCTCCTCCTGTTCCCGTTACCTGTCTGTTATTGCTTGGCTATCTCTCCCTGCCTGTGGGAGGCTGGTCCAACCCATGTGTGTGTCCCTGAGGCCCAAGCCAAGACTTACGTTGGCTGAATCCATCCACCCCCTTCAGCTTCCCTCGGGAAGCCTTGGCTGCCCTTCGCCTTCTAGCTCACTCTTCTAATGACTTGGCCACAAGAGCCACTCCAGCAGCCGGGCTACCAGGGACTCACACCGGTTGGTCTAGTTGCCAAGGTCACGCAGCAGTGCTGGCTGACCTGGGACCTGTCAACTCCTTGCCTCCTTCCCCAGCTCTTGAGGCCAGCAAAGCCTGCCTCTGGCTCTCTTGGCTTTCTCTTGGTTAGATTATAATACAAGTTCTTAGTGTATTGTTGGATGGGTTTATTTATTCTTTTTTTTTATTATTTATTTATTTATTTGAGAGCTACAGACAGAGAGAAAGAGAGAGAATGGGCACGCCAGGGCTTCCAGCAACTGCAAACGAATTCCAGACATGTGCACCCCTTGTGCATCTGGCTAACATGGGTCCTGGGAAATTAAGCCTTGAACCAGGGTCCTTAGGCTTCACAGGCAAGCGCTTAACTGCTAAACCATCTCTCCAGCCCCATTAAATTTATTTTTATTTGAGATAGAGGGAGGGAGGGAAAGAGAAGAGAGGAGCGGAGGGGAGTGGAGAGGAGAGAGAGAATTGGTGCGCCAGGGCTTCCAGCCACTGCAAATGAACTCCAGACGCGTGCGCCCCCTTGTGCATCTGGCTAACGTGGGTCCTGGGGAATCGAGCCTCAAACCGGGGTCCTTAGGCTTCACAGGCAAGCGCTTAACTGCTAAGCCGTCTCTCCAGCCTGGGTTTATTTATTCTTAAATGTACACTCAGAAGCCCTCACCCGGAGCAAGTGGCGACCATTCCCAGCATGACAGTCAACGCTATCCCTGCTTTCCAAAGGTAACTATTCTCCATTCTCTCTCCATGTTCAAAACTGCTGACTCCTGAACTTCACGTACATACTTTGATCCGGTCTGACCTCTTAAACGTGACTTCTCTGACAGCATCTGCAGAAATACCATGTTGCAACAGGAGCCTTTTTTTTTTTTCTTTGTCATGACATATTCCACCAGATAGACACAAGGAACCACTCTGGCCACAGTGCGCGTGAGTCTCAGCGATAGAGAGGAGATGTCCCACGAGCACCTTTACGTTCCCTTATTCTCTGGGGCTGGAATGGCTGGAACCCTGGGTGGGCGTGGCTAGCTCCAGAAATGCTGCTCGTTGTCCAAAACGCTGCCCTGCGGGCATCCTGGGGGCTCAGCAGCCTGAAGGGTCTGAGCTGTCTCCCTGGGGCCTCTGCTTGGCTGGCTTTGGGTGCGTCCCCCTTGTTACTTTTTGGCCACTCACAGGGATCCCTGCACACCCTTTGCCATTCTTAGCAGGAGTGGCAGGGAGAGGGAGTCGAGCTGGCGAGTGGCGGTGCAAAGCTTTCATCAAGGGAAGCTGCTGGCTGGCTGAGCCAGCAAAGGTCAGGGGCCTGGCATTTTCCCCTCCACTGGTCTCTGCTCTTAGGGGCAATTAGCTGGCGGTGGAGCAGGGCGCTTAGCATACTAACCTGATCTGCTGCTCCGGGGGAGTGGCGCTCACCCTCTCCAGCCCACACCCCGCGTGCAGAGGGAGTTTGGGGTCGAGGTCCGAGAAGAGCTTCCTGCCCCTTGTCTCCCCGTCACCAGATGTTCTCTTGGGGGGAATGGGAGCAGAACCCCACACCACCCTGTGGTTGCGTGCCTTCGGGGACAGGGTCCTCCCCACGTCTCAGGCAGCTGCGACCTCACAGCACTCCTTCACGGCAGTGTTCTTTGTAACAGCTCAGAAACTAAACTGCAAGTCCACCAGAGGGGGCCAATTAAGTGAGTGATGTTATATGTTGATAAATATATAATGGAGGGGCTGGGGAGATGGCTCAGCCATTAAAGGCACTTGCTTGCAAAGCCTGCCAGCCTGGATTCAATTTCCCTGCCATCCACATAAAGTCAGATGAGCATTTCCTTTGAGGGAAAAGAGACCTGGTGCACCCTTGCGCTTAGCAGGTAAGGCGGTTCGATTCCCCAGGACCCACATAAGCCAGATGTGCGAGGTGGTGCATGCATCTGGAGTGCGTTTGCAGTGGCTGAAGGCCCTGGTGTGCCCATTCTCTCCACCCCTACTCTGTCTGCCTGTTTCCCCCCTCCAAACAAATAAATAACAAAAAGGTGCAAAACTAAAGCAATAAAAAAATGATGGCAATATAACTCAATATGGCGTGTGTACACGTGTGTGCAAGTGTGAGCAAATGTGTGTGGAGGCCAGAGGGCAACTTTGAGTGTCACGTCTCACCTCTGCCTTATTTGAGACAGGGTCCCTTGTTCACTGCTGCGCTCACCAGACCGAGTGGCCCATGAGCGTCTAGTGGATTCTCCTGCGTCTGCCTCCCTTCGCATAATAGGCACACTGGGATAAAAGATGGTGCTCTAGTGCCCTCCTTTACATGGATGCGGGGACTTGAACTCAGGTACTCAAGCTGGTGTGGCAACTGCCTTATCCACAGAGCTACCCACCACCTCCCAGCCCTCAAGGTCAGGGACTTTTTCCTCTTTTTTTAAATTATTTTTTATTAACAACTTCCATGATTCTAAACAATATCCCATGGTAATGCCTTCCCTCCCCCCACTTTTCCCTTTGAAACTCCACTCTCCATCATATCCTCTCCCCCTCTCAATCAGTCTCTCTTTTATTTTGATGCCATCATCTTTTCCTCCTATTATGATGGTCTTGTGTAGGTAGTGGCAGGCACTGTGAGGTCATGGATAGCCAGGTCATTTTGTGTCTGGAGGGAGCACGTTGTAAGGAGTCCTACCAGCTTCCCAGAGCCTGTTGAGCTCAGTGTGGTTGAGGGTGGGGGCCAAGAACAGCTTTCTGGTACCCTTGTGAGGTAGTTTGATTCAGATGCCCCCCCATAAACTCCGGTGTTCTGAATACTAGGTCCCCAGCTGATGGCAATTTGGAAATTAACACCTCCTAGAGGCAGTGTACTGTTGGGGGTGGGCTTTTGGGTGTTATAACCAGTCTCCCCTTGCCAGTGTTTGGCACACTGTCCTGTTGCTGTTGTCCATCTGACATTGGCCAGGAGGTGATGTCCACCTTCTGCTCATACCATCATTTCCCCCCTGCCACCATGGAGCTTCCCCTCAAGTCTATAAGCCAAAACAAACCATTTTTCCCCAAAAGCTGCTCTTGGTTGTGAGATTTCTGCCAGTGTTGTGAACCTGACTGCAACACCTTGGATGAGGGCCGGCAGCTGAGCAACCAGCCAGAGGCCGTCCTATGAAGGATGACTGTGAGCTCCCTGGCCTTGGATGCTTCTAAAGTCCCCTGGCATTGGGGAGAAGGAGGTCCTCTCTGCCCAGGCCAGCTCCCATGACAAGGGTATGCAGTCTAGGGAGCCACTTCTCCATCTTCTGAACATTGTCAGGGCTCTCAAGGATGGGGTGGGTGATCAGTGCCCGGCTATAGGACTTGATCACAGATGGGGTCTCCCTGGCACAGAAAACACGGGCCAAATCTGTACCCACTTTGAGAGCTGAGATAGCTGCAAAATATGGGGCTCCTGTGTTCTCTTGGCAGCCTCCAGCGATGCCTATGCTCCCGTCTTGCCCTTTGTGCTTCCCACAGTAGGAGCGGGTGGCAATGTTTCTCAGCAGATGAGTATAGGTCTCCATATTTTATAGAATGTGCTTTATGTAAAGAAAATGTCCTTTGTAGAACTCAGGATCCTTTTTTTTAAAACGTGAAACCAGACTTTTAAAAATATTTTATTCTTATATATTTATTTGACAGAGAAAAAGGGGAGAGAGAGAGAATGGGTGCCCCAGGGCCTCCAGCCAGTGCAAACAAACTCCAGACACGGGTGCCACCTTGTGCATCTGGCTTACATGAGAACTGGGGAGTTAAACCTGGGTCCTATGGCTTTGCAGGCAAAGGCCTTTATCGCTAAGCCATCCCTCCAGCCTGAAATCAGACTTTTATTATATAACATTGGAAATAAAATGCCACCACCCGATTAACTGTATTAAATAAACAACTACAACACCCCCTCCTCCAAAGGACTAGAAATGATGGCCAGGTAGTGTGCAAATGCTTCAGGGTGGAGAGGAATGTTTGTTCCTAATGAATTTACATATGATTACTTCTCATAACGTCTGATCCAATTGAATTGGCTTACCATGATTAGTAATTTAAAGTAAAATATCAATTGAAGGCCAACTTAAGCAATGGCATTAACTTTGGGGAGTTAATTCAAGATCAGTAACTGGAGAACTCTGCATGCATATATACATAAAAGTTAGGTAAATATATTTTTTAATATTTTATTTTTATTTATTTATTTGTTTATTTGACAGAGAAAGAGGGAGAGAGAGAATGGGCATGCCAGGACCTCCAGCCACTGCAAATGAACTTCAGATACGTGTTCCCCCTTGTGCATCTGGCTTACATGGGTCCTGGGGAGTTGAACCTGGGTCCTTTGGCTTTGCAGGAAAATACCTTAGCCAGTAAGCCATCCCTCCAGCCCAAGGTAAATATATTTTTAGAAAGCACTTCTGTGCCTAACATATTTCACGATCAAAGGCTAAGATTCTGCTTTTAATGAATACCATTAGAAAGGGTTATACACCATTCATCACACATCTGTCTCAAGAACAGCATGCTTTCAAAATTACACATTTTTAAAAAAAATAAGCATTAGAGTACAAACCACTACAGAGACACAGTCAAGATAATTCCAAATGCTACAGTGTTCATAGGCACCCTAGAGTCCTATTATTTTTTTATTTTACATTTTGGCTTTTTGAGGTAGGGTCTTGCTATAGCCCAGGCTGGCCTAGAATTCACTATGTAGTGTCAGGGTGGCCTTGAACTCACAGCAATCCTCCTAACTCTGCTTCTCAAGTGATAGGATTAAAGGCATGTGCTACCACGCCCAGCCTAGAGTCCTGTAATTATTTATTTATCTGCCAGGAGACTAAGAGACACAGAGTAACAGAGAGAGGGGGAGAGAGAGACTGGGCACACCAGGGTCTCTTGCCACTGCGAATGAATTCTAGATGCATGCACCAGTAGATGCGTCTGACTTTATGTGGGTACTAGGGAATTGAACCTGGTTGGCAGGCTTTTCAAGCAAACGCCTTTAAGGGCTTCAGTCCTTGAGACTTGGGCATTACAAAGTACAGTTACTAAAGTGTTGTAAGAGCTGGGGTCCAGCTCAGTGGTAAGGCAGGTACTTGGCATGGGTGAGGAAGAGGGTTTGATCCTCAGTGTGCACACATATGCGCACAGTTTTTAAGAATTCTCATATAGTAATGCACACTTTTCCTTATTTACACTTTCCCTGACAAGATCAAGCGACAGAAGCGAGAACTGGTGCACCTCGGAGCCGTGCTGAACCCCGACGGATTGCAGGAAATCCGCTCATACCTCATACCAGTGCCTTTGCAACTTGCTGCTTGTGCTCAAATTGAAGGAAATGAGAAATTTCAGTATGTGGCAAGTGAAAATAAGAATATAATTTCCCCATTCGAGTTCACAGACCCCCTGAATTCCATTTGCAGTCTGGCAGTCTCCGTTTCAACCCTGATATAAATGTATATTTATTGAAGTGGAAAGATGCTCCCAGTAGATTAGCCATGGGAAGGAGTAGGAGGAAGGCAGTGTGTGTAGGAACCCACTACTGCGAACAAAGCACGTCTGCATGTGTGTGTGTGTGTGTGTGTGTGTGAGAGAGAGAGAGAGAGCGAGAGTGAGAGAGCGAGAGAGCGAGAGAGCGAGAGAGAGAGAGAGAGAGAGAGAGGGAGGGAGGGAGGGAGGGAGGGAGAGAGAGAGAGATTCACTCAGCAAGCAGCCCATGGTCATCCGTCCTAACCCAGATCATTAACAACAAGAAAGACAGAATGAGTTTCCCCTTCCTGGGGTTGTGCACTGGAAAGTCATAATTTAAAACAAAATGTGGAGTGGTTGTTGCTTCCTTTCTTCCCCCTTCTTTCTTGCATACCTATATTTTGTAATTTTTCTCATCATGCATTTTGGCTTACTTCAGCCAAATATAAATAAAATATTTTTATCTTTTAAACATTCCTTTATTTGAGAGACAAAGACAGAGAGAGAGAATGGGTGTGTCAGGACCTCTAGCCACTGCTAGAAGGGGACTACTTGGGAAGAAGGGGTTCAGTGAGAGAGGAACAAGAGAAGGGAATGGAGCAAATATGGTCAGTCTGGGCTAGAGTGAGACCCTTTCTCAAAGACCAAATACACACACACACACACACACACACACACACACACACACATACATATATATTGTCAAATACATTATATACATGTAGAAAAATTGTCAACCATGTGTTTTGTGCCCAAGTCAGAATTTAGGATGGACGGAAATATACAAAAGTCTTAAAGGGTGAAAGTAAGATGGCTGCTCTCTCCTTTCTCCTTCTCTTCCTCCTTTTTCTCTTCTTCTTCCTTCTCCTCATCCCCCTTCTTCTTCTTAGCTTGGGCATTTGGGTAGCAAGAGATCAGGGTGCCTGAGATACAGACTGGAAAGTCAGGGGGTGGGGACCATGTTCTCACTCAACACTGTGACAAGATTCCTGAGCAAATCACCGTTACCGCTTATCCGAGCGTCTGGATGGTTGAATACAGTGACATGAGTCCTAAGAAGACGACCGTCACGTGACCCCACAAAGTCAGGCTGCTCCCAAGTGCTCTTCTCCAAGGAAAAAGTCATCCGAAGGAGTCTAGATTTTCCACCCCTTAGTCTGCAATGAGCGAAGGTTTCGCTGATTCCTGAGATGCCCCCGGTGCATTTTTCCTGTTGCCCCAGTGCCAGGCACTCCGCTTCTTTCAGAGGCGCTAATCTCTCCAGCGGCTGTACCTCTCTTGATCCCGACATTAAATGGGTTGTGCTGATTCCGGAGACACCTCAGTCCATCTTTTCTATTGTCCCAGTGGAAACACTTGGCTTCTTTATAACGGCACTAATGTCCTCATAGCTATACCTTTCTTGACTCCAGATGCATGCACTGCCATGTGCCTCTGGTTTATGTGGGTACATGGGGAATTGAACCTGGGCCCTTAGGCTTTTCAGGCAAGCACCTTAATAGTGAAGCCATCTCTCCAGCCCAGCAAAATATTTTTTAAACAAAGAAGAACGAATATGTCTGTGCCAAAATGAACTCTATCAGTAGGTAGTACTCCATCTCTGGCTGCTAGATCTGCTTCCCATGTGCCACAAAACTCAGCCCACCTCCATAGCCCACAACAGCCACCAGGAAGAGTTACTATCTCCCTGCTAAGCACTCCCTGACATCTGACTGACTCCTCACCTAGCATCATGTCAGCTTTTCTTTTTATTATTTTTAAATTATATTTATTTATTTTTGCTTTTTCTAGTGGGCATGCCAAAGCCTCTAGCCACTGCAAACGAACTTCCAGATGCATGAACCACCATGTGCATCTGGCTTATGTGGGATCTGGGGAACTGAACCTGGGTCCTTAGGCTTTGAAGCACCTTAACCACTAAGCCCCCTCATCATGTTTTCCCACAAACACACTGGTCTTTCTTTGGACTCACTCTGAGAATCCCACATCCCTCTGGCAGTGTAGAGTTGAGAGCTGAGCTCCAAATGGGGGCTGCCTTGCTTAGATTGCAAGGAGATGATCACCTCGATCCTTCCAGATGTCATCATTCTATTTGTGCCACTTAAGGCAACAATTACTTTTAAGCAGCTTTCTGTACCTAACGCACGTATTGCATGTACGGGCTGGCTCAAAACTACACAAAGGTGTTATCTCTGGTGTTATGGATTAGAAGAGTGACAAGTCTCACTGGGCTAAAGTGAGGGGCCGGCATGGCTGGGTTCCTCTCCCCGGACACTCGGGGGTTGCTTTCCTAACCCTTTCCACCTTAGAGAGGATGCTAGCTCCAGGCTTCCTTCCTGTATCTCCAACTTAGTGACGTGAGGCCGTGTCCTCCTTATGACACCTAATCTTTGGTTCTGATCTCTAAAGATCCCTGGGGATTACCTTGACCCACCCAGGGAAACCTCCCTGGTTTAAAACCCACTGCAAACTTCACTCCTTCTTACCAAGAACCCTAACATACTCATGGGCACTGGAGATTAGAAGAGGAAGGGCCCCTGAAGTGTGCAATGAATGGTTTTAGACATCCCAAGGTTCTGACCATCATTGCCACGGTCAGCGTTAGGACATTTTCTTCATCCCCAAAGACTCTTGTGCCTATCAGAAATTCCTGCCTCATAACACGCCACCCCACTAGCTTCCTTGCCCCCCAATCCTAGGCCACCACTGGTCTACCTTCCACCTCTGAATTTACCTGTGCTCGACACATTTCATGAACGGAATCTTACACTGTGTACGGCTTTCTGGCCGGCTTCTTTCACTGTAGCATAAGTCACCACTCTGATTCCTCTTTCTTGTCCAATAATACTATTGTATTACGTGCACATACCATAGTTTGTTTATTCGTCAGTTGATAGACACATGGATTATTTCCACTTTAAAAAAAAATTAATTAGCATTTTCCATGATTATAAAAAAATATCCCATGGTAATTCCCTCCCTCCCCCCGACACTTTCCCCTTTGAAATTCCATTCTCCATCATATTACCTCCCCATCTCAATCACTGTACTTACATATATACAATATCAACATATTAAGTACCCTCCTCCCTTCCTTTTCTTCCCTTTATATCTCCTTTTTAACTTACTGGCCTCTGCTACTAAGTATTTTCATTCCCACGCAGAAGCCCAGTCATCTGTAGCTAGGATCCACATATGAGAGAGAACATGTGGCGCTTGGCTTTCTATTCCCACTTTTTACTATCCCAGATAAAACTCCTAAAAAAAACAATGTGCATATTTTTTGTGTGAACATATATTTTGTCACTCTTGAGTAGGTACCTGGGACTGGAATGATCCTATGGAAAGCACATGTGGGACATTGTCAGAACCCACCACACTGCTTTGAAAGTGGCTGCTCCAATTCCTATTCCCATTAGAAGTGTACAAGGGTTCTGACTTTCCCATCTGCTCGACAGCGCTCATCAGTTCCCATCTCCTAATGCTACTATTTCTACTAGATCCATACTAGCTGGGCAGAAGGGGGATGGTATAGGTCTGAGTTGCGTTGCCCTGATGGATGAAGAGAGTGAGCACCTTGCTATGTGCTCTTAACCACATGGACACCTCTAGAGAAATGTCTATTCAGATCCTTTTGTCGCTGTACAAATTGAGTTGGTGATCTTTATTATTGTGTTGGAAGAGTCCTCAGTGCATTCTGGAAGCAGGCTCCTTACCAGATATATAGCTTGCAGATTGTGTGTCATTTGTCACACAAATACTTTTAGTTTGCATGAAAATTTTATCCATTTTTCTTGTTGCTGTTGTTGTTACTTGTGTTTTTTTTTAACACCTGGTTTATTTATTTATTTGCAGGCAGAAAGAGAAAGAAGAGAGACAGACATGTATGCTCAGGAATAATATAGCTGGGTCATATGATGGTCTTATTTTTAGTTGTTTTTAAAACATATTTTTTAATTTTAATTTTTTTAAACAATTTAGGTTCCGAAGCCCCGCGGTGGGTGGCAGCCCGGTCCAGGGAGTCGATGCCCTTCACCGGGGCTCTCTCCCAAGTGCGCTCACTTTCAGCAGCGGCGCGGCCGAGAACCGGCGGCGTTGGGAGCGAGGGAAGCCTGGACAGGCCGGAGTGCACGTGCGCAACTGTGGCCAACCGTGATGGGGTCGTGCTTCCACATTAATAAGACAGGTCTGCTGTGGGAGTCTAAAGAAGGCTGAGGAACAGGTGTCTACCATAGAAGAAGAACTTCCTGACCTGAGACCTGCCCAGAAGCTGGAGAAGCCTGGGAAACACTGGACTTTGGAGTCGCTGGACCTGCGGACTCTTGACAATTTCTGCCCAGAGTTGGCAAGATCTAAAGGACATCTGACCCAGACATTAGCAACAGCTGTGCCACAATGGAGAATTTGACCCAGATGATGGAAAGGAGAGAAAACAGTGACATTCAAGGACATGGCTGTGGATCTCACCCAGGAGGAATGGCACCGAATGAAACCTGCTCAGAGGAACTTGTATTGAGATGTGATGCTGGAGAACGACAGCAATTTAGTCACAGTGGGCTGCCAAGTCACCAAACCAGATGTGATGTTTAAACTGGAACAAGAGGAAGAGCCATGGGTTATCGAGGAAGAAGTGTTTTGGAAGCACTCTGCAGAAGTTTGTGAAGATGGTGAACACATCAAGAAGCTACAGGAAACACTTGTGAGCAAAGTCACAGCCATCTCCAAGAGAACTCTGGTTAAAGATAATGCCATTGAATGTAAAAGAGGTGCAAAGATATTTTCTCTGAGCTCAGACAGTATTACTTCAAGACAAAACTTCTATGGATGTAATTCACTTAATAAGGGTTTGGAACAGAATTTAGACTTACTTAGTTATGAGAAAGGTTGTGTAAGAGACAAAACTTATGAATGTAATGAATACAGGAAGTCATTTTACCATTGTTCACCCATGTGATAACTCCCTTTAATTGTAATCAGTGTGGACAAGACTTCAGTCATAAATTTGACCTCATCAGACATGAGAGAATTCATGCTGGAGAAAAACCTTATGAATGTAAGGAATGTGGAAAAGCCTTCAACAGAAAGGAAAATCTTACTACACATCAGAAAATTCATACTGGGGAAAAACCATATGTGTGTAATGAACATGGAAAAGCTTTTATTCAAATGTCAAACCTCATTAGACACCAGAGAATTCATACTGGGGAGAAACCTTATGCATGTAAGAATTGTTGGAAGGCTTTCAGTCAGAAATCAAACCTTCTGAACATGAGAGGATTCATACTGGAGAAAAACCCTATGAATGTAAGGAATGTGAAAAAGCCTTCAGCCAGAAACAAAATCTTATTGAGCATGAGAAAATCCATACTGGGGAGAAACCTTATGCATATAATGAATGTGGTAGAGCTTTTTCTTGAATGCCATCTGTTACTCTACATATGAGAAGCCACACAGGAGAGAAACCTTGTAAATGTAATAAGTGTGGAAAAGCTTTCTCTCAATGTTCAGTATTTATTATACATATGAGAAGTCATACAGGTGAGAAACCTTATGTATGTAGTGAATGTGGAAAATCTTTTTCTCAAAGTTTATCACTGACTGTACATATGATAAATAGTACTGCTGAAAAACCTTATGAATGTGGGCTGGAGAGATGGCTTAGCGGTTAAGCACTTGCCTGTGAAGCTTAAGGACCCCGGTCGAAGCTTGGTTCCCCAGGTCCCACATTAGCCAGATGCACAAGGGGGCGCACATGTCTGGAGTTCGTTTGCAGAGGCTGGAAGCCCTGGCGCGCCCATTCTCTCTCTCTCCCTCTATCTGTCTTTCTCTCTGTGTCTGTCGCTCTCAAATAAATAAAAATTAAAAAAAAAAACACCTTATGAATGTAATGAATGTGGAAAAGCCTTCAGCTGGAAAGAAAATCTTATTACACATCAGAAAATTCATACTGGAGAGACACCTTATGAATGCAATGAATGTGGAAAAGCTTTTATTCAGATGTCAAACCTCATTAGACACCAGCGGATTCATACTGATGAGAAACCCTATGCATGTACCATGTGTGGGAAAGCCTTTAGTCAGAAATCAAACCTCACAGAACATGAGAAAATTCATACTGGAGAGAAACCTTATCATTGGAATCAATGCGGAAAAGCCTTCAGTCAGAGACAAAATCTCCTTGAGCATGAAAGGATTCATACTGGAGAGAAACCATTTAAATGTAATGAATGCAGTAAAGCATTCTCTTGAATCTCATCCCTTACTCTTCATGTGAGAAGTCACACAGGGGAGAAACCCTATGAATGTAATAAGTGTGGAAAAGCCTTCTCTCAGTGCTAACTACTTATCATACATATGAGAAGTCATACTGGTGAGAAACCCTTTGAATGCAATGAATGTGGGAAAGCATTTTCTCAAGGATCATCCCTTTCTATACATAAGAGAGGTCATGCAGAACTCAGAAGAAGAGGACAGGAGTATGGTACCTCTGAAGACGTGACAGAGGAATTTGTACCGAGTTGTAATGTTGGAGAATTACAACAACCTGATCTCACTGGGTCTTGCTGATGCTAAGCCAAGTGTGATCTCCCTTTTGGAACAGGGGAAAGATCTCTGGATGGTTATGAGGAAGGAAACACAAGAACTGCATCCTGACTGGAAGCCCAAAAGAAGAACCAAGAACTTACCTCCAAAGGACACTTACAAAATTAAGTCATTGCAACAGACGATAACAAAAGAACATATGTGCTCTGACCTTGAGGGCACCGAGGCCAGGGGCAAGAAACATCACATGCCAGTTGGAGCAACAGCAAGGGCACCAGAAGGAACACTTGAGCCAAGCTGTGGTAACTGCTAGAAAAAGGCCCACTTCCCTTCAATGTGGTTCCCGCAGAGAAGCTCGTCCTGGAGAGAAATCCTGTGAATGTGAGAAACCTGAGAAAACGCTCCAGTGTCAGTCACGTTCCATTCAACATAACAAAATCATGACAAGGAAAAAAGTGCTGAATGTGGACACTGTGGGAAAGTCTTTAGCACTAAGACAGACTTGGTTAAGCATCAGAGATTTCATGAAAGTAAAAGTAGCAATGGAAAGAAGAAAAGTGCCTTTACTCACTGAAATTTCTAAACCTCAGAGCCCCCATACTGATGAGAAACCTCGTAAGTGTAAGGAGTGTGGGAAAGGCTTTCATTCTACCTCACAACTCAGTCACCATCAAAAGATGCACTTAGGTGAGAAACCCTACAAATGTAAGGAGTGTGGGAAGGCTTTTCCATCCACTGCACACCTGAATCTGCATCAGAGAGTTCATACTGATGAAAAGTACTTTGAATGTAAGGAATGTGGGAAGGCTCTCACACGCCCCTCCCACCTACTTCGCCATCAGAGAATGCACAGTGGGGAGAAGCCTCATAAGTGTCAGGAATGTGGGAAGACTTTCCGTTATGACACACAGCTTAGTCTCCATCAGCTCACTCATACTGGGGAAAGACGCTATGAATTCAAGGATTGTGCTAATGTCTAAGCTGAGCCTGCACCAGAGGGTTCACACTGGTGAGAAGCCCCATAAGTGTAAGGAGTGTGGGAAGGGCTTTATCTCTGAGTCACATCTTCTTCAGCATCAGAGCATTCACACTGGCGAGAAACCCTGCAAATGTAAGGAATGTGGGAAGGGCTTTCATCGTGGCTCAGAACTTGCCCAACTTCAGAAAGCACATGCTGGTGATAAGCCCTATGAGTGTAAGGAGTGTGGAAAGGGCTTTACTTGCAGCACAGAGCTTGTTAGACACCAAAAAGTTCACACTGGTGAGAGACCTCATAAATGTAAAGAATATGGCAAGACTTTTATTTGGAGATCAGAACTTATTCATCATGAAAGAAGCCATAGTGGTGAGAAACCCTATGAGTGTAAGGAAGGTGGGAAGGCCTTTGGTCATGGCTCAGAACTTAGTCGACACCAGAGGATTCATACTGGTGAGAAACCCTATAAATGTAAGCAATGTGGGAAGGTCTTTATTCGGGGTTCACACCTGACTCAACATCAGAGAGCTCATGCAGGACAGAAGAGTGAATGAAGAATTGTGGGAGGGTCATAATTGGACATCAGTAAATTCATATTGTTTTTAAAAGGCAAAAAAAATTAATTTATTTATTTGAGAAAGAAAGGGAAAGAGAGACAGGCAGATAGAGGGAATGGGTATACCAGGGCCTCTAGCCACTGCAAATGAACTCCAGATGTATGTGCCACTTTGTACATCTGGCTATATGTGGGCACTAGAGAATCAGACCCAAGTCATTAGGTTTGCAGGCAAGTGCCTTAATAGCTGAGCCATCTCTCCTGCCTGTTACTTATGTTTTTGACATATCTGTGAAACTATTGCCTAATCTAAGGTAACAATGATTTGTCACCATAGTTTTTTAAAATTTAATTTAATTTAATTTTTAAAAATATTTTTGGTTGGGCTGGAGAGATGGCTTAGCGGTTAAGCGCTTGCCTGTGAAGCCTAAGGACCCCGGTTCGAGGCTCAGTTCCCCAGGTCCCATGTTAGCCAGATGCACAAGGGGGCGCACGCGTCTGGAGTTTGTTTGCAGAGGCTGGAAGCCCTGGCGCGCCCATTCTCTCTCTCTCCCTCTATCTGTCTTTCTCTGTGTGTCTGTCACTCTCAAATAAAAATAAATAAATTAAAAAAAAAATTAAAAAAAAATATTTTTGGTTTTTCAAGGTGGGGTCTCATTCTAGCCCATGCTGACCTGGAATTCACTATGTAGTCTCAGGGTGGCCTTGAACTCATGATGATCCATTTACCTCTGCCTCCCAAGTGCTGGGATTAAAGACATACACCACATAAGTTTCTTGTTTCTTTTTTTCCTTCCTTGCTTCTTTTCTTTCTCTTTTCCTCCCTCCTTTTATCCTTTCCTCCCTCCTTTCTTCTCTTCCTCCTTCCCTCCTTTACTCTCTCTCTTTCATTCATTCTGTGTGTGTTGAGATATGGTCTCATGTAGCCTAGGCTGGCCTTGAATTCCCTATGTAACCAAGAATGACCTTGAATTTCTGATCCTCCTGCTTCTACTTCCCAAGTTCTGGGACTACATGATTGAATCATTATGACTACTTGCTCTACAGTTTCTGATGAGAGTTTAATAAACTTTAAACTTAGGGCTGTAACCCATTTTTAAAAATTAACTAATTTAGCCGGGCATGGTGGCTCACACCTTTAATCCCAGCACTCGGGAGGCAGAGGTGGGAGGATCACCGTGAGTTCAAGGCCACCCTGAGACCCCATAGTGAATTCCAGGTCAGCCTGGGCTATAGTGAGACCCTACCTCGAAAAACCAAAATAAATAAATAAATCATTTATTTTTTATTTTTATTTTTATTTATTTATTTATTTGACAGAGGAAGAGGAAGAGAGAGAGAGAGAATGGGCAAGCCAGGGCTTCTAGCCACTTCAAATGAACTCCAGATGCATGCACCCCCTTGTGCATCTGGCTAACATTCCTGGGGAATCAAACCTGTGTCCTTTGGCTTTACAGGCAAACACCTTAACGGCTAAGCCATCCGTCCAGCCCCATTTTTCTTTTTTGAGGTAGGGTCTCACTCGAGCCCAGGCTCACCTGGAATTCACTATAGTCTCAGGGTGGCCTCGAACTCATGGCAATCCTTCTACCTCTGCCTCCTGAGTGCTGGGATTAAAGGCCTGTGCCACCATGCCCGGCTCCAGCCCCATTTTTTTGTTGTTATTGTTCATGTTGACATATGGTGTGAGGTAGGGGTTTGGTTTTGTCCTTTCAAATGTGTATATCCAGTTGTTCTAGTACTGTTTGTAGAAAAGATGAGTTTCCCTCATTAATATGCTTATTTTTTTATTTACTTTTCTTTCTTTCTTTTTTTCAAGGTAGAGTCTAACTCTAGCCCAGGCTGACCTGGAATTCACTCTGTAGTCCCAGGCTGGCCTCAAACTCACAGTGATCCTCTACCTCTGCCTCCTGAGCACTAGGATTAAAGGTGTGCGCCACCATGCCTGGCCCCCATTGACATGTTTGTTCACAGCTATGTGGCCTTAAATGTGAGAGTTTATTTCTGGACCATGATTCTGTTCTGTCCATTGGTGTGTCTGCCAAGCACCATGCTCTTTTGTTTACTGCAGCTTTAAGCTTTGAAATCAGGAAATGGGACCCCTTTAATTTCGTTCTTTTTTTTAAAATTTTTTATTTATTTATTTGAGAGCGACAGACACAGAGAGAAAGACAGATAGAGGGAGAGAGAGAGAATGGGCATGCCAGGGCTTCCAGCCTCTGCAAACGAACTCCAGACGCATGCGCCCCCTTGTGCATCTGGCTAACGTGGGACCTGGGGAACCGAGCCTTGAACCGGGGTACTTAGGCTTCACAGGCAAGCGCTTAACCGCTAAGCCATCTCTCCAGCCCTAATTTTGTTCTTTAAGATTGTTTTAGCTATTTAGGAAACTGTGCATTTCAATAGACTTTTAGGATCAGCTTGTTATTTTCTATTTTAAAACATCCAGCTACGGGGACTGGAGAGATGGCTTAGCAGTTTAAGGCACTTGCCTGCAAAACCCAAGGATCCAGGTTCAACTCCCCAGTACCCATGTAAGCCAGATGCACAAGGTGGCACATGCATCTGGAGTTCATTTGCAATGTCTGGAGGCCCTGATGTGCCCGTCATCTCTCCTTTCCTCTCTCTGTCTTTCTCTTTCTCTCTCATAAAGAAATAAAATTTAGCCGGGCGTGGTAGCCCTCGCCTTTAATCCCAGTACTCGGGAGGCAGAGGTAGGAGGATCGCCATGAGTTTGAGGCCACCCTGAGACTACAGAGTGAATTCCAGGTCAGCCTGGGCTAGAGTGAGACCCTACCTTGAAAAAAAAAAAAAAAAAAGAAAGAAAAATTTAAAAACTTTAAAAACATCCATTTATATTTTTAAAAATTATCAACCGTTTTTGTGCACATACATCATGTATTTTGATCACAGCCTCCTCTCATTACTTTCTTTTGCCCCTCCCCATTTCACGGAACCTCTGCTTTTTTCCAACTTGTTCTTTTATTTTGATGTTATTTTTTTTTCCCTCAGGTCATCCAGACACGTTGAGTGGCCCATTATTGTTCAGGTCTTGTGCAGGCAATGAGAGCTCTGTGAGGTCGTGAACACAA
Source organism: Jaculus jaculus (assembly GCF_020740685.1). Classification (NCBI taxonomy): domain Eukaryota; kingdom Metazoa; phylum Chordata; class Mammalia; order Rodentia; family Dipodidae; genus Jaculus; species Jaculus jaculus. Next base: position 117,606,931 of record NC_059109.1, read on the forward strand.
TGGCCACCTCATGTCCAGAAGACCACATTCAAAGGACTCCTTTGGTTCTTGCATTATTTCCACCACCTCTTTTACAATGGTCACTGATCCTTGGAGAGTGTGATATAAATGTCTCAGTGCTGAACACTCCATTGTCATGTCTTCTCTGCTCTTCAATGAGTTTTGAATCTCCTAGTTGTCACTGCCATCCGCAAAAAAAAAAAAAAAAAGAAGCTTCTTCGACCAAAAGTGCACGGCATTAATCTTGGACATAAATCAAAACATTTATTTATTTATTTATCAGTTCTTTAAATATTTTTTATTAATTTATTTTCAAGCAGAGAGAGATAGAGAGAAGAGAGACAGAGAGAATGGCACACCAGGGCCTTTAGCCACTGCAAAGGAACTCCAGATTCATGTGTCACTTTGTGCATCTGGCTTTTATGTGGGAACTGGAGAATTGAACCTGGATCATTAGGCTTTGCAGGCAAGTGCCTTAACCACTAAGCCATATTTCCAGTCCCCCAATTTTTTAAAATAAATTTTACTTATTTATTTGCGAGCAGAGATAGAAGAGAGACAGACACAGAGAGAATGGGCACGCCAGGGCCTCTAACCACTGCAAACGAATTCCAGATGCATGTGCCCTAAATCAAAATATTTATAAGCTACCCCCCCCACACACACACAAAAATCAAGTCAGGCATGGTTGTGCATGCCTTTAATCCCAGCACTTGGGAGGCAGAGATAGGAGGATTGCTGTGAGTTCAAGGCCACCCTAAGACTCCATAGTGAATTCCAGGTCAGCCTGAGCTATGGTGAGACCCTACCTTGAAAAACCAAAACAAAAAAAATTAGAAGGCAATTTAATGGGCACAATATATGCATTTATCCAAACAATGGTAATGCTGTCCCAGCCATAGGCTTTGGACAAGGAGTTCAGTATGTGCATGAATTTTCTCCTGTGAAGCAGGCCTCACATCCAGCCAGAGAGCAGTTGGTTACCCAGCCAACTGAAATCTTTATAGGAATTGCATTGAATTGGTTGATTAGTTTGAGGAGTGTTGCCATGTTGTGCACATTGTCTTTTGATCCATGAACATGTCTTTCTATTCATTGTCTTTAATTTCTTTCCAAAAAAGAAATAACATCAAAAGAAAAGAACAAGTTGGATAAAGAACAGGTTCAGTGAAATGGGGAGGGGCAAAAGAAAGTAATGAGAGGAGGCTGTGATCAAAATGCATCATGCATGTGCATAAAAACTGTTGATAATTTTTGTAAATATAGGTGGATGTTTTTAAAGTTTTTTAAATTTTATTTCTTTATGAGAGAGAAAGAGAAAGACAGAGAAAGGAAAGGAGAGATGACGGGCACATCAGGGCCTCCAGCCATTGCAAAGGAACTCCAAGTACATGTGCCACCTTGTGCATCTGGCTTACATGGGTACTGGGGAGTTGAACCTGGATCCTTGGGTTTTGCAGGCAAGTGCCTTAAACTGCTAAGCCATCTCTCCAGTCCCCGTAGCTGGATGTTTTAAAATAGAAAATAACAAGCTGATCCTAAAAGTCTATTGAAATGCACAGTTTCCTAAATAGAACAAAATTAAAGGGGTCCCATTTCCTGATTTCAGAGCTTAAAGCTGCAGTAAACAAAAGAGCATGGTGCTTGGCAGACACACAGATGGACAAAAATTTCTTTTTGTAGTTTCCAGACTACAAGCTTTGTGCCACCTAAGGATGGCATTCCTAAAAGAAAGAAGGAAAAGGTTGCACTCTTTCTGATGTTACTATGAATGAAAGTGTTTGCTTAACTCCAATTTTGTTGTTGTTGGTCACTTTTGGAGAGTAGAAACAGACTGATTTTTGTATACTGATCTTGTATCCTGAAATCTCGCTCAACTCATTTATAGTTCTACTTTTTAAAAGATTCCTCATAAAGTTATATATGCAAAATCATGTACTCTGTGAACATTAAAGTTCTTATTTTTTCCTTTCTAGTTCCTATGGCTTTATAAATTTGACTTTGGGGGGCTGGAGAGATGGCTCAGCACTTAAGATACTTGTCTGCAAAGCCTAATGACTTGGGTTCAGTTCCCTAGAACCCACATAATCCAAATGTAGTGCATGTATCTGGAGTTCATTTGCAGTGGTTAGAGGCCCTGGAATGTGCTCATTCATTCATTCATTTCCCCCCTCCTTGCAAATAGATTTTTTTTAATAAATAAAATACTTTAACATTGATTTTTACTTACTTTTTGTTTAATTGCCATGACAGGCTTTCAGTCAAATCTTGAGCAGAAGTGATAAGAGTAGATATATTTGTATTGTCCCTAATCTCAGGAGAAAACTGCACTTAGTTGTATAAAGTATATTATAGGTAGATATGAGTGTGTATGACCTTTATCATACTGAGAAAGTTCTATTCCTAGCTTGTTGTGTGTGTGTTTATTTATTTATTTGAGAAAGGGAGAAAGAAATAGAGAGAGAGAATGAGCAGGGCCTTTAGCTGCTGTAAATAAACTCCAGATGCATGTGCCACCTTGTGCATCGGGCTTATGTAGGTCCTGGGGAATTGATCCTGGGACCTTTGGCTTTGCAGGCAAATGCCTTAACTGATAAGCCATCTCTCCAGTGCTTATTGTGTGTTTTATCATGAAATAATGTTGAATTTTGTCACTTTTCCTGATTGAGATATCATACTGATCATAACAATCAGGGTTTTCATAAGTTATTCTATGATTTGGTACATTATATTGATTTTATATATTAATCCAACCTTGCATTCCTGGGGTAAATTCCACTTGGTCATAACAAATAATCCTTCTGTATGGTGCTAGACTTGCTTAGCATTTTCTTATGGATATTTCTATTTAGACTTGTGAAACTAATAAGTAGTTGTTTTTTTTTCCTTGCAATGTCTTTTAAAAATATATATTCTATTTATTTGAGAAAGAGGTGGGGAGAGAGAGGGAGAGACAGAGAAAAAAAAATGGGCATATCAGGGCCTCCTGGTGCTGCAAACAAACTCCAAATGCATGTGCTACTTTGTATATCTGGTTCTATGTTCATACTGAGGAATTGAACCCAGGCTGTCAGGCTTTGCAAGCAAGTATCTTTAACCACTGAGCAATCTCTCCAGCCCTTCAATGTCTTAAACAATCTTTCTATTTATTGGTTGCTTCTATTAGGAAAGAAAGGTATGGTGGCATACACCTTTACTACCAGTTCTTGGGAGGCAGAGGTAGGAGAATCTCTGTGAGTTCGAGGTCACCCTGAAACTACATAATGAATTCCAGGTCAGCCTGAGCTAGAATGAGACTGTGTCTTGAAAAACCAAAAAAAGAATCTTGTTACATAGCCCAAGCAGGCTTCAAACTCAAAATCCTTCTGCCTCAGCCTCCCAAGTAATATTATAGGAATGTACCAGCCCACACAGCTAACCAGCCTCCACATGCTGTCGACAGCAATTTTGTTAGTTGTCTGCTGTTCTCTCTGGTATCAGCCCAATGCTTCAGACCCAGACTGAACAAGAACCAACGTTGTTCCCTTCCATGTGCCAGTGTCCTCTTCTGTGATGATGAGACCAGACTCTTGAGAATTGCAGAGTTTTGCGACTGGAATAGACTCTTATTCCAGTTTTTTCCCCTGGAACCAAATATTAAAGGTTCTTCATTGCCCTGATGATAAGATATATTTGTGGTTTTGGGGGCTGGGAGATGGCTCAGCAGTTAAAGGTGGTTGCTTACAAAGCCTCATGACCTGGGTTTAAGTCCCCAGCCACCCACATAAAGCCAGGCAGGCATTCATTTGCAGTGGTAAAAGACTTGGTTCACCTCCTCCACCCCACACATGCAAATAAATAAAATTTTAAAATATATATGTAGACACACACACACAGTGTCTCCAAGGAGCAGGACGTGGTGGTGCATGTCTTTAATCCCAGCACTTGGGAGGCAGAGGTAGGTAGATCACTGTGAGTTCAAGGCCATCCTGAGACTACATAGTGAATTCCAGGTCAGCCTAGACAAGAGTGAAACCCTACCTTGAAAAAAAAAAAAAATCTCCAAGGCCTCTTGTTAAATGCAATACTAAATCCATAGGTCTGGGGAGAAGACCCCAAATCCTGCATTTCTCACAAGCTTTTGTATCATGTTGCTGCTGCTACTGATCCACGACCCATTGTGCGTAACAAAGAATCCAATCATTATTTCCCAAGCTTTGTTTACATAAGGCACAACATCATATTTTTACCATATTCTTCTTTCACCTATAAAATGAGGTTTTTTTTTTCCTTTTAACTGACTACCAATAAAATACCATCTTTCAGTGAAATTTAGACTCATCTGAGCATTAGTATGCATGAAATAACAGGTTTTATTGCTGCTTGTACTTTTAGTAATACATATTAAAAGATCTGTTCAAACATGAAGTAATGCATCTGTATACACTAGAAATGATCCCCCATACCACATTGCCCTGCCTTCTCCTGGGGCAAGTATGTCACTAGAACTTTCGGGGCCTGAGAATGTGGCTCTTGCCCTTTAAACACCATTACACTTTAATTGGACATTTTTGATTTGCGTCTCATGATTTGGGCCCATTTTTCTCTGCTGCGATTTGGCCAGTGATTCCCGTCTTTCCCTCTATTATCCGCTCTGATTAGCTCAGCTGCACCTGTCAGCCTTTATTCTTGTGAGCGAGCGGGTGGGGTGAGGTGTGCTGAAGTCATTAAAATGCAGGGGTTGGATCAGATTCACTCTTTCCTGTCTGCAGTGTTGGGAGCAAAGTCCTTGGGTCCCATATCACGGCTCCTGTTGGCAGCTCAGGGGACTCGGGACCCTGGACAAGACTGTCTGTGGCAGCCAGACATAGTGGAACACACCTTTAACCCCAGCACTGGAGAGGCAGAGGTAATGGGATTGCTGTGAGTTCAAGGCCAGACTGAGACTACATGGCAAGCACAGGATCGCGCCATGCTGACTTCATCAGGGGTCAGTCAGGAGCCCAACAGAGCTGGCTCTCTGTGGGCCTGCGTCCTTCCTCTAGGTGACTGGTGTTCTCAACTGTAGCAAGCAGGTGAATTCCATGAATTCTACCCATGTTCTTCAGAAGACAATTGCTCTTTTCCTTCCCCTATTTCTTCCTTCTTCCCTCTGCCTTTCTCTACATCCCACCCCAGGTTCTTAGACAAGGTCTCATGTAACCCAGGGCTGGCCTTAAACTTGCTGTGTAGCCAGAGGTCACCACTAACTTCTGGTCCTCTTGCCTCAACTCTCGTGTGCTGGGATTGCGAGCGTGAACTAACACACCCAGTGTTCACGCGGTGCTGAAGGTTGAATCCAGGGCTTTGTGCATGCTAGGCAAGCACTGTATCAACTGAGCTATGTCCAAGATCCCCTTTATTTTTTTAACTTTTACTTATTGGTTTACTGGGTTTTTTTTTTTTTTTTCAAGGTAGTTTCTCACTGTAGCCCAGACTGACCTTGGAATTCACTATGTACTCTCCAGCTGGCCTCGAACTCACAGTGATCCTCCTACCTCAGTCTCCTGAGTGCTGGGATTAAAGATAAACACCACCACGCGCAGCTATTTTTTCTTATATTTTTTCAATTAAAATTTAAAAAAAAAAAACTATTAAAAATGTAGATAGGGATGGACAAATGGCTCAGTGGTTAAAGGTACTTTCTTGCAAAGCTCACGGTCTGGGTTCAGTTCCCCAGTACCCACAGAAAGCCAGATATACCAAGTGGCACATGCATCTGGAGCTCGTTTACAGTGGCAGTAGGTCCTGGTGTGGCCATACTCACATTCTCTCTCTGCCTCTTTCTCTCTCTCAATAAAAAGTTGCATACACCCCTGCCCTGCTCTACTTTTGACCCTCCTTCCCATTCCCCTCTGCTGAACCCCCTTTTCTTTCTTTTTTAAAAAATATTTATTTATTTATTTGACAGAAAAAGAGGGAGAGAAAGAATGGGCACGCCAGGGCCACTAGCCACTGCAAATGAACTCCAGACGCATGCGCCCCCTTGTGAATCTGGCTAATGTCGGTCCTGGGGAATCGAACCTGGGTCCTTTGGCTTTGCAGGCAAATGCCTAAACCACTAAGCCATTCCTCCAGCCCCCTTTTATTTCTTTTTATCTTTTAAGAGCTGGAGAGAAGGCTCAGTGGTTAAGGAGTTTGCTTGCAAAGTATAAGGACCTTGGTTGGATTCCCCAATTCCTCCCTAAAGCCAGATGCACAGTGGTACTTGCCTCTGGAGTTTGTTTGCAGCAGCTGGAGGCCCTGGTGTGCTATTTTCTGCTTGCAAATAAATAAATAAATAAGTTGGGGGTCGGTGCTGGAGAGATGGTTTAGCAGTTAAGGTGCTTGCCTGTAAAGCCAAAAGACCCAGGTTCAATTCACCAGGACCCACATACAGCCAGATGCTAAATGTTGTGAATGCATCTGGAGTTCATTTGCAGCAGCTGGAGGCCCTTGCGTGCCCATTCTCTCTCTCTACCTCTCTTTCTCTCTCTCTCAAATAAATAAAAATAAAATACTTGAAAAAATTTAAATATATAATAATAATATGAAGTATAGCAAAGCTGGAATGTTTTGGCACTTAACATTTGATTCCTCCTTCTGCCTTCCCTCTGGCCTTCTCTCTTTCCTGCAGCCCCATTTTTTTTTTTTTCCTTCTCACCTTCCTACCTTGTCAGGCACGTCCAGTGGCAGCCAGAAGGGGAGCAGTGTGAGCCTAAACTGGGAAGATGGGGTGCAGTCGGATCGCGAAGCTACTGGAATGTCTGGAGAAGGACTGTGGTCTTGGAACCACCGGCCATCACGGCACAAGCAAGGCCTGGGGAAAGTGGGGTGGGAATGAGGCCCGGAGCTGGCAGTGGAGGTGGGGAAGGAGTGGTGGGGGCAGAAGCCAGAACCAGAGGGGTAGGGGTGCTGAGGTCTGGGAGGTCATGTGAGAAGAGTAGAAGCTGGAGACTGCACCCCTTTCTGCAGCTTCTGGGGGAGATGTAGTCCCCTTGTCCTCCTTCCTTTCCCACACCAGCCAGCCAGGCTGCTGCACCCCCTTGAAGAGCTTGCCCTCTCTGTGCCTGCAGCGAGATGACCCCTCACCTCTGGCTTCCCTGCAAAGACACCTTGGAACCCGCAGGCTTCTAGCATTTTACAGGCTGCTCCCCGCTCCGAGATTAATTTGTTTACTCCCTTGCCTGGAGACCAACCGAGAGAACTAATCGTCCATCAGCCCTGCTGCTCCCCCAACCTTGCCCCACCCTGCCCTCCATGTCCATTTTCTGGCAAAATATATAGTCGCCGCTGCCAAGGCTGCTTGGTAAAATGCTAATTTTCCCCTCAAATTAAAATTTGTTCCCTTATCCTCGTTTTAATAAAAGTAAAGCATCCAGAAACATTGCCGTGGCACGGAAAGGAAAAATCTGACATAATTTTCAAAATGCCTTCCGTCGGGCAGCTTTCTGAAGGGTCTGGTCCTCTCGCCCTGACCCCCCTGCCCATCTCTCCACCCCCTGAGGCAGCATTTACATTTCTTAATAGCCCCTTATTAATATTCATGAGAAGGGGTGGGTAATAATGGCTGAGCACAGAGCACTAATTCAATTTCCACCCGCCTCGGTGTGTTTACTTTATCATCAAGGGACCCCGGTTACTCAGTACAATTATTTATTCGGAATTAGATCTGGAGGCATCTGGACTGCTAACAGGAACCAAGAACAAAATGGAAGCTGGATTCTCTTTGTCCTGTCCTCCCAGGAGCCTCCTCCTGGCTCCCATCCGAGGCTCCAGGTGATCAACAGGCCTGGGGACCAGTCCACTGCTAGGCAGGCAATTCTGGAAGGAACTGTCCTGGGCTGGGTAGCGTGGGGTCCTGGCAGGAATCTCTCTTCAACATTGGTCCAAGAGGGATCATCAGACCCAACGGTGCTTAAGAGCATATCAGGCCAGAGGAGGGTCAATTCAGTCCAGCAGGGACACACACTGAGATTTAGTCATGGGCCTCCTGGAGGTGAGAGTTTGTGTCTTAAGCCCTAATAATAATATGGGAAAGTGGGGGAGGGGGGAATTATCATGGTTTAGTGTCTGTAAGTATGGAAGTTTTCAATAAATAAAAAAAAAGTTAAAGGCCAGGTGTGGTGGTGCACACCTTTACTCCCAGCACCGGTGAGGCAGAGGTAGGTGGATTGCTGTGAGTTCAAGGCCATCCTAAGACTATATAGTGAATTCCAGGTCAGCTTGGGCCAGATGCACAATCTCAATCCCCCCCCCAAAAAAAAAGTTTAAAAAAAATAACGTGTAGCCATTATCACCTTGAGTTCAATGTCACCTCCTTCAAGAAGACTTTCTTGGTCTCTAAGAGTTGTGTCACACACAGTCCCATTGCAACCCCCAGGGATGAGGTTAGCCCCTTGCCCACCTCGGTGGCCACAGCCATCTAGGGTCCTTTTCTCTCAGTACAGAGAGAGCAAGCCCATGGTCAAGAGCAAGCTTCCCTGGTCACCATGTGACCCCAGTACCCAGCCACGGCTATTACAGAAGTGTTGTCCAACAAATCCACATGGGTTTAGTGATCCGCTGTGTAGTTAGTTCTTCCTTTTATGAGACAGGGTCTCACCGTGTAGCCCAGGCTGGCCTCGAACTCTCATCCTCCTGCCTCAGCATCCCACGTGCTGGGGTTACAGGTATGTGAACTGTGCCTGGTTCCTGAGACTCTCCTTCCTTGCCTACAAATGGGAAAAAATATATATAACCACTTTGCAGGGGGCCCCCAGCATCTCAGTTTAGAGCCAGAGGTGCTGAGCTCAGAGCCTGACATGTCCACCGGTGATTCTTTTACCGTGGCCATTGTTATGTCTGGCTGGGCTCAAACAACCGTGGCAGGCCAAGACAGACCTAGAGGACTTGGGCTTTGGAGGAAGCTCTGCTCAGAAGATGAAAAGGACTCTTCCACATCAAGACATCTAGTAAGGCCTAACCTCAGTCTTCTTGTTCTCTTCTGAATTGAATGACCTGGAGAAGTTGCTTTCTTTTTCCTCCTCTGTAAAATGAGAAGAATGGATTTCTAGGCAAATTCAGTGAAGTCCCCTGTGTAATTGAGCATGGGAGCCCATTGATAAGCCAACAGGGCTCTGTGCTCTGGAACATAATGAGGGGTAGTGGTCCAGGATGGGGGTGACATAGAGGAATTTGTTAACTCGTTCTTTCACTCTCAGGGCCCAACCATGGTGGGGGTAGGGAGGGAGGATGGCATAGGAAACAGCTCTCCAGGGGCTCTGCAGCAGGTAGTGACATGGGAAAGCGGGTAGCAAGGCCGCCACAGGGTGCTGGGAAGCTCAGGCTTCCAGCTCAGGGCTCAGGGAAGAGTGTCCACAGAAGTGATGAGAAACTGGACCAGCGGGAAGGGGTTGAGTGTCAGGAACCAGTGCGAGTCCAGGGCTGGTGGGAAGAAATTGTCAATTGCCTATGATTGAAACATCCTCAGCTTACCTTCACATGCCATAGATTTCCCTGGTCTGAAAATAGTAGATGGAAAGTTCAAGAAAGAAAAAAAGTGTACGTTTTCCATGTGTGCTGTTCTGAGTAGGGTGCTGAACTCTTCTGCCCTTCGACTCCAACCCACCTGAACACGATGACTTTTTTGTCCAGTATTTCTTTTTTTTTTTAATTTTTTTTGGTTTATTTTTATTTATTTATTTGAGAGCGACAGAGAAAGAGGCAGAGAGAGAGAGAATGGGCACGCCAGGGCCTTCAGCCACTGCAGACGAATTCCAGACGCATGCGCCCCCTTGTGCATCTGGCTAACGTGGGTCCTGGGGAATTGAGCCTCGAACCAGGGTCCTTAGGCTTCACAGGCAAGTGCTTAACCGCTAAACCATCTCTCCAGCCCTTGTCCAGTATTTCTACGCTGCATACACTACCTGCTTGTTAATGACCCGGAAGCTGTCAGCCTGTGATGGTATGCTTGTATTCCAGCAATAATGGTCCCAAAATACAAGGGTACCATCGGTGACAATTTTCTTACAGTATTGTTATTCTTTTCTCTCTCTCTCCCTCTCTCTCAATTTTTTTTGGTGTGTGTATACGTGTTCATATGCATATGGGTGTACATGCCTGTGGAGGCCAGAGGTTAATATCAACTGTCTTCCTCAATTACACTCAACTATATTTTTATGAGACAGGGTTATCTCATTGAGCCTAGGATTTACCGGCTCCGCTAACCTAGCTAGCTAGCAAGTCTCCGGATCCTCTCATCTCTGCCTCCCCAGCACTGGGATTATAGTCATGCACCATCATGCTGGCTTTTTAAAAAATAGTTTATTCATTTATTTGAGAGCAACAGAGAGAGAAAGAGGCAGAAAGAGAGACAATGGGTGCACCAGGGCCTCCAGCCACTGAACTCTAGATGCGTGCACCCCCTTGTGCATCTGGCTAATGTGGGTCCTGGGGAATCGAGCCTTGAACCGGTGTCCTTAGGCTTCACAGGCAAGTGTTTAACCGCTAAGCCATCTCTCCATTCCTATGCTGGCTTTTACATGAGTCCAGACTTTGGTCCTCATGCTTGTACAGCAAGCATTTTACCCATGGAAGGGTTTCCCAGCCTCCAGTTCCTCTCTGTAAATATTCCAGCATTTGCCGCTTCTACGCTGACCTCTGGACTGTGAGCTATCGCTAGGGAGGGTGTCATGTTGTATCTCCAGCACTTGCGCACACAAATATTCCCCAGAGGTATGAATAAATGGATGAATTTTGATCACATGACTCTTCTAGCCAGGCCTCACTATTGTTTAGCAACAAAAGAGGCGTATGAGGAACATTAAGATAATAAGCACTTGTACGAAAATGATACCAAGCTGGGTGTGGTGATATAACTTACAATCCCAGCACGGGGAAGGCCGAGGCAACGTTGCTGCGTGTTTGAGGCCAGCTTGGGTTACCTATCATCCTATCATGACTTAGTCACAAACCATAGACACTATTCTACTAACGGAGTGACCGGTAAATGGGAAAAGACCCCTGTGAAGAACTTCGATGCTGGAACGCTTGGCCCACATCGGGCTATTCTGGAAGAACCAGCTCAGTGTTCTGGCTGGGACAGCTGCAAGTCAGGGCCAGGGGAGAAGGAGAAGGTAATGGACTTGAGACAGCATCTGAGAACAAAAGGCAAGGAGGATCTAGGGAGACGGCAGATGATTTAATCATTGCAGCCTCCCTCCTCCAAAACACCTGGCCCTCTTGTGCCCCGCCAAGTCCCTTCATTAAAATTTCTTGGAAATCTAGATGGGTTGGAAGGAAGTCAAGACTTGTCATCTTGAGTGCAAGGTGAGGTGAGAGAGTGCTGAGAAAGCACTGCTGTAAAAGCCAGCTGTGAAAGCTGGGCAGGTGGACTTAGGACCAGAGGGGACAGTGGGTTGACCTGTCTCAGTTGGGTTTTCCCAAATACAAAGCTGGAAATAAGGACCTGGGCACAGGAATGTATTTTGGGAGTGCTCCCAGGAAGCTGACTGAGGGGGCCAGGCAAGCAAGACCTGGAAGGAATTGGTCCTTGCCATGGGCATGGATGTTCAGTTCTGAGGGAAAATAGTTGTTCCCCCCCCCCCTTTTCTTTTTTATTTTAGAGAAACAAAGATATAGAGAGAGAATTGTCACAACAGGGCTTCAGCCACTGAGATCCAACTCCTGATTCTTGCGCCACCTAGTGGGCATGTGCTTGCCTCACCTTTGTGTGTCTGGCTAATGTGGGATCTGGGAGAGTTGAACACGGATCCTTAGGCTTCACAGGCAAGCGCCTTAACCACTGAGCAATCTCTCCAGCCCCCAAATCATTGGTTTTAAAGCCTGGCTGGGTGTCAGCCCACCGATTCCTAGTGCTCCAGGGTAGAGAATCACCCTGAGGGGTGGGTACGGGAACTCACATCCTGGGTTGTGCCTATGCAACCGTGGTGGAAGGGACCAGGGTTTCTGGGACAGCCATGAGGCGAAGGCTGGTTCTTGAGGAGAGATGCTGCTGATGTGCTGGGTACTGTGTATTCTGGTTGCCATTCTACAGGCTACAGGTGGGCAGAGGGGCTGTGGGCATGGGACAGCCAGAGAAACAGTTACATGAGACAGAGCCTCATGTTCTCCAGGCTGAGGCCTCAAAAGCCATGGTCCTCCCTCCATTTCTCCTTTCCACACTTACCAATGCCGTACTGTGTGCCAGGAACTTTGCTAGGCCCTGGGGAGGGTGTGTGAACAAGGTAGAGACCATGAGGCAAACACACAGATTTAGAAGGCAGATCATAGACGGGTGCTCGTGTAAATAGACAAGATGTTTTTGAGCATGTCAAATATCCCAAGAGATAGAAACAGGAAGGTAGAATCAAGAGAAGATGTGGGATGGTGCGGTAATAGTGGCAGGAATGTGATGAGGGTAACCAACTGCTCTCTGACTGGACGTGGGGCCCGTTCCATGGGTTGGAACTCATGTCTGGTACTGAAAACCTAGTCAAGAACTCGTGACCGGGGGTGTCATAGGTCCCAGAAGAGAAACTGCTGTTGTTGTTTGGCTAAATGGACACATTGCCTTCTAAATGCGTGTTTGTGCCCATAGGTGCTGCTTTTGGCTTTGGACAGAGAAGTTGTCTGTTTGTGATGGGTAGCAATTTCTGGGAGACTCAAAACTCATCAAAGTGCTGAGAATAAGTGACTGTTGAATGCTCCTCCCTAAATGGCTCCTCTGTATCATTCCCCCACCCCACCACCAAGGCTCAGAGAATGTTATGGACGATGGGGAGGAGGAGAGAATACACAAGACCCCAAGGAGAGGGAAGAGTGCGACGGAACACTGATGTCCCACGTGATGTGGCCGCTGAACTCGTGGACTCACAGCAACTGTGGTCGTCTGCTTGAGACCTGCACAAGAGTGGACCCTTCAACATTCTGTCATGGGTGGCAGAGGGAGTCACGAGGCCCCCACCCTTCCCTGAGGTGTCATTGGCAATTAATGGTTGCTGAGGGGGGAGGGAGATTTTTATTCAGTAGTGTAGCCACTGACAAGTTGCCTGTGCTCTGGTAAATAACCCCTAACCATGTCCATGCAGGAAAACCTAATTAAACTCAGTGGGTCACACACACACACACACACACACACACACACATGCAGATATGGAAGTAGAAGGGGACTACTTGGGAAGAAGGGGTTCAGTGAGAGAGGAGCAAGAGAAGGTAATGGAGCAAATATGGTCAAATAAACTGGACGTGGTGGCGCACGCCTTTAATCCCAGCACTCGGGAGGCAGAGGTTAGGAGGATCTCCGAGAGTTCCAGGCCACCCTGAGACTACATAGTGAATTCCGGGTCAGCCTGGGCTAGAGTGAGACCCTATCTCCAAAACCAAATATATACAGACACACACACACACACACACATATATATTGTCAAATACATTATATACATGTAGAAAAATTGTCAACCATGTGTTTTGTGCCCAAGTCAGAATTTAGGATGGACGGAAATATACAAAAGTCTTAAAGGGTGAAAGTAAGATGGCTGCTCTCTCCTTTCTCCTTCTCTTCCTCCTTCTTCTCTTCTTCTTCCTTCTCCTCATCCCCCTTCTTCTTCTTAGCTTGGGCATTTGGGTAGCAAGAGATCAGGGTGCCTGAGATACAGACTGGAAAGTCAGGGGGTGGGGACCATGTTCTCACTCAACACTGTGACAAGATTCCTGAGCAAATCACCGTTACCGCTTATCTGAGCGTCTGGATGGTTGAATACAGTGACGTGAGTCCTAAGAAGACAACCGTCACGTGACCCCACAAAGTCAGGCTGCTCCCAAGTGCTCTTCTCCAAGGAAAAAGTCATCTGAAGGAGTCTAGATTTTCCACCCCTTAGTCTGCAATGAGCGAAGGTTTCGCTGATTCCTGAGATGCCCTCGGTGCATTTTTCCTGTTGCCCCAGTGCCAGGCACTCCGCTTCTTTCAGAGGCGCTAATCTCTCCAGCGGCTGTACCTCTCTTGATCCCGACATTAAATGGGTTGTGCTGATTCCAGAGACACCTCAGTCCATCTTTTCTATTGTCCCAGTGGAAAACACTTGGCTTCTTTATAACGGCACTAATGTCCTCATAGCTATACCTTTCTTGACCTCAACTTTAAATACACTTCTTTTCTGGACACACTGCATCGTTTTCAAAATGCTCTGAGAAGACAACAGTGATTTGCTCAGGAATCTTGTCACAGTACTGAGTGCAAACATGGTCCCCACCCCCTGACTTCTGCTCTGTTTTTTTTTTTTTGTTCTCAAAACACACTGTAAATCTGGCGAAACGCAGTCAGCAATTCCCACGTCACAGCCTGGGTATTGGGCTGCCTTGAAATTCCCTCCACCAGAGGAATAAGTTGGCCAATTTTAAAGATTTTATTTATTTATTTATTTAAGACAGAGAGAGGGAGACACAGAGAGACAGACAGAGACAGAGAGAGAAAAAGAGAGAGAGAGGGAGAGAATGGGTATTCCAGGGCCTCTAACCACTGCAAACAAACTCCAGATGCGTGCACTGCCATGTGCAACTGGCTTACGTGGGACCTGGAGAATCAAACCTAGGTCCTTAGGCTTCACAGGCATGCACCTTAACGGCTAAGCCATCTCTCCAGCCCTAGATGGTCAATTTTAAACTCATCCTTCCACAATGTCTCAGGGCATGACAACATGCAGACAGGTTCTTGGCCAGAATGTAACAAATAGCCTCTAGTCCAGTTCTCATTTCTGCCTGAACCTCACGGGCACCGTCTTTATTGCTTCCATTGTAAGCTCCGGCCAAATCACCCACTAAGCTTAACTTACAGAATTCTATGCTTTTTGGTTTTTCAATATTTTATCTATTTATTTATTCATTTATTTAAGAGAGAGAGAGAGAGAGAGAGAGAGAGTATGGGTGCACCAGGGCCTCCTCCCTCTTGCAAATGAACTTCAGATACATATGTCACTTTGTGAATCTGGATTTATGTGGTTACTGGGGAATTAAACCAAGACTGTCAGGCTTTGAAAACAAGTACCTTTAACTGCTGAGCCATCTCCTCATCCCCCCCCCTTTTTTTTTCGAGGTAGGGTCTCACTCTAGCTCAGGCTGACCTGGAATTCATTCTGCAGTCTCAGGGTGGCCTCGAACTCATGGCAATCCTCTAACCTCTGCCTCCTGAGTGCTGGGATTAAAGATGTGCGCCACCACACTTAACTTTTTTTTTTTTTTTTGAGAAGGGTTTTGCTGTGTATTCCAGGCTGGTTTGACATTCACTATGTTGCCTTGGCTGACCTTGAACTTGGATTCTACTGCCTCAGCCTCCTGAGTGCATACAAGTATGGACCACCATACCTGGCTTAGTCTAAGACTCTTCCAGCCCAGTTCTCCAAAGTTAACCAAAACCCTCCCACAAACCACTTCAAAAAAGGCCTCAGAAACTCATGGTCTGGCATAGTTATGATGACAACTCCACTTCTCAGTGTCGATTTCCTATTAGTCAGTTTGCATCACTGTGACAAAATACCTCAACAAATCAATATAAGAGAGGAGAGGCTTATTTTAGCTGCTTGTTTCGGTCTGTGGTTGGCTGGCCCCGTTACTATTGGGCTTATAGTAAGGAAGAAACACTATGGCAAAATAATCTGGTAGAGAAAACTGTACACCTCATAGCAGCCAGAAAGTACAGAGAGAGGGAGAGAGAGAGAGAGATCTGAGGATGACACCTACCATTCAAAGGGACATCCCCGGTGATCTACTTCCTCCAGCTGATCCTCACCTTGTAGATTCCACCACCTTGCAATAAATTCATCCAATCAGGGTGGTAAGATGGCTTAGTGGCTAAAGTGCTTGCCTGCAAAGACTAACAACTACAGTTCGATTCCCCAGTACCCATGTGGAGCTAGATGTATGGGGTGGCGTATGCATCTGGGACTTGTTTGCAGTGACTGGAGGCCCTGGTGGACCCATTCTCTCTCTCTCTCTCTCTCTCTCTCTCTCTCTCTCTCTCTCTCTTTTTCTCTCTCTTTCTTCTCTGTCTGCTTGCAAATAAATAAATAAAAAATCAAACATTGAAAAACCCAAATATTAAGTCATGAACCCAACAATAGACTACTATTCCATCAAGGAGGCCACATTTCTTCTCTTTTCTTTCTTTGTTTCTTTTGTTTGTTTGTTTTTTGAGGTAGGGTCTCACTCTAGCCCAGGCTGACTTGGAATTCATTTTGTAGTCTCAGGGTGGCCTTTAACTCATAGTGATCCTCTTCCCTCTGCCTCCCCAGAGCTGGGATTAAGGGCATGCACCACCACATACGGCTCTTCAATATGTTTCTTAATAGCACTCCCACCTACAGACCAAGCTTTCAGCTCATGAGCCTTTTGCCCAGGGGCAGGGGGTGCTTCATATTCAAGCCACAAGACAGGTATGATGGCCGGCATCTATCATCTTAGTACTTAGAAGGCTGAAGCAGGAGGATTACTAGAAGTTCAAGTTAAGACCCGCCTTGGCAACACAGTGAGTTTCAGACCAGTTGAAGTTACAGAGTGAGACCCTACTGCAAAAAGCCAAAACTTATACCTAGGACTAGAGAGATAGTTCAGTGGTTAAAGGTGTTTTCTTGGAAGCCCAATGGCCAGGGTTTGATTCCCCAGCAACCATGTAAAGGCAGGTGCCCAAAGTGGCATGAGTCTGGAGTTTGTTTGCAGTGGTGAGAGGCTCTGGCACACCTATACTCTCTCCCTCTCTCTCTCATTCTCTTTCTCTTTGTCTTCTCTCATAAGTAGATAAATAAAAATACATTTCATATTTTTCTGTGGTGGGTTGAAAGTATCCCCACTGGCCAAAGTCCTAACCCCGTGTTCCTTTGTTTCTTGTTGTTTGTTTTTCTTTCTTTCTTTCTTTCTTTCTCCCTTCCTTCCTTCCTTCCTTCCTCCCTCTCTCCCTCTCTTTCTTTCTTCCTTCCTTTCTTTCTTTTTCCTTCCTTCCTTCCTTCCTTCCTTCCTTCCTTCCTTCCTTCCTTCCTTCCTTCCTTTCTTTCTTTCTTTCTTTCTTTCTTTCTTTCTTTCTTTCTTTCTTTCTTGTTGAGGCAAGTCCAACAGACTGGCCTTTGTGTGTGAAAGAGAGAGAGAAAGAGAGGGAGAGAAAGAGAATTGGTGGGCCAGGGCCTCCAGCCACTGTAACCAAACTCTAGGTGCATGTGACACCTTGTGTACATGTGTGTCACCTTGTGCGTCTGGCTTACATGGGATCTGAAGAGTTGAACATGAGTCCTTAGGCTTTGCGGGCAAGCGCCTTAACCATTAAGCTGTCTCTCCAGCCTTGTTTTATTTTTTGATGTAGGGTCTCGTCCTAGCCCAGGCTGACCTGGAACTCACTGTGTAGTCTCAGGGTGGTCTCTAACTTACAGCAATCCTCCTACCTTGCTTTCTGAGTGCTGGGATTAAAAGTGCACCGCCACACCCAGCTTTGGATCAGGTGTTTCAAGATATAAGTCAAGAATCTCAAGATGAAATCATCCTGGATAGGATTGGGGTGGACAATAGATCCAATGATAGGTCTTCTTTGTCTTCATCTCCTTCCTCATCCTCCTCTTTGCTCTTGTCTCGCTCTTCTTTCTCTTCTTTTTCCTTCTCTTCTTCCTCCTCCCCTCCCCCATGTCCTCTTTGTCTTTTTTTTTTTTTTAATATCTTTTGGTTTATTGAGGTAGGGTCTTTTTATTTATTTATTTATTTATTTGAGAGCAACAGACACAGAAAGAAAGACAGATAGAGGGAGAGAGAGAGAATGGGCACGCCAGGGCTTCCAGCCACTGCAAACGAACTCCAGACGCGTGCGCCCCCTTGTGCATCTGGCTAACGTGGGACCTGGGGAACTGAGCCTCGAACCGGGGTCCATAGGCTTCACAGGCGAGCGCTTAACTGCTAAGCCATCTCTCCAGCCCTGAGGTAGGGTCTTACGCTAGCCTAAGCTGACCTGGAATTCAGTATGTAGTCTCAGGGTGGCCTCGAACTCACGACGATCCCCCTACCTTTGCCTCCCGAGTGCTGGGATTAAATGCTTGTGCCACCACGCCCAGCTTCTTTGGCTTTTTTGAGACAGTGTCTAACCATGAAGCCCAGGTTCGTCTCAAACTCAACCCCTTCCTGACTCAGCCTCCAGAGTTGTGGGACTCCAGGCATGAGTCACTGTGCCTGGCTGAAAGGTTTGCTCATCAGGGAAAGGAGAAGGAGGCACGAGAGAGCCACTGTGGGGTGGCCATGAGACTGCAGAGAACAGAAACCAGGAGTGACAGGTCCACCAGTCCAAGGACTTCCGGGCTTGGCTGCAGCCACCAGAAGCAAGGAAGGAAGCTCGAGCCTGGTCCAGACATGGCCAAGTCTGTGGATCCCTTATTTTAGACTTCTGGCCACTGGAACTCTGGAAGAATACATTACTGTTCCTATGGTTTTAGGCCATCAAATTTGTGGAAATTTATGACAACGGCTCCAGAAAACAGAAGCAGAAGCCTGTGCATGCATTCCACTAACCCAGCACGTAGCTCTCAGCCTTCCCCAAGCCTCTGCTCACCTTCACGCTTTGGTGCTTGCCCCTAGAAATATTTTTTTAAATATTTATTTATTTGAGATAGAGAAGGAGGGAAAGAGAGAGGAAGAGAAGAAGAAGAGGAGGAGGAGGAGGAAAGAGAGAAAGAGAGGGCATGCCAGGGCTTCTAGCCATGCAAACAAACTCCAGATACATGTGCCACCTTGTGCATCTGGCTAGCTTACGTGGGTACTGGGGAATCGAACCTGGGTCCTTAGGCTTGGCAGGCAAGCACCCTAACTGCCAAGCCATCTCTCCAGCCCTGCCCCTAGGTGTTTTGCAAGGTTTGTACCCGAAGAGGGGAAAAGAAGCCTTTCAAGGTCTCACCCGACCCCTCACTCTGCAGGCTCCAGCTCAAGTATCACCTCCTTTCAGAATCCTGCTGTGTGTTCCCACCACCCCCATGGTATCCTCACACTGGATGTTGACATGGCTAGTCCTCCACCCACACCTGACACTGTGCTCCCTAACCACCGTCACTGTGCCTGATTCCTCTTGATGGCCATAGAGGCACCTAGCAGCTTTGGGCAAGGCAGGGACATTGATCGGCATTTGATGAGTGAATAAATGAAGGAAATGGTCCCTTCCAGTTCGGCTCTGCCTCTGTGGTCCCTGCCTCCCCAGGAAGAAGGGCTTCCTCAGAGCACTGTGGGATAACCCCTGATCACCAGCAGCAGTTGGAGAAGGGGTACCTGCTGGGACGTATACCTTAACACACACACACCCCACCCCGGCCTACGTTGCCAAGACCCTGTCAGCGGTGTGACAAACAGCTTGGGTGATGGCTTATAATGTCAGAGATGATGGAAACAGGGAGGCGCTGGCTGAAAGAATGGGTTAGGGACGCTTGTCATAACTTTATTTGTGGGAGGTGAGTTCCTGTCATCTGGGTGATAGATGGCAGCAGGGCCAGCAAATACAGACCCTGCCATTGTGTCTGTCCCCTCTCTCTAAGCCAAATGACTTTGGGGATGAAAAATGACTTCGTTGGGAGAGCCAGGGGCGGAGGGAGACTTCTGGGGGAGGGCTCTGCTGGTTGGCACCTTGGAAGGACTTTTGCTTCTTGCTCAGAACTGAATTTTGCCTAGTCTAGCCTCCCTCCTTCTCTTTCTTCCTCTTCCCCCTGCCCAAGGAGATTACTGAAAACAATCCCAGACAGATACCTTGTGTACCCTACCTCTCAAAAGTACCTTTAGGCCAGGCGTGATGGCACATGCCTTTAATCCCAGTACTCAGGAGGCAGAGGTAGGTGGATCGTCATGAGTTCAAGGCCACATTGAGACTACACAGTGAATTCCAGGTCAGCCTGGGCTAGAGTGAGACGCTACCTTGAAAAAACAAAAACAAAAACAAGTGCCTTTAGGGCTGAAGAGATGGCTCAGGAGTTAAGACATCTGCCTGCAAAGCCTAATGACCTGAGTTTGGTTCCCCAGTACCCACATAAAGCCAGATGCACAAAGTGGCTCATGCATTTGGAGTTTATTTGCAGTGGCTGGAGGCCTAGGCACACCTATTATCTCTGTCTATCTCTCTTCTCTCTCTCTCTGCTTACAAATGAATAAAAATATTTTTTAAAAACAAACAGCTAAAAAGCCAGGCATGGTGGTGCTTGCCTTTAATCCCCACACTCAGGAGGCAGAGGTAAAAGGATCATCATGAGTTTGAGGCCACCCTGGGACTACATAGTAAATTCCAGGTCATCCTGGGCTAGAGTTTGTTTGCAGTGGCTAGGGGCCCTGGCATGCCCATTCTCCTCTCTCTCTCTTTCTCTTTCTCTCTCTCTCTCTCTCTCTCTGCCTCTTGCCTCTTTCTCTCTCTGTCTGTTGCTCTCAAATAAATAAATAAAAGTAAACAAAAAAGTGAAATGCATGATATACATAGACAGAAATAATATAGTGAAATCTATCACTTTTACACTGAATATATGCCAATTAAAATATTGCCTGCTAGAGCGAGATGACAATTGTTGGGAAAAGAGAGTGTAAGAGGCAAAAGAGAAACAAGAGGATCTATACACGCTTGTTTGCTTACCCCAAACAAGTAAGTGGCTGTCCTTTTCTCCTTTCTAGCAGAACTTCCATTTGGGGGTATAATTATTCTCCAGAAAATGGCCCCGGGCTTTCAGCAGCTAAGTCACGAAGTTCCTGTTCCCGAGTCAGTGATGAGCTTGGAAGTAAGAAGAGGAACGATTCTGCCCGATGAGATATGAAGAACGTTTGCCTCAGGGCTTCTGGAAAAGATGTTTGTTGTTGTTCTCAAAAAGAAAAAGTCCCTGCTCTGTGGCAGGACATGGCCACGTCTGTGTGTAATGTCTGGAGTTACGGCAACCATCTTGTGATCCGATCGATCAAGCTAAGTGGTCAGGAGGACACAGCAGGATGTTGGGGAAGACGTCATGAAGCCATGAATGCACCGCAGAGTTTACTCTGGGAGTTGACACTCTTTTTCTCACGGTTACCCAGCTAGGTTGGGGATTTCCTTTCCCAGGCAAGGGAAAGAATTCTGAACCAAGTGGGTGTTGCCCAGCTTAGGCCCGGGGAAGGGTCTAAGGAAGCTGGGGTCCTGGTACAGGCTGCGCAGTCACACACGGGACTGGGGCCGAATCCCAGCCCGGCTGCTGGCTGGTTATGAGACTGCGGCCTGCCCCTTACTGTCCGAAACCAGTTGCTGGCAATGAGGGTAATGCTCACGTCGCAGGGCTCTGAGGGTAAAACGGGAGGCCTGCACAAGGTGGGGTGGGTGTGGAAATGCTCCAAACATCATGCTGATGACACCTGTTGGTGCTTTCATTATATTGTAAAAAATATTTTTATTTTTATTTCTTTGAGAGAGAGAGAAAGAAGCAGATAGGTAGATAGCCAATGGGTGCGCCAGGGCCTCTAGCCCTGCAAATGAACTCCAGACACATGCACCGCCTTGTATATCTGGCTTACGTGGCTCCTGGGGAATTGAACCTAGGTCTTTTGGCTTTGCAGGCAAGCGCCTTAACCGTTATACCATCTCTCCAGCCTCATTATTTTAAAAAATATTTTATTTATTTATTTATTTGAGAGTGAGTGAGAGAAAGAGGAAGAGAGACAGAGAGCAAGAGAGATTGAGAATGGGAACACCAGGGTCTATAGCCACTGCAAAGGAACTCCAGATGTATGTGCCACCTTGTGCATCCGGCTTTATGTGAGTCCTGGAGAATCAATCCTGGGTTCTTTGGATTTGTAGGCAAGCACTTTAACTGCTGAGCCATCTCTCCAGCCCATCTTTCAACCGATGTTTAAAGAGGCCCCCTTTAAGGCTGTTCTCACCTAAGCCCCACTTGCCCATGCCTGGCCCAGAGTACTGCAGTAAGTAAGGGTGGAGGTCGTAGCATGGTCTCCCTGGCTGTATTCATTATTTTTCTTATTACTGTGACCAAATACCTGACAAGTACCAGAAGGAAGGAAGAACCTATTTTGGCTTACAGTTCCGGGAGATACAAGTCCATCACGGCGGGAAAGGAAGTGGTGGCTGGTCACACTGCATCCAGAGTCAAGGAGCAGAGGGCCAGCAGGAAGTGGGGCTTTGCTATAAAACTCCAAGGCCTGCCCCGTTTCCTCTAGCAAGGAGCTGCCCTCTTAAAGGCTCCACAACCTTCCCTACCAAAGCACCGGCTGGGGACCAAGTGTTCAACCACATGAGCCTATGGGGGCCATTTCACATTCAAACCACAACACTGGGTCAGCAGGAGGTGGGAGGTGCCGGCATGGGGGGTGGGGGGCAGCTCATGGCTGCACGGTGGCATGCTAGTGGGTGGGTGTGGCGGGTGTCTGGTGGCATGGAGGCCCTTTCTCTCTGTAAGGCCGCTTGAACTTTCCACCCCTCAAACGGCTAAGCTATTCTGCCTCTGGAGGTCCTTGATGGCACTCATCACAAGTAGAAGGAGCTGTTCTCCCCACAGTTCCTAGCCTTCCTCACCAGGGAGTTAAGCTCTAGGCCAGCCCTTCCCTGTTTGGAGCTCTGTATAGCAGTCATCTTCTCGTTGCTGGGACAAAACACCCAACCAAAAGCAGCTTGTGGGAGGAAAGGGTTTATTTTGACTTATTTTTTTTTTCTATTTGTTTGTTCTTGGTGTTTCGAAGTAGGGTCTCACTCTAGCCCAGGCTGGCCTTGAAATTCACTATGTAGTCTCAGGGTGGCCTTGAACTCACAGTGATCCTCCTACATTTGCCTCCCCAGCGCTGGGCTTAGATTTTGTTGAGAGAAAGTTTACTCGTGGTAGAGAAAACATGGCAGAGCAGGCAGTTTGGCATGGCATCTTGTCACAGCATCAGGAAGGGAGTAGCCTGGGTGAGCTAACACTGGCAGGTGGGCTGGACTATAAACTGCAAAGACCCCCCCCCCCCCGTGACATGCCACCTCCAGCTAGGGTCCACCTCCCAAAGGCTCCACAAACTTAGGATTAAATAGGAGGCTCAATCACATTTTACATTCAAACCACCATAGGCTCCTTGCTCTATTTGACTCTGGCTCCCCACCATTATGTTTTTATTTTATTTTTTAAGTGGGACACTCCTAGGATCATTTTGCACACAACTTCCTTGTGTAAGGGATGTCCATTGTCCTGTTGTGGCTACTTTCATCCTGCTCTGAGTCCTCCTTCTGGAATCCATGCCTCCTCCATCCATACCTATGGTTCCCAAAGGAGTGACCAAGATTTTATTTGGCTCCATCTCTCTGGCCGTAGCTAACTGGGCCACAGGTGGACCCTGTGTCAATCCTTCCCAGGCCACTTTTTTTTTTTTTTTTTTTTTTTTTGGGTGGCGCATGCCTTTAATCCCAGCACTCAGGAGGCAGAGGTAGGAGGATTGTTATGAGTTCAAGGCCACCCTGAGAGTACAGAGTGAATTCCAGGTCAGCCTGGCCTAGAGTGAGACTCTACCTCAAAAAACCAACAAGAAAATAAGAAAAAAAAATGACATTTGGTGTCCACCTCAATTTTGTCCATATTATTATTTTTTAAAAATTTTTTAAAATTTTTATTAGCATTTTCCATGATTATAAAAATAATCCCATGGTAATTCCCTCCTTCCCCACCCCCCACACTTTCCCCTTTGAAATTCCATTCTCCATCATATTACCTCCCCATCTCAATCATTGTACTTACATAATACATACAATATCAACCTATTAAGTACCCTCCTCCCTTCCTTTCTCTTCCCTTTAGTCTCCTTTTTAACTCACTGGCCAGGCCACATATTGTAAGGCATACACCTGGAGGTTATGGGCTGTCATGTTCACACTGTGGGGAAGAAGGTAATGCTGTAATGTTGAGAATTAGGAATGTAGGTGTGCCTGGCAGGCTACCCGGAGCCAGCACCTTCTCCCTTTGTCTTAACCAATTCCAGTCGAATTTCTGTTACGCTGACGGAAACTGACCCTGACCAACAACTATCCAAACCCCAACCTTCCCAGGGCTTGGCTTGTCTAACCACTTACTTCTTTGCCTCAAGGACGGCTTTGTGTGGTCATCTCATGGTGCCCGTTTCCTAGCTCGGCGGGAACACTGG
Source organism: Jaculus jaculus (assembly GCF_020740685.1). Lineage (NCBI taxonomy): Eukaryota > Metazoa > Chordata > Mammalia > Rodentia > Dipodidae > Jaculus > Jaculus jaculus. The sequence continues at coordinate 117,631,033 of NC_059109.1, forward strand.
GCATGTCAGGAGCCATGGCCCCACCTCGGCTCTTCTCCCTGCACTCACTTTCCCTAGGGGACCTCACTGGCCTGTATGGCTGCACCTTAACAAGCCCAATGTCCTCACCACTTCTCCCTTAGCTCCATTCTGGACCCCATCCAAGCTCCCACCTGTGGAACATGGCAGAGATGTCGTCATAACCCGAGAGACACAACTTTAAAAAAGTATTTTATTGGGCTGGAGAGATGGCTTAGCGGTTAAGCACTTGCCTGTGAAGCCTAAGGACCCCAGTTCGAGGCTCGGTTCCCCAGGTCCCACGTTAGCCAGATGCACAAGGGGGCGCACGCGTCTGGAGTTCGTTTGCAGAGGCTGGAAGCCCTGGCGCGCCCATTCTCTCTCTCCCTCTATCTGTCTTTCTCTCTGTGTCTGTCACTCTCAAATAAATAAAGAAAATTTTTTAAAAAAGTATTTTATTTACTAATTTTCAAGCAGAAAGACAGGGGTGGAGAGAGAGAAGAGTGGGCATGCCAGGGCCTCCAGCCACTGAAAATACTCCAGATGGATACACCAATTTGTGCATCTGGCTTTACGTGGTTACTAGGGAATCCATCCCAGGTTGTTAGGCCTTGCAGGCAAATGCCTTAATCTCTGTGCAGTCTCTCCAGCCCCGATAGATAGAATTTTAAGGAGGAATGATTGACTTTGGTTCACAGTTTCAAAAGTTTCCATCTATGGTCAGCTGACTGCATTGTTTCTGGGCCATGGTAGAGCAGACCATCATGGTGGAAGGGTGTGGCAGAGCCAAGCTGCTCACCTCATGGTGGCCAGGAAGCAGAATGAGGGCATGAGCATACTAACTAGTCTCTTCCTTCTTCCCCTTTAATGCCTGCTGGGTTCCCCAGCCTGCTGGATAATGCTGCCTACATTCAAGACAGGTTTTCCCCTTAGTTAATTGTCTCCAGAAACCCCTCACAGACATACCCAGAGGTGTGTTCACTGATCTCCAAGATGCTTCCAAATTCAATCAAATTGACATTCAAGACGAACAACGGGCATCAAGATGTGTGTGTATGTGTGTGTGTGTGTGTAGTATGCACATGTGTGTGTAAATAGGCATGCCCCATGCACACATGCGTAGAGGTCAGAGGGCATCAGGCATCCTCCTGTACCTCTCTTCTTATTTCCTGTAGCAGACAGCCTCTGGTCGCTGAGATGAACTTCCAGACCAGGCACAATTATGGAGGAAGGGATATTTACTGAAGCTCACAGATCCAGGGAAGTTCCATAATGGTAGAAGAAGCTGGGACATCCATTCAAACTATCATATTTCCTTAAACAAAGCCTCTCACTGAACCTGTAGCTAGCCAGTTTTTACATTTTTTTTAAATTTATTTACGCAATAGACAGAGAAAGAATGGGCACGCCAGGGCCTTTAGCCACTGCAAATGAACTCCAGATGCATACACTACCTTGTGCATGTGGCTTACATGGGTACTGGGGAATTGAATCTGGGTCCTTGGGCTTTACAGGTAAGTACCTTTTTGCAGTCAGGTTCTCATTGCTGGTAGAAAACACCCAACCCAGAGCAGTTTGTGGGGGGAAAAAAGAGGTTTATTTTGGCTTACAGGCTCGAATAGGAAGTTCCATGATGGCAGGGAAAATGATGGAATGAGCAGAGTGTGGACATCACCCCCTGGCCAAGATAAGGCGGACAATAACAACAGAAGAGTGTGCCAAACACTGGCATGGGGAAACTGGCTATAACACCCATAAGCTTCCCCCCACCCAACAATGCACTGCCTCCAGGAGGTGTTAATTCCTAAATCTCCATCAGCTGGGAACCTAGCATTCAGAACACCTGAGTTTATGGGGGACATCTGAAACAAACCACCACATTCCACCCCGGCCCCCAGTAACTGATAACCATCCATGATGTAAAATGCAATGCATTCATCCAAGTTTAAAAGTCTCCATAGTTCTTATTAGTTCCAATGATGTTCACACATCCCCATAAGCCAAGGTTTTTTTTTTTTTTTTTTTGGTTTTTCGAGGTAGGGTCTCACTGTAGCCCAGGCTGACCTTGAAGTCACTATGGAGTCTCAGGGTGGCCTCGAACTCACGGCAATCCTCCCACCTCTGCCTCCCAAGTGCTGGGATTAAAGGCGTGCGCCACCACGCCCAGCTTAAGCCAAGGTCTTTTAACTGAGCCATAATAACAAAAAATTCCCCCCAAAAACCCATAGTGGCACAGAAAAAACATTCACATTGCAAATGTTGGTACTGGGCATAGCAAAGAAATATTCAGCCAATACAAGGTTTAAAACAATCAGGGTAAACATCAAACTCTGTAGCTTCAAGTCTAACAACTCTAGTCAGTGACAAATCTCCAAGTCTGATAGTTCTAACCAGCAACAAGTCTTTAGAGTTCCAATTCTGCCCTTCTAGCTAAGCTACTCACAGTCCTGAAAAACTTCATCCAGGGCTGGCAGCTCTTCTTGGCAGCCATCTAGTGGTCCCGGCATCTCCACTGGGTCTCCACTGCAACCCATGGTTCATCCTCATGGCCCCATTGGGTCTCCATGCAGGCATCCAGCAAACCTGCTTCACACTGCCCATGGCCATTTCCAAAACACAAGACAGTGTTGCAAACTCAATGACCCTCTCTTTCCTGCATTTTTTATATTCCACGATACCAGGTAGGGTGCCAATTTGTTAATCCAGGGGGGAATAAAACAGACTTTGAAGAACAGGACACTCCTTAAACACTCAGGTCCCTTCAAAAGAGTCTACATTCTTCCTGTTGCCCCAGTGCAGGTCAGCTGGCCCAACCTCAAAGGTTGTAATCTCTCAAGCAATTTGCAGGTGAATGGGCAGCAGTTTAGGCCCAAAGATTTTATTTTGTCCTGTGCCACATCCCCCTGCTCACACTGGTTTATTTCTATGCAAAGCAACCCTGCACAACTTCTCAGGACACGGCCGTAACAGGAAGCTTCTCACACAGACTGCTAGCCCAGTCCAAGCAAAGCTCTTTCTTACCCTCATAAGCCAAATTCACAGTCCATAGTTCTTATTGCATTCAGGTCTTGCAGCACTGACCAGAACAGCCCATCAAGCTGTACTTACAGCACTGCAAGACATCTCTTAGGCCAAAGTTTCAAATCCTTCCACATTCCTCTTGAAAATCAGCTCCAAAAGGCCAAAGCCACACAGTCAGGTGTCTAGCAGGAACCCCACTCCTTGGTACCACTTTACTGTTGCAGTCAGGTTCACATTGCTGGTAGAAATCATTCAACCCAGAGCAGTTTGTGGGGAAAAACAGGTTTATTTTGGCTTACAGGCTCAAGGGGAAGCTCCACGATGGCAGGGGAAAACTATGGCAATGAGCAGAGGGTAGACATCACCCCCTGGCCAACACAAGGTGGACAATAGCAACAGGAGAGTGTGCCAAACACTGGCATGGGGAAACTGGCTATAACACCCATAAGCCTGTCCACCACCCCCCAACAATGCACCAGGAGGTGTTAATTCCCAAATCTCTATCAGCTGGGAACCTAGCATTCAGAACACCTAAGTTTATGGGGGACACCTGGATCAAAACATACACCATACACCTTAACCACCAAGCCATCTCTCCAGCCCTAGCCATTGTTTTATTTTGTTTGTTTATTTGTTTGTTGTTTCGTTAGAGTGGCTGAACAGTGAGCACCAGCAAACCTCCTTTCTCCACCCTCTCTTGGCACTGGGGTTACAGGTATGGGTGGCTACACCTGACTTTTAGGATTCTTAGAAATAACTGTTTTAGAGGGGCATGGTGGCACATGTCTTTAATCCCAGCATTCGGGAGGCTGAGGTAGGAGGATTGCCATGAGTTTAAAGCCAGCCTAAGACTAGTTTCCAGGCTAGTGAGACCCTACCTCGAAAAACCAAAGCAAATAAATAAATAAATAACTGTTTGGATGGGGTAGCGGGAACAACATCTCAATAAGCCTTCTGGGGGTGGAGCAGGTAGAACCCCTTCAGCCTCAAACAAGCATTAGGCATTTTTCAGTGGCTGGAAGCAGCCGCTGCAGGATGGGGGAGGGGTACTTACATTTGGGGTTTGTGATAGATTACACAGAAGAAATGGAGAGTTCTGGAGGAGGCAAGGGGGAAATCGGAGACAGCAATGTGTGTCTGTGTGCTGCGTTACAGAAAGACAAGTAGACTCGCCAGTGTCAGGGGAGCCCCGGGACCTTGGAAATGTGGACTTTCCTATCTGAAGGAGAGTAGCATACAGTAGTTAAAAGGGTGCCTGCCTTCAGGGCTGGAGAGAGGGCTCAGCAGTTAAAAGCACTTGTTTGCAGTCTTATGGGCAGACAGAAGCTCTGGGGCGCCTTCACACCACTCTCCTCTCTCCCTTTTCCATGCAGCCACTGTGCCTATTGGTCCTGCCAGTGAAATGCCATGCCTCTCTGCCCACTGCCCCAAGCTGGGCATCTCTGGCCTGGACAACTAACTGTTGTCCCCACACTGCAGGGACAAGCAAAGCCAGATGCACAAAGTGGAATATGGGCCTGGAGTTCATTTGCAGTGGTGGGAGACCCTGGTACGCCTATATTTGCTCTTCCTGCCTGCCTCTTTCTCTCTCTCTCAAATAAATATATGTTTTCTAAAAAAAAAAAAAAGGGGGGGGTTGCGTTCAGGGCTGGAGAGATGGTTCAGTGGTATTAAAGGCACTTGTTTGCAAAGCCTGATAGCCTGGGTTTGGTTCTCCTGTACCCATGTAAATCTAGATGCACAAAGTGGTGCATGTGTCTAGAATTTGTTTGCAGTGGCAGGAGGCCCTGGTGCACCCATACCCACTCTCTATTTCTGTGTTTGTCTCTTTCTCTGTGTTTCAAATAAATATGTACATTTTTTTATAACAAGGTGCCTTCATCCTTTTGGGCTACTGTCAAAAAAATATGAGGGTGATTGTTTATTAGCAATCGCTTATTTCTTAATATTCTGTGTTGTAAGCCCAAGATCAGTGGACCAGCAGGCTTGATGTCTGGTGAGGTCCCGTCTCTCATAGCGCCTTCTTGCTCCGTCCCTTGCATGACAGAAGAACACAAAGAGCTCCCTTGTTCATGTAGGCTCTGCCCTAAGGACCCACAGTTATCATCTCTTGATATCGCCACAATGAGGAATGGGCTCCAATGTCTGTATCAGAGGGGACATAAACATTCAGACCATAGCATACACTAAATGCAGGGGTCCCACCATCTTGAGCTGAAGTCTGGCTACGTTTTGCTGTGTGAATCTGGACAAGTTATTTAACTATTCTGAGCCTTGAAAATGGAGTAGTTGCTAGGATTTAAAAAAAAAAATGTCTAAACACAATGAACGGTAACAAGAAGAGCCATTCGGAGTATCTGAGGACTTTGTCCAATGTCACAGAATCCACTAGTATGGTAAAAGGTGCAAACCCAGGGGTGCCTGATCCCAGAGCTACGTGAGTGACTGGGTTCTATGGGGTCATGGTCAAGTCCAGGGCTCAGAGCTCGGGGCTGGGATTCTGCACCAGAGCCCTCAGTCTGCTCCTTGGTGCTGGCTCAGCCAGCTGTGGCGCGGAGCTCACTGCTTCTCTCTCCTTCCCTCCCTTTCGGCACCCCCGCCTCTCCTGGACAGTATTTCCCTGGGGGTTCCCTTACCAATTTGCAGAGCAAAAGCACGCTCAGGCAGTTCAGGGGTGGCGCAGAGCTCAGCGGCTCTGGTATTGTTTTTAATTCAATATTTTGTCCCTGTGCACCAGCCTCCTTTATTGGATGAGAACACTGTTATTGGATACTGCCCTACAGGAGAAAATGCAGGCATACCCAGGACGATGGCAGCTGGGCTTCTCTAGAGCCTGATGAGTCAAGGCAGGGCGAGAGTGCCAGAAAATCTGCTGGTTACAAGCTGCTCTGTGACATGCACAAAAACATTAACATATGTATTTTCAACCTTTCCCCTTGCCCTCCCTGCTAGGGCAGACAGAAGCTCTGGGGCGCCTTCACACCACTCTCCCTCTCCCTTTTCCATGCAGACACTGTGCCTATTGGTCCTGCCAGTGGAATGCCATGCCTCTCTGCCCACTGCCCCAAGCTGGGCATCTCTGGCATGGACAACTAACTGCTGTCCCCACACTGCGGCTGCCCTCGGGTTCCTTGTCCTTACTGCTGACTGGCTTCTTAGGGGTCTCCTGAAAGCGTGAGATAAAGGTTTGGTATATATGGAGTTTATTGAGTGGGGAGGGGGAGAGGTAGCCCCAGGAAACCCCTACAAGTAGGAGGGTGAGACAGGGAAGTAAAACCTAGCCTGTAGAAGGTTTAATGGTGCAGGTTATGCTGTGGGCACTTGAGACTAGATGGAGCTACAAAATATCTGGCCGCGTTTTATAGGGTTCCTGCTCAGGGAATGGGAACAGAGTACTTATCTACCAAGCTGTCAGTGGGAGGCTCCTATGGAGTGGGGGAAGGTACAGATTCCCTTGTTACGTTAGGTCAGGTCAGGTCACACCTGAGACCTGATTCACAGGCAAGGTGCTGGGTTGGAAGTCTGTCCATTTTCTATTGAAATGGAAGGATACAGGATACAGATGGGAACACCATCAACTCACCTTGTAGCAGACAAACTTTGTGACTTAAAGCCCTCCGCTGGCAGGCTGGAGAGATGGCTTAGCGATTAAGTGCTTGCCTGTGCAGCCGAAGGACCCCGGTTCGAGGCTCCATTTCCCAGGACCCACGTTCGCCAGATGCACAAGAGGGCGCACGTATCTGGAGTTTGTTTGCAGTGGCTGGAGGTCTGTCACTCTCAAATAAAAATAAACAAAATTTTTTTAAAAAGCCCTCCGATGGGTCCCTTGCTGCTCTTGGCGGGGGGGGGGGGATAAAGACCCTCGTCCTTGGCTCCATTCTACCAGGACTCAGTGAGCCAGCACCCACTCACCTCTTGCTTCCTCCCCTCATCCCATCACGCCCTGGGCCCCAGCCACCCTGGCCTCCTCTCTACTCATTTATGATTTATCTCATTGCTGCCAGTTCCTCGCCCCACCTCCACCTCAGCTAGGTAACTCCTACGTATTATTCGAATCTCTGGGCACTATTACCTCCTGGGCATGGCCCTGGGGTTTTCTTCTCGTCTGAGTTTGCCTGGGCAAGGATGTGACTCACGCTGATCTTCCCCACCAGATTCCGTGCCGCGGTCCAACATGCTACCTGGTCTCTAGCAAGAGCTGAAGAAAAATTGTGCTGGATGGATGAAGAAGGCAAGAGTAGGTAAGGATTTCAGCAGGGGTCTTTCTCAGGCCAAGTGGGGTGCTGTGCACAGAGGTGGGTTGAAGAAAGGTTAGAACCTGATGTGTTCGGACAGGAGGGACGCAAGTTAGAAACGGACTGAAATGCAAGGTTGGAAAGGAGGAGAGAGACTTGGACGGTAGGGCTGTAGACCCACAAGGGAGAGAGTGTTAGGAAACTAACTCCATGCTTCTAATTAACTCACTAATGTCCCTTTGCTGTTTTGCCAGACACATCTCAGGTTGTGGGTTCTATATGTATTATTCCTTTGTATGCACTGTTCTTTGCATGTATGTGCGTATGGTGTGTTTGTGCGTGTTAGTATGCCTAAGGGCACACCTGCAGGCGTGGGTGGGTGTGCATGTGTGTGCACATGCATGTGGAGATCACAGGTCGACACTGGCTGTCTTACTCAATTGCTCTCCACCGTTAGTTTCCGAGACAGAGTCTCTCACTGGACCTGGAGCTCACTGATTTGGCTAGGCTAGCTGACCAGTAAGCCACAGGGACCCTCTGAGTCCACTTCCCCAGCACTGGAGTTACAGCTCCATGCCAATATGCTTGGCACTTATGTGGGTGCTAGGGATGCCAGCGCAGGTCTCCACCTTGCCCACTGAGCCACTTCCCACCCCATTTGTTGAACTTATTGTTTATTTTATTTTATTTATTTAAGAGCCACAGAGAGAGAGAGAGAGAGAGAGAGAGAGAGAATGGGCGCAACAGGGCCTCCAGCCGCTGTAAACGAACTCCAGACGTGTGCGCCCCCTTGTGCATCTGGCTAACGTAGGTCCTGGGGAATCGAGCCTCGAACCAGGGTCCTTAGGCTTCATAGACAAGTGCTCAACTGCTAAGCCAGCTCTCCAGCCCATTGTTGTACTTATTCTTTTTAAAAAATATTTTATTTATTTAAGAGAGAGAAGAGAGGCAGGCAGAAGCACATAGACAGACAGACAGACAGACAGATAGAATGGCATGCTAGGACCTCCAGCCATTGCAAACGAACTCCAGACACATGCACCACCTTGTTCATCTGGCTTTATGTGGGTACTGGAGAATCAAACCTGGGTCCTTTGGCTTTGCCAGCAAGTGCCTTAACCGATAAGCCATCTCTCCAGCTCCCCTTTGTTGTCCTTCATTATGACAAGCAGCTGAGGCAGCTTGAGGTCCAGGCCTGTGTCTTCAGTGTGTTCCACTGGAATCAGGGTTTGGTGAAAAATAAATGCAGGCTTTTGAGTCATGCTCCCTTGGTCTGAATCTTTGCTCAGCTCCCCCTGTGTGGCCTTGGGCAAGCCACTCATCTTGTTTTCCTCATCTGTAAAGAGAGGGTAATCTCTGGGCCTTGTGTACATGTTGGGAGGTTCAGAGACTAAATAGAAGCTTTGTCCATGGTTTAACTGCTCAAGAAATAAAGCCACTGAGCGTGGTGGCACACGCCTTTAGTGCAGCACTCAGGAGGCAGTGGTAGAAGGATCGCTGTGAGTTCAAGGCCACCCTGAGTCTACATAGTAAATTCCAGGTCAGCCTGGACTAGCGCAAGACCCTACTTCAAGGAAGAAAGAAAGAAAGAAAGAAAGAAAGAAAGAAAGAAAGAAAGAAAGAAAGAAAGAAAGAAAGAAAGCAGGCTATGTATCATGATTTCACAGGCCCACATCGATTGATCACCCACTGTATCCCATGCATACTCACCTGTGCTGAGTTCTCGATTATCCTGTGGGATAAGTGCTAAAGGCTGAGGCTAAGACCTCACTGAAGCCAGGTGTGGTGGCACATGCCTTTAATCCCGGTGCTTGGGAGGCAGAGGGAGCAGGATCGCCATGAGTTCTGGGCTAGAGTGAGATCATACCTTGAAAAAAAAACAAAACAAAAATAAAATAAATTTTAATAATCCAGCTTATTTCTCCCTGTGGCTCATGGGAGACTATGTTTCCTGTTCTTTCTTGTGCTGAGGAATTAGGGCTACTTCCGGACACTAGATGAGACTGGGAATGAATGCACCCTGGTGCTTCTCCAAGCTCGGAGGTAGTTTTTCCCAGCCAGTAACCTGCAGTAAAGGTGTCCAAGGTGGCTTGTCCACCCACTGACTAGCAAGAAAGGTGTCCGAGATCCTAGGGGACTGTGAAGCCACAGAGTGGGAGGAAGCAGAGGCCCGAGTCTACACGTAGAAGTCGCGTGTTGACAATCCCCATGGGGCTATTGTGTGAGCAAGAAATAAATATCCATGCTGGTGTTTATTACAGCAGTTAGACTGCTCCAGGCTGGCATTTCTCTCCACATTCTATGGAGCAGGCCTTCTTAAATGTTTTCCACTCATGACCCCTTTGCATCTGAGGGATTTTTAAATGACCCTGGATATATAGGTTTATTTTTTTTTAAAAAAGGTGTAAAATCAAACATTTGCCCATAATAAATTAGAGATTTCATTTAAAATGACTTTTGGTTGACATGGAATTTTACCATTCATCAAGACAAAAGCAAATTTGCATGCCGAGATAGATATGCTGGGTTATTTTTGGCTGAATATTCAATACTGCAGGACCTAAAACATCTTCAACATTATTCAGAGGTGACTGATATCTTAATTTTATAATCAGAACTCTGCTTTGCATAAATGTGTAGTACAAGATGGCAGAAGTATGCTCAGGGTCATTCCAGAAATTGCTGGAAAGTCTGTCCTAATTCCAAGCCAAAATTCAGTTAATTATTTGTTTACCTATTTTCTTATGTGTGTGTTCCACACAGCACACATGGCGCCGCCTGCGGACAGTCAGGAGATGTCTGGCTCTGCAGACAGGGTCTCTTGCCGACTGAAAGGAGCCTGGCCCGTGAACTCTGGATTCTCCTGGCCCTGCCTCCTGTGGTCCTATGTGCTGGGATCACGGATGCGTGGGCCACTTTGCATTCAGCTTTACGCGGGTGCTGGGGGATTAAAGCCAGCCAGCAGGCTTTGCGAGCAAGCACCTTTAACTGCTGAGTCATCTCCCCAGTGACTATTTTTATGAAACTCAAATCAGCAACTCAAACTGTATTAAAATTTTTTGTTTTTTGAGATAGGGGCTCACTCTAGCTCAGGCTGACCTGGAATGCACTATGTAGTTTCAGGGTGGCCTCGAACTCTCGGCGATCCTCCTACCTCTGGTGGCGCACGCCTTTAATCCCAGCACTCGGGAGGCAGGGGAATTACTTACAAGCAGAGAGAGATAGAAGAGAGACAGAAAGAATGGGTGTTCCAGGGCCTCCAGACTCTATAAACAGACCCCCAGATGCATGCACCACCTTGTGCATGTGGGCTTCACGTGGATACTGGAGAACCGAACTCGTGTCCTTAGGCTCTGAAGGCAAGCGCCTTAACCACTGAGCAATCTCTTCAGACCTCAAACAACATTTTTTGCATGTGTACGTGCATGGACATATTTGTGTGGATGCATGTGTGTGTGTGGACGCCTGGGTGCGTGTGGAGGTCAGAGATAGATGTTGGGTATTTTCTTCCATCACTCTTACCGGTTTTTGTTAATTGTTTTTTTTTTTTTTTTTTGAGGTAGGGTTTCACTCTAACTCAGGGGGACCTGGAATTCACTATGTAGTCTCAGGGTGGCCTCAAACTCATGGCGATCCTCCTACTGCTGCCTCCCAAGTGCTGGGATTAAAGATGTGTGCCACCACGCCCAGCTCTACCTTATCTTTTGAGGCAGCATCTCTCACTTGAACCCAGGGATCACTGAGTCAACTGGTCCACCTAGGCCTGAGGAATCCCCTTATCTCTGCTTCCCATGCCCTATGATTACAGGTGGCCACCACACTGGCCAGACACTTACATGGGGGATGGTTATCCAAACTCAGGTTCTCACCCTGTCGGAGGTCATCTTCCTAGCCCTTTCCCCATCTCTTTTGGTGATAAAGACCTCCTACTCATAGAACATAGTGGAGCAGTGATGAATTACTTTTAAAACGAGTAAATGCATGTTTGTTTTTTGGCATCTGTGTGCATAACGTGTGTATGCGTATAGTGTATGTATGTGTGGTGTATTGTAGAATGTATGATTCTGTATGGAATCAAGCATCATCTTTTACTAGGTTCCACCCTAAAAGCTGCCAACAGGGACCAAAGCTGGGGTCGTCATCGAGAAGTGATTACACATGGGAGGCAGTGCTACCTAGTCACACTTTCCTCCTGGGAATTGCCCCAAGGGCCTCCAGCACTCCACTACTGGATCTCAGTGGTAAAATAGCTGGGCCCTGTTCCCAGAAATGCTCCACAGGTACAATCACTTGAGAGCCCCTGGGTGAGCCGTTGACCTTGGAGAAACAAGACTATGGCTTCACATTTGCTAGTGGGAGCTTAACGCACACTACTGGCCTCACCGAGCAAGTCAGCTGGACTCAGAGAAGTTTTTACATTCTCTTCATCTCCACCTTTCTTTTACACCCCCTCCCTATGTATTAAGTTATCTTCTCATTGCTGGGACAAAATACCTGACAAAAATGCAGCTCAAGGGGTTTATTTCACCTTGCCATTCAAGGTTTCAGTCCATCATGGCGGCAGGAGCTTGAGGCAGCTGGTCCCACAGTCCACAGTGACAAAGCAGAGTGACGAAGGCTGCTGCTCAGCCAGCTCTCTCCTCCTTGACACAGTCCAGGACCCCAGGCCGTGGAATGGTGCCCCCACAGTTGAGTCTTCCCACCTCAATGAACCTATCCAAGGTACTCCCTCACAGACATGACCGGAGGCGAGCCTAATCTACATAATCTCTCATAGAAAATTCTCAGTCTGCCAGGCGTGGTGGTGTACGCCTTTGATCCCAGCACTTGGGAGGCAGAGGTAGGAGGATAACCATGAGTTCGAGATCATCCTGAGATTACATAGTGAATTCCAGGTCAGCCTGGGCTAGTGTGAGACCCTACCTTGAAAAAAAAAAAGAAAAAAAGAAAATTCTAGGTCCATTCGACAATCAGTATCAACCATCAAACCCAGGCTTTTCTTTTCCTCTTGTAATTTATACTACCTGACTGCTTCATGTATCTTTGTAAGCCACTGAACTAAGGTGGTGGCATAAATAAAAAAATATAACATAAATATAAATATGTACTGTAACAATCTCCATAGAAACATGTTCCTAAAAGACCAACAGTGGCTGCTTATCATGGAGAGGAATAGGGTGGCTAAGTATGTGTTGGGGTGGGTGTGGGAGGTGGTGTGCACCCCAAGGGGTCAGATATGTGCAATTTTACAAAGTCCGAGGCGCAGGTGTTACAAATAACTTTACAAACACCATGAAGATTAAATGATTTTTATTACTCGCTTTTATTGCTATTTGCATTTTTTTAATATATTTATTTTATTCCTTCTGTAATATTGGTTCAAGAGAGACATTGAGAAAGTATAAATAAGCAAGGGAGGGGGAAAAAAAAGCTGCCAGTATTCCACAACACGGTGAGCTATGAGCATGAGGTGGCCGAGCCTGGTTTGAATTTTCTCTCAGTATGACTGGGTCAGCAGGTCCCAGCCCATAGGGAACTAGAGCTTTGAGTCTGATGGTCTAATGTGAACCCCACCAGATAATGGAAAGGTGATGAAGAGGAGGGAGAAGAAGAAAGAAGAGGAGGAGGCAGGGGAGAAGAAAGAGAGCTATGGGAGAGTCCGGAAGGTTTTGCGGGGGCAGGGGAAGGTGTGGAGGTGAGTTGTGAGTTGGAAGGACAAGACCGTGTCGGTGGCCAGATCTGACCCAGGGAGGGCATCTGACCCTCACAGGGTGAGATGAATTGAAAAGAACAGCTGAGATGTGAGATACAGGCAGAATGGGGCCCCGTGTATCTCCAGGGAGCCCTGTGGCACCGTGGCTACAAAGACCCAACCAGGCCACAGCCCCTACGAGGACCCTGCAGCTATGGAAATGCCTCCACAGCCCACCAGAGCCAGAAACTTTGAGTCCAAGGGTCTGTTTTCTGAGAGATAGTGGGAAAGATCTTGGGTGATGGGGTGGGCAAATACTTCAGAAGAGAACACTCTTTGCCCAGAACCATCCCCCAATCTTGACTGCTGCCTTCCCCTGGGACCAGGGCAGACAGAGTTGTTGGCAGAAATGGCTTAGGAGGCTAATAGACAGTGTTTTGAAACTGTCGCTGTGTGCTGTGCAAGAAATACAAGAAGCCCCCCGCCCCCACTGTGTTTCTGCTCAGTGGGGGCTCCAGTCACAGGGGACTCCAATGGGCAGTGAGTCCCTGCTGAGGTCAGGACTTGACCTCATGCCCAAAACTCAGAGAGACAGAAGTCCTTCTGCCCGTCCTAGGGACATTTCCCTAGCACAAGTCTCTTTTCTGATTGTCTCATAATAAAAATTGATGCTCATGAAAAATGACCTCAGGGCTTCTGTTTTACATCCTCCTTGCACAAAGTCAGGTTGGGCAGGCCCCATTTGAGCAGTGGGTTGTCACAGCTGAGAGGGTCAGGATCTGAGTGGCCTGCAGGCTCGAATGCCAAATACTGCGTGTGCCCTTCAGACATGGTTGAACCCGGTTGACATTTTCATAGGGATCAATGGGAACTCTATGAGCCACTGGTCTGTCCCACTTCTGCAGAGACATGCACAGAAGTCTGAAGAGGTTCTGTGTATTGGGGGGGGGGTCAGAGGAACTCGAGCCCTGCAAATGGGCCACTAGCCCATGCATTGAGTTTTCCTTAACTGCACCATGTAAGGAGTTGTGCAACCGTAATTCCAGAAGCCGGGGAGGCAGAGACAGGAGAATCGCTGGTGCTTGCTGGATAGCTTGTCTGGGTGACTTGGTGAGCTGTGGGTTCAGTGAGTTCCTTGTCTCAAAAAAAAAATTAGGGGCTCTGCTGGGTGTGGTGGGGCACACCTTTAATCCCAGCACTCGGGAGCTGAGGCAGGAGGAACGCAATGAGTTTGAGGACAGCCTGACTATATCATGAATTCCAAGTCAGCCTGGGCTAGAGTGAGACCCTACCTCAAAACAATAGCAACAACAACAAATTAAGGTGGAAAGCAATGTACACACACACACACACACACGTCCATGCCTGGCACCCTGGGCTCACGGCTGATGGAGCCATGGTGGGGGTTACACTCTGGCACGAGGCTCCCTTCTGCCCTGGCAGGAGCACTGCCAGCCTTGCTTTCTTGGAAGACTGTGTATGTTCCTATATACCCCTGGCTGCTCCACTTCAGGGATTCTCCGTCCTGGTTCTCTGTTTTCACCTGCTGTCCCAGGTCACTTGGAAGGGGAGCCTGACCCCTGCCGTTACTGCTCTTCCCAGGGCACCATTCTTAGGCGCCTCCCACAGCTGTGGGGACCTAGAAGGGGCTGTGGCCACCTGCTGGAGTCTTTGCAGCCACGGTGCCGGTGCAGTGCCGTATCACATGCTGTAGAAACATGGGGTCCGGCCATCCATCCTCTGCGTTGGCTTGCACTCATCTGGGCCGGTTCTGACTACGTTCCACATCTCGGCTGTTGTCTCCCACGCATCTTGTTTTATAAGGGTCAGACGTCATCCCCGAGGCAGGTCTGGCAGCAGACATCGCGCAGTGTCTAAAGTGGACATCTTCTCTAGGCAAGACAGGGAATGACAGGCATTTGGAAAGACAATTTGGCTTTCTGCCCTGCATCTCCTTTGGCAATCAACCCAGTAAAGATGAGGAGGTAGAGGTGCAGAAGGGCACGTCCACTCTTGGTTCCTTTGAGGGAGGGGCACAGTTTCACTCCTGGACTCATGGGTTTGGCGAGGGTCTTTAGGCCATCCCCACGTTGTGAGTGGCCTCACAATAGTGTCTCTCTCTCTCTATATATATATATATATAGCTCCATTATAGTTATGGTGAAATAAAAGTCTCAGGTGTTGTGTAAGTCAAGTGGCTGTCGTGATTTCTGGGTCTGGCCGGGGTGGGGGGTCTGTGGCAGCAACATTGCTTGTTGAATCCTCATCATCACCTTGGGGAAGCCAAGGCTGCCTGTGATCTTCACTTGTGGGCTTTCCCAAGGGTTGCCAGTAAGAAGCTGATCGTGTTTTGTAATTATTGTGAAATGTAACCAGGGGTGTCAAAACCACAGTCTACGATATTGTCTTTAAGGTCCTATAAGCCTCTGGCTGAATCAAATGGGAGGGCCCTTATGACTCTAAAATACAGTAACATACCCATGCTCCTGTGTGTCTGCCTCGTAGGCCCTGTTGAAGATCAATCTTCGCTTGGGCCTCCCAGCACTCCAGAGGCAGAGGTAGGAGGATCATAGTGAGTTCAAGGCCACCTTGAGATTACATGGTGAATTCCAGGTCAGCCTGGGCTAGAGTGAGACCCTACCTTGAAAAACTGAAAACAAAACAAAACAAAACAAAAAAAACTCTGAGCTTGAGCCACACACTAGGCAAGCACTCTCCCAGGAAGCCACAGCCCAGCCCACCCCCCTTCCATCCATCAGCTCTAGATCACACACGCCCTTGGGGGACTAGGTGGCTGTCCTACTGTTGCAGTCCCCCACATGATGCCCAGGGGCACATAACTGCTGACCTCTTGGCCTATTGTGTGCCCCTAGAGCCATGGGACTTCGGAATGGGCAGGGAGGAAGCGGTCAACTGAAAAGAACTCGGGCTGTTAACAGAAAATCCAGCAGCCGCTGCCTCCCTAGATCCCCAGCAGTACCATTGGCTAGTGTTGCGGTCAGCTTCAGGTTGCTGGGATGAAAATCCAAACCAGACACAGTTTATGGGAGGAAGGGGTTTATTTCAGGCTTAAAGATCCAAGGGAAGTTCCATCAAATGGCGAAAGGAGCAGGCCCCCCTTTCACAGATTGAAGCAGAGACACAACCAAACAGCCATCACCCACACAAGAACAGCCCAGCAGCAAGCAACCTCGAATCTGCAGGGGCAGGATTCCCCAGAGCTCACACTTCTCCTCTGCCCCCCAGTGACATGCCTGCCTATAGCGGAAGTCTGCCTGCTACGGATAGAAGCAGCAAACTCAATGAAAAATACTTTATTTATTTGAGAGAAAATGGGTGATCTGGGGCCTTCAGCTGCTGCCATGGAGCGCCAGATGAGTGCGCCCCCTTGTGTGCATGTGCGATATTGTGGGCTCCAGTCACTGTGCGTCTGGCTTGTGTGGGAGCTGGAGATTTGAACATGAGTTCTTAGGCTTCACAGACAAAGTGCCTTAATTGCTGAGCCATCTCTCCAGCCCAGCACACTCAATGTTAACAAAACACCTGAGTCTTTGGTGGATATACATTCAAACTACCACAGAGGGGCTCTGCTGTCCAGAGGCAGGTGCTGGTTGAGCAACAGACCCTGGGAAATAGGGTCAGGATGGGGTTGTCCCATGCAGGACACAGGCTCAGTCCTGTGCAGGCCCTTGTTGTCTGCTCTTCCACCAGTTGTCATGAAGGGCCTGTGAATTCTGCCAGGCCTTTGGCCATAGTCTCCTCCAACTCCTTAGAGTTTAGCAGGATCTAAGCCCAGTAAACCCCATTTTCTTTTGGGATAGGGTCTCACTCTAGCCCAGGCTGACCTGGAATTCACTGTGTAGTATCAGGGTGGCCTCAAACTTACTGCGATCCTCCTACCTCTGTCTCCCGAGTGCTAGGATTAAAGGGGTGTGCCACCACGCCCAGCTCTGAACCTCATTTTCTGAGGACAGAAGTGGGAAGCTCCTCACAGAGGCTCCTATGTCTAATGCAGGTGGCATTAAGTGTTCTGTCATCATCAACCCTGAGTGTAAGAGGATGCAAGAGTGTGTGTGGGGGGGGGGGATGGTGTTAGCAATGGTGGATCTCTGGAGGGCGCCCAGCCAGAGGGATGTGTGGCTCCTCTCCTTTAGCTTTCCATGTGTAGGAGAGCTATTTAGACTAACCAGTCACACAAAATCTCCATACAGAATAGTACCCAACCCCAAGTCCACCCAGAGGTGTGGCACATACCGATCATAGACCACATGGCTGAAATCCTGGCTTGGCCCAGGCAGCTTATCACATGGAACCCTGCTAGCTAGTCTTAGGATGTGGACTATGCACATGGCCTGAGCATCACTCCAGAGCTCCGGGTCAATGAAATGAGCCACCTCTCGATTGTTCACTCACACAGTTTAAAGACACCTCAAACAAACCTAAGAGAGAAGCCACTGTCCACTTCTCCATCTCCCCACACGTGCTCTTCCAGAAGCAACTGTTCTCAAGCCCATAACGCCACCTGCCACCTTCCCAGCCCAGTAAGAGCACTGACCACACACGCTTGAGGGCCTGATTCACCCTGAGTTTGATTCTCCAGAAACCACATAAAAAGCTTGGCCTGGCCATACACACCTGTAACCCCCCCCCGCCCCCCACAGTCTTGAGAGTGGCAAAGAGTCAAGAATCAAAGCCAGTTTGATGGAGAACTGTAGCTCTGGGTTCAATGAGAAACTCTATCTCAAGGAAATACAGCCAATAATAATAATAATAATAATAATAATAGGGATGGACACACAATGTTCTCCTCTGGTCTCTTCATACATACCTTGTATACACTATACATATGCACCATATACTACACACACACATAGACACATGCACCCATGAAAAATAAAAAGACACTTAGGAGGTTAAAGCGCTTAAAGCCCAAAGTATTTATGACTTTATTGTGTGTGTGGGCTAGGGAATTAGAGATGGCTTTGATGGATGAACTTAACTCTCTGTCTCATGAGTTTCAATCATCTGAGGGCTTGATCCGAGTAAGAAGTTCCACTTCCCAGGGTCCCAGTGGATGTCACATCCTGGCACTCAAATGATTCATCATCCCCTCACACAATGAATAGGTCTGACCTGCACCATCTATATAACATCATGGAAATGATAGTGAATTTTAAGACTGGGTCACAAACTACATCATGGCTTCTCCTCTGCTCCCTGGGATCACTTTCTGTGGGAATGTCAGCCACTATCTTCTGGAACCCTCAGTCAAGTGTGTTAAAAGGAACCACATGGAGGGAAACAAAAACCTCAAGCCAATAGCCGCATCCACTGCTGATGTGCGAGTGAGCACTCTCGGGAAGGGATTGTTACCTTGACTCTGAACTCTGACTTATGAGTGACCCTGAGCTAGAACTATTGTGCTAAGCTGCTTTGCAATTCTTTTTTTTTTTCTTTTCAAAAAATTTTTTTATTAACAACTTCCATGTAAACAATATCCCATGGTAATGCCCTCCCTTCCCCCACTTTCCCCTTTGAAACTCCATTATCCATTGTATCCCTCCCCTTCTCAATCAGTCTCTCTTATTTTGATGTCATGATCTTTTACTCCTCTTATGATGGTCTTGTGTAGGTAGTGTCAGGCACTGTGAGGTCATGGATATCCAGGCCATTTTGTGTCTGGGAGGAGCACGTTGTAAGGAGTCCTAACCTTCCTTTGGCTCTTACATTCTTTCTGCCACCTCTTCCACAATGGACCCTGAGCCTTGGAAGGGATATTGCAGCCCTGAGCACTCCTGTCACTTCTTTCCAGCACCATGATGCCTTCTGAGTCATCCCAAGGTCACTGCCATCTTAAAAGAGAAGATTCTCTACCAAAAGTGAGAGTAGCATTAATCTAAAGGTATGAACATTAAGTGAAGTGCTTACTAGGCAGTTTGATGAGCATAGTATATACATTTGGCCAGACAGCAGCAGATGTTACACCTCTAGGACTCCTGACTACCTATGTTGTAGGTTTTCAATATCAGGGATGTATTCCCTCCCATGGAGTGGGCCTCTCATCTAATTAGAGGGCAGTTGGTTTCCACCATGACAGATGTGCCACTATTGCACCTGTTAGTTCATTTGGCCTGGCTGGCCAAATATAAGGCTTGCGGTGTCCACTGTTGAGTATTTTCACTGGTGATTTTTCTCTCTCCCATTGAACTGCATGCCAAATGGCTTCTCCCAGCTTTCTGTCAGCTGGTCTACATGGAGGAAGTTATCAGTTCAGTTCCAGCAGGATTTCTCAATGGCCTTGCAGCCCAAGTATGTGGACTCTTCAGCAATAGGGTCTTGCCATATATTCCTGGTAAGAAGCCAAGGGCCTCGGCAATGGCCTATAATGTTTTGGGAGCATCAGGGACCCCCCCCCCAGTCAACAACTCACTGGAAGGTATCCCATCCCTGGCACTGAAAATTTACGATTTAAGAGTGACCCTGAGCTAGAACTATTGCACTAAACTTCTTCTCAATTCTTTTTTTTTTTTAATACTTATACTTATTTGTGAGCATAGATATTCACAGAGAGAGAGAGAGAGAGAGAGAGAGAATGGGTGCACCATGGACTCTAGACACTGCAACCAACTCCAGTTGTATGTGTCACCTTATGTATCTGGCTTAGGTGGGTACTGAAGAATTGAACTCGAGTTGTTAGGCTTTACAGGCAAGCACCTTAACTGCTGAGCTATCTCTCCAGCTGTTCCTCAATTCTTTTTTTTTTTTTTTTGGATATCATTTTGTTTAGGTTATTTTTCAATTTTTTTAATTTTATTTTTTAATTTATTTTTATTTTTTTTAATTTTTAAATTTTTTGTTTCTCAATTCTTGAAACCATGAGAGCTAATAAATGTGCTTTGTTCCTTTAAGTCACTGAGCATTCGGGACACTTCATCATGCTACAACAGATCACTAACATACATCCTGGGTTCTGAGGCAAGGTCAGCCACTGTGCCAGCTCATGGGCTGAGGAGCCACTCGTTTCCCGCCTTAGTGCATTTTCTGTTGTTATAACAGAATCCTTGAGACTAGGAAACTTTTTTTTTTTTTTTTTTTGAGGTAGGGTCTCACTCTAGCCCAGGCTGACCTGGAATTCACTATGTAGTCTCAGGGTGGCCTCAAACTCTCGGCGATCTTCCTACCTCTGTCTCCCGAGTGCTGGGATTAAAGGCATGTGCCACCATGCCCAGCAAGAGACTAGGCAATTTATAGACAACAACTTTATTTGTCATAGTTCTGGAAGCTGGGAAGTCCAAGGCTACAGGACCACATTTGGTGAGGGCTTTCTTGACTTCCTAGGTGGCTCAGAGCATGACATGTTAAGGGACTTCAGAGAAGCAGCCAGACTATAGCTTTTCTCCTTTTTGATGTGTGTGGGTATAAGCAGATGTGCATGCTCCATGGGTATGCGTGCAGAGGCCAGAGGAGGACATCCATCAGGTGCCAATAACTCTTCCACATCACTTCCTTGAGACAAGGTCTCTCACTGAACCTGATGCTCATGCTGGTTTTTCTTTTTTTGGTTTTTTGAGGTAAGGTCTTGCTCTAGCCCAGGCTGACCTGGAATTCACTATGTATTCTCAAGCTGGCCTCGAACTCATGGTGATCCTCCTACCTCTGCCTCCTGAGTGCTGGGATTAAAGGCGTGCACCACCACACCTGGCCCATCATGCTGTTTTGTAGTTTGGACTAGCTGACCAGGGGAGCCCCCGCACTGGGTTATAGGCATGTACAACATATCCTAGCTTTTTTTTTTTTTTTTTTTAGGTAGAGTCGCACTCTAGCCCAGTCTGACTTGGAATTCACTCAGTAGTCTCAGGGTGGCCTTGAACTCTCGGTGATCCTCCTACCTCTGCCTCCTGAGTGCTGGGATTAAAGGCATGTGTGACCACCCACCAACCCATCCCAGCTTTTCATGTGGGTACTGAAGATCAAATTCAGATCCTCATGCTTGTATAGCTGAGCCATCTCCCCAGGTCCCAAACTAGCTTCTCTAACATACCTGCTCTTGAAATGGCTAACCCAGTCTCTTGATAATCCATTATTCTACTGATTAAGTAGTGATTTTACCCATTTATATATTTATACTTGTTTATTTGAGAGAGAGAATGGGCACACCAGGACCTCCAGTCGCTGTAAACGAACTCTAGATGCATATGCCACCATGTGCATCTGGCTTATGTGGGCACTGGGGAATCAAACCTGGGTCTGTAGGTTTCACAGGCAAGCGCCTTAATCACTAAGCAATCTTTCCAGCCCAATTTTATCCACTTCTGAAGGAAGGGTACCCATGACCCAATCACCTCTCAAAGGTCCCACTTTCAAATCCCATTACCATGTGACTTCAGTAACTCAATTCCAAACATACATACCCTGCATATGATCGGGGGGAGGGGGAGCAATCACACTTTTCTAACCATTTTGGTCTTAACCAATGTCCTTTTACTGCCCTCAAAGGTGAGAGCCAAATAGTTCTCCCCACCACCCTTTATCACTAGTGACAGAAACACTTTCTCTGGAGAGCTTGACTCATGAGGGTCATGCGCATGACTCAAAGATGGGGTGGGGGCTCAGAATCAGGGATTATGAGACTTGTGACATGAGTCACTATCAGTGCTACTTTTACGACTTCTCCAGACCAGCACACTTGGCCACAGAATTCTTTCTTTGTGCAGTAGACAGCATTATATCCCTGTTAGCCTCCTTCATTCCTCCCTCCCTTCCTTCCTTTCTTCCTTCAAGAGAGTGCCAGAGACCCAAGTAAAATGATCATCCTCTATTCCTCTTTTCTTCCCTTCTTCTCCTCTCCTCTCTTCCTCTTCTTCTTCAGACAAGATTCCATTTAGGTCAGGCTATCTTTAAACTTATTATGTAGCTTAAGATGACCTTGAACTAACTGCCTCTACCTTCCATTGCTAGGATTATAATGGTATATGATACCTGGCTCCCTCTTATTCTTTCTCTTAAAAAATATTTTTATTTTTATTTATTTATTTGATAGAGAAAGAGGGAGAGAGAAAGAGAGAGGATAGGTGCACCAGGGCCTCCGGCCACTGCAAACGAACTCCAGACACGTGCACCCCCTTGTGCATCTGGCTAACGTGGGTCCTGGGGAATCGAACCTGAGTCCTTTGGCTTTGCAGGCAAACGCCTTAACCGCCAAGCCATCCATCCAGCCCTCCCTCTTATTCTTGATGCCATTGTGTCTGGAACTACTACTGCTTCCTGTTGTTCCCAGAAGAATGACAAAGAGGCTTCACTGTATCTTTCATCTTCTTTGACTCACCAATAATCCTCTCGTGTGTAATTTTACACACCTTCATACCTACCCCACCTTTGATTTTCTTTTGTGGGGGACATAGTTCAAGGGGTTAAACCCAGGGCCTTGTGCATGCTAGGCAAGCGCATTAGCAGCTGAGCTACATCCTCACCCACCCCCCACTTCTGCTTATTTGAAGACAAATTCTAGTCACATTATTTCACATATAAATTTCAGTATCTTTAAAAGATAAGCATTTTTTTTTTTTTGAGACAGGGTCTTGTTCTGTAGCACAGCCTGGCCTTGAACTCATGATCCTCCTGCCTCAGTTTCTTGAGTACTGGTATTATAGGCATGTGCCACACTAAACCCTGCTGATGAGTATCCTTTTAACATACAATTCCATGAACATACCTCAACTTCTTCCCAAATAATTCCTTACCATTGTATGTTCATAAATGTTGGTTATTCCTTGACTCAGAGCAGGTCTAAGGACATAAATTCTCCTTGTATCTAATCAGACCAGGGCCTGCTGGGAGCGATAATTATTACTTAGCATTTACTAGTGTTTTGTGCCTGGACCATAAGCATTAGTATTGTTTGAAAGGGTAACTGAGCCTAAACCTTAACCATGAAATGCAAATTCAGCCAAATTTAGGCTGGAATCTTGCCAGTTACTATAACTGCGCGTAAGTAAATGGGGTCTCTACCTCTGTTTGCAGAAGCATTTAAAACTGTTAGAGGGCTGGGGCTCAATTGGTAGACTGCTTACCTAGCGTGCACAAGACTCTGGGTTCGGTCCCCAGCACAGCATATTCCAGGTGTGGTGGCCCTTGCCTACAATCCTAGCACTCTGGAGGCCGAGGCAGGAAGATCAGAAGTTCAAGAACATTTTCAGCCACATAAGAGTGGCTATGTGAGATCCTGTCTTGAGGAAAAAAGTATTAAAACTCAGTGGAGTCATACACCTTGACTTTGGGAATGAGCAGCTGAAGGAACAGAGACTCATACGGAGGCCCAGAAATTATATTTTGTTCCCCAGAAAACATATCCCCCTTCTCCTCCACTCCATCCTGTGACTTGCCTCTATCCATTCAGTGCCTGAGCAGAGGAGTCCTGATATCCTTGGCAGTGCTGTGTCTTAAAGCAGCCCAGTATTGCTATGGAAAAGCTGGATATTGCTGATATATTTGTTTTGTGGTTTTTTTTTTTTTGTGTGTGATGACTCTTTCCTTAAAGGGTGTTTCAATAAATAATTTACTGGCACAACAAAAAGATGGAGGTGACTGACGGCATCATAGAGCTCCTACAGCTTGAAGTTTAAGGGAACAAAGCAGCCCACAGTTATTTAAAACCCTTCTGCAGGGGGTCATTCTTTCACATTAGATTTTTGGAAAAGGTTACAGCCCAGCAGTTGGTCTCCTAGGTGGTGCCCTTCTGCCATCTCCCTCGTGACTGCCAGTCTGAAGTTTGGGCTCCTTGGTGAATATCACATAGATCTTTTTGAATTCTCATGTTGGGACAGTCAGCATGATCATTAGGATTAGGATTTGGGTCTAAGGATATGTGACAGCATTAGGGCCAGGTATGAAGGAATCAATCAGTAGACTGGCACTCGTTTATCAAATCAACAGCTGCCTAGCGGGTGCCAATTAAATGTCAGTATGTAGGTTCTGAGGCTATCATGGTGAGCAACACAGTATGCTCCAGACTCTTAGAGCTCTGGAAGGGAAGACAGACCCCCCCAAGTATGTGCAAAGCAAAGAAACATAGAAACACAAATGAGTGTTCTGAAGATAGTGGTCAGAAATGTCGGAGAATTATGAAGGAAGAGGGGAAACTGACTAAAATCATGAATGCACAAGATCTCAAACCTAGAGAGACTCCCAAGGAATTATCAATAGACTTTCTCACTGAGATAAAACTGTAGTCTTGCCAGTTGTGGTGGCACACACCTTTAATCCCAGCACTCGGGAGGCAGAGGTAAGAGGATTGTCACGAGTTCAAGGCCTCCCTGAGATTACATAGTGAATTCCTGGTCAGCTTGGGCTAGAGTGAAACCCTACTTTGAAAAACCAAAAACAACAACAAAAAACCAAATACCACCCCCCCCCCAAAAAAACAACCACAACAAAACCTGTAGTTTTTTGATGGCATTGAAGATTCTCCACAGCTAGGGTTGCCAGAGAAAACACAGGATGACCAGGGTAGCAGTTACCTCTTTGTTGTTGGGACAAAACACCAGACCAGAAGCAGCTTATGGGAGGAAAAGTTTATTTCAGGTTACAGTCTCAAGAGGAAGGTTCATCATAGCAGGGAATGTGTGGCAGAGCGGAGGCTGGGTGTCGCATCTTGTCACATCACTTGGGAAGTAACAGCACCAGTGAGCTGGAGAATACCCAGCAGGGCTAGACTAATAAACCTCGAGGTCTGCCCCAGAGGGACCCCTGCCAAAGGCTCCGCCAGCTGGGGATTGAGTATGAGGCTTAAACACAAACAAATGAGGCTATGGGGAATGTTTCACATTCAAACCACCACAGCCAGTTAAGGCTGAATTTCAGATAAGCAATAAAGAGCGGTCAGTGTATTGTTAAACACTGTAGGGGATCCATTTGTGCCATAAATTCACTGTTTATTTAAAATCCAGATTTTCCTGGGTGTCTTGCATTGTGTGTGTGTGTGGGTGTGGGTGGGTGTGTGCACGCATGTGTGCTGTGGTGAGGTATACACACATGTGTGCCCATGTGGCACCTTGTGTGCTTGCCTGCTGTGGGGTATGCTCACCTGCAGTGGCCCCAGAGGAATGTCG
This sequence comes from Jaculus jaculus, assembly GCF_020740685.1. NCBI lineage: Eukaryota > Metazoa > Chordata > Mammalia > Rodentia > Dipodidae > Jaculus > Jaculus jaculus. The sequence continues at coordinate 117,656,085 of NC_059109.1, forward strand.
GGGGACTCCCTCCATTGCTCTTCTGCCCATTGTTCCTTGAGCTGGAGTCTATTACTAATCCCAGAATGCTGCTCTTTCCCAAGCCAATATAAATTTGGGTGGTCTCTAAGGCCTCCTCAGGCCCTCACACAGGAAGTGCTCTTTAATTGCTGAGACATTTCTCTACCCTGCAATTTAAAAACTTTTTTTATTGGGGGGGGGGGGAGAAAGACAGAAAGAGGCAGATAGAGAATGGGCATGATGGGGCCTCCAGCCACTGCAAACAAACTCCAGATGTATGTACCACATTGTGCATCTGCCTTGCATGGTTCCTGGGGAATCAAACCTGGGTCCTTATGGTTTTACAGGCAAGCGCCTTAACTGCTAAGCCATCTCTCCAGCCCCATCACGCAATTTTATTTGTTATTTATTTATTTATTCACTGTATCTACTATGTGGTGTGTGTGTGTGTGTGTGTTGTGCTGTGTGTTTGGTGTGTGCACATGTATGTGCAGATGCACATGTGTACTCATGTAGAGGCCAAATGTCAACATCAGGTGTCCTTCCTCTATACCTCATCCCTGTGTTTCCTTGACCCGGAGTCTTTCTCTGAATCTATAGCAATTTTCTCGTTTTTGCTCCTTAGAGGACTGAGGTTACACATGCGTGTGGCTATGGCCAGCTGTTTATGTGGGGACGAGGGAATCGAAGTCAGGCCCTCATATTTGAGCTCTTGCCACTGAGCCATCTTCCCAGCCTGTGTCCTGCATTTTGATGTGCTGAATCTTTTAGTTCTATTCTTAGTTTTCCCAGCCACCCTTTCTTACCTACTTCCTATCATTTTTAAAAATTCTGAGTTATTGAGTTTTTTCCAGGGAGAAATCATAATTCGTGAGGTTTATTTAGGGCAAATTGGTATCTAGGGAAAGGCTGGGGCAGTTCCACACACACGTGGGAGATCATACACAGAAGCCTCTGCAAGTAACAGACCAGAGAGGGTTAAAAAATAGTGAAGGGGGCTGGAGAGATGGCTTAGCAGTTAAGATGCCTACAAAGCCAAAGAACCCAGGTTCGATTCTCCAGAACCTACGTAAGCCAGATGCACAAGAGGGCGCATGCATCTGGAGTTCATTTGCAGTGCCTGGAGGCCCTGGTGCACCCATTCTCTCTCTGTGTCTATCTGTCTGCTTCTTTCTCTGTCACTCTCAAATAAATAAAAATAAACAAAATTTTTTAAAATATTGAAGACTCAAAGATCAGAGTGACAGAGTTCCCCCAAAGCATGACACAGATAGAAAGCAAGAAGAAAATTACTCAAGCCCAGGAAAGTCTTCCCCCACTTCCCAGCCAGGGTGATTCCAGCCATGCTGAGAAGCAGGGACAAGTTCAGGTGGATGTTCAGGCTAGGTCAGGGTAAAAGGAAGAGAAAAGAGAGAGTATTCAGGCAGAGATTACAGGCAGAAAAGAAGAGCCCCATCACCACTTTTTTCCAGAATATGGTCCAACTTGCAGGTGTTTGTTCATGCTGCTCCCTGTGCCTGGGTCAACATCTGTCCGCCATGTCCTCATCCTTTAAATGGCAGTGACACTTCCTCTGGGAAACTTTCGAGGGCAGTGCACATTATCCCCACTCCAGTACCTCAGTAGATCTAGTCCTCACAGGAGTTGACATTAGGATTCTAGGTTTTAAGGTCTGCTCTGTAAAAAGACATAGACTGCACTGAATTCATGAGAAGGAGAGGGTACTGAGGAGCGTTCCTACCTTACTACCCACTCCCCTCCACCCCTCCCATCCCACTTGGCTGTTTGTAACATCAGCATCAGAAGGTGATAAGCACTGTGCTCAACACAACCCTTGCAGCATCCAAGGAGACCCTTCATAACCTCTTCAGGTGGACTGGATTTAATCCCTACTTTGCCATTTCCACATTAAAAGATTTAAAAATATTTATATGCATTTATTTGCAAAGGGGGGCAATGGGTATGTCAGGGCCTATAGCTACTGCAAACACCATCTGGCTTTATGTGGGTACTGGGGAATTGAACCTTGGTCACTAGGCTTTGCAGGCAAGCATCTCAACTGCTGAGCCATCTCACCAGCCCCATTAAAAAAAAAATTATTGGGAAGTCTGGTGTGGTGGCGCACTCCTTTACTCCCAGCACTTGGGAGGCAGAGGTAGGAAGATTGCCGAGTTTGAGGCCACCCTGACACTACACAGTGAATTCCAGGTCAGCCTGAGGTAGGTGAGATCCTACCTCAAAAAGAAAGAAAGAAAGAAAGAAAGAAAGAAAGAAAGAAAGAAAGAAAGAAAGAAAGAAAGAAAAAAATTCTTTCTATTGGGGCTGGAGAGATGGCTTAGCTCTGAAAGCCCTTTCCTGGAAAGCCAAAGGACCTAGGTTTGATTCCTCGGGACCCATATAAGCCAGATACACAGGTGGCACATGCATCTGGAATTCGTTTGCCGTGGCTAGAGACCCTGACATACCTATTCTCTCTATATATATATTTGCCTCTTTCTCTCTCTCTTCAATAAATAATAAAAATAAAAATGAATTCATTGTTTTAAAACATTTTATTTATTTGTTAGAGAGGGGAGAATAGAGAATGGATATACCAGGGCCTCTAGCCAGTGCAAACAAACTCCAGATGCCTGCACCACTGTGGTGGTTTGATTTAGGTGTCCCCTATAAACTTAGGTGTTCTGAATGCCAGGTTTCCAGCTGATGGAGATTTGGGAATTAATGCTCATGGAGGCAGTATATTTTTGGGGGCAGGCTTATGGGTATTAGAGCCAGTTTCCCCTTGCCAATGTTTGGCACACTCTCCTGTTGCTATTGTCCAACTTATGTTGGCCAGGGGATGATGTCTACCCTCTGCTCATGCCATGGTTTTCCACTGCCATTATGGGAGCTTCTCCTCGATTCTGTAAGCCAAAATAAACCTTTTTTTTCCCCACAAGCTGCTCTTGGTTGGGCGATTTCTACCAGCAATGCGACCTGACTTCTACAGCCACCTTATGCATCTGGAGCTATGTGGGTACAGGGGAATTGAATCTAGGTCTTTATGCTTTGCAGGCAAGTACCTTAACTACAGAGCCACCTCACCAGCACTCATTTCCACGTTTTTATTTTTATTTGTTTGTTTGTTTTTGAGGCAGGGTCTCACTCTAGCCCAGGCTGATCTGGAATTCACTATGTGTATATACCTGGGACTCACAAAGAACCTCCTACCTCTGCCTCCTGAATGCTGGGATCAAAGGCATGCACTACCACACCTGACTCACTTCCACATTTAAAAAATTATTCGTTAATTTATTTGAGAGAGAGGGAGAGAGACAGAGATAGAGAGAGGGAAAATGAATGAGCACACCAGGGCCTCTAGCCACTGCAAACGAACTCCAGACACATGTACCACCTTGTGTACCTGGCTTTACATGGGTACTGGGGAATTGAACCTGAATCCTTTGGCTTTGCTCACAAGCACCTTAACTTATAAGCCATCTCTCTAGCCCCTAATTTCCCCATTAAAAACATTTTTATTTATTTATTTGCAAGCAGAGAGAGAGATAGAAGAGAGACACAGAAAGAATGGATGCATCAGGGCCTCCAGCCACTGCAAAGGAACTCCAGGTGCATGGACCACTTTGTGCATCTGGCTTTACATGGATACTGGGTAAGCGAACCAAGGTCGTTAGGCTTTGCAGACAAAGTGCCTTGACCACTTAGCCATCTCTCAAGCTCCACCTCTTTTTTTTTTTTTTTTTTTTTTTTGAGGAAGGGTCTCACTCTAGCTCAGGCTTACCTGGAATTCACTATGTAGTCTCAGGGTGGCCTCAAACTCATGGTGATCCTCCTACCTCTGCCTCCTGAGTGCTGGGATTAAAATAATTTCCACATTTTTAAAAATTTTTAATTATTTATTTATTTATTTGAGAGCGACAGACACAGAGAGAAAGACAGAGGGAGAGAGAGAGAATGGGCGCGTCAGGGCTTCCAGCCTCTGCAAACGAACTCCAGACGTGTGCGCCCCCTTGTGCATCTGGCTAACGTGGGACCTGGGGAACCAAGCCTCGAACCGGGGTCCTTAGGCTTCACAGGCAAGCGCTTAACTGCTAAGCCATCTCTCCAGCCCTCCACATTTTTTTTGAGGTAGGGTCTCTCTGTGGTCCAGGATGACCTGGAATTAACTATGTAGTCTCAGGGTGGCCTCGGAATGATGGAGATCCACCTACCTCTGCCTCCCGAGTGCTGGGATTAAAGGCATGCGCCACCACGCCTGGCTAATTTCCACATTTCTGATACAGGACCCTGAGCAACATTTTTCCTCATATGAGATGCTTTCTCTAAGTAGAATATAGGTTCCTTGAAGGCAGGAACTTATAAATGGAATCACACTTAGAGCCCAGAACTGTGTCTAGCATTGAGTGGCTTCTCAGTGTTGATTTGTTAAGTGAATGAACAAGACATATTATACATAAGGAAACTGAAGTTCAGTGAGATGGGAAGTAACTTGACCAAGTGTACACATCTCAACTTTGACCAGCTCCAGACCCAAGGTGTGCTTGTTTAATACCTGGCTCTCTGAGGAACAAGTGACAACTGTGATTTGTAGCATGTGTTAATTTATGTGTGTGTGTATGTGTGGTATGTGAGCTGTGTATATATGTGTTCATATGTGTGTGTGTGTACATGCCCGTATGTGTGTGTGTGCTCTTGTGCAAGTTTGGAGGCCAGAGGACAACTTCAGATATCATCCTTAAGAATGCCATTGGGCTGGGCGTGGTGGCGCGCGCCTTTAATCCCAGCACTCGGGAGGCAGAGGTAGGAGGATCACCGTGAGTTCAAGGCCACCCTGAGACTACAGAGTTAATTCCAGGTCAGCCTGGACCAGAGTGAGACCCTACCTCGAAAAACCAAAAAAAAAAAAAGAATGCCATTTGGGGCTGGAGAGATGGCTTAGCAGTTAAGCGCTTGCCTGTGAAGCCTAAGAACCCCGGTTCGAGGTTCGATTCTCCAGGACCCACATTAGCCAGATGCACAAGGAGGCGCATGCATCTGAAGTTCCTTTGCAGTGGCTAGAGGCCCTGGTGCGCCCATTCTCTCTCTCTTTCTCTATCTGCCTCTTCCTCTCTCTGTCTCTGTCAAATAAATAAATAAAAATAAACAAAAATTTTTTTTAAAAAAGAAAGCCATTTGTGGGCCAGGCATGGTGGCGAACACCTTCAATCCCAGCAGGAAGCAGAGGTAGGAGGATCAAGAGAGTTCAAGGCCACCCTGAGACTACATAGTGAATTCCAAGTCAGCCTGATCTAGCGTGAGACCCTACCTCAGAAAACAAAAACAAAAACAAAAACAAACAAACAAAAAACCCATTTGCCTCCTTTGACTTGAGGTCTCCATTGCCCTGGAGCTCACCCATTAGGCTAGACTGGCTGGCCAAGAGCTCCAGGAATCCTCCCGTCTCTGCCTCCCCAGTGCTTGGATTACAGGCACATACTGCCACACCTGGCGTCTTCCATGATTCTGGGGATTGAACTCAAAAGCAAGCACTTTACCCACTAAGTTATCTCCCCTGCCCTGCATGTGCCGATTTTCATGACGCAAATATCCCCACCACGGCTAATTCCAAGCTGATGCGAAACTGCTGCAAAAATTTTCTGAAAATGCAACCATGGGGTTTCGCAAATCTGTCCCTCCAAGCTGACTGTAGCATAGCCCACACTGGGCCACAGGTCTCTTTGTGGTCCGAGGTATGCACTCTGACCATGACTTTTTCCTGCCTCCAGCGACAAGACACAGTCTACACTCGTATATAAGTAGGAAGGGAAAGATTCCCAAATCGGTTCAAAGTAGATTGCACAGGCCATCCTTTATAGATATAAATCTAGTCACAAAATTCCTCTGCTTAAAACATTTCATCAGGCTCTCAATGCTGACAGCATACAATCATTCCTCTTACCACGGCCCATAAAGCCCCAAAAGACTTTCTCTTCTTTTAGGCACTGTTCTAGGCTTTGGGGAACATAAGCGTGGACATGACACCCCAGCTCCAGTACAGCCTGTAGTTTAATTAACAAGGTTGTCAGTAAGCAAAACGCCAACCATGAAATATAGAACCATAGACCGAGCGATGCAAACGGTGGAGGAAGTGCCAGGAGAACAAATAGAAGGGGTGCTTACTTGGAGGAGGAGAAGGTTTGGTACTTTGAGAAGTAAAAACAATTTCTGTGTAGTTGGGGACAGTTGAGGTGGGTTTAAATCAATGATTATAAATATCAATGGGGCTTTTTGGGTAGAGGATTAGCTCCCCTTGGAGATGGAGTCTTATTAAGGCCTAGAAAGATGTACTCTTTAATGATGGGCAGCTCTCTCATCCAGAAAATCTTTTTATATTAACACGTAGGTAGACATAAGTTCATTCACTTCCCACTGGGCCTTGTCTAGATGAACACACAGAAGTTCAGGAAGGAAAACATGATCGCCAGTAGTTTCTCAGCCAGCAATGGCTGTATGGCCTGGGACAAATCATTTTCTGAGCCAGCATGGTCCAATAAACATATAGTAGGAATCATAGTGATATCCAAATGTGTTAAATGAACCTCCTAAGCACATTAAAAAGAGTCAACTTAATTTTATAATATTTATAATACATAGTATGTATAATACATATTTTATATTTTGTAATTTTTTTTGTTTTTTTTTGGTTTTTGGAGGTAGGGTCTCACTCTAGCTCAGGCTGACCTGGATATGGAATCTCAGGGTGGCCTTGAACTCATGGTGATCCTCGTACCTCTGCCTCCTGAGTACTGGGATTAAAGGCGTACACCACCATGCCTGGCTAATATTTTGTTATTATTTTATTGTTTTTGGTTTTTCGAAGTAGGGTTTCTCTCTAGCCAACGCTGACCTGGAATTCACCGTTTAATCTCAGGCTGGCCTCCAACTCACAGTGATCCTCCTACCTCTGCCTCCGGAGTGCTGGGATTAAATACGTTCGCTACTACACCCGGCTATTTTGTAATACTTTAATTAGCCCAGTAAAAAAAAAAAAATCTCAACATGTAAATACTGTTAAATTAAAAAAAAAAAACCAACAAACACCAGTATTCACTTATGACACGTCTCAGTTCGGACTAGTCACATTTGGCTAGTGAATATCGTATGGGACAGTGCAGTTCTGAGCCTCTGGTCATTTGTGAAATGAGTATAAAATTGTCCAGCTCTCTGGAAAGGCTTGTACGCACGTGCACACGTGAGGCTCCCCGCACTCCGCCCCGCACGTAGGGGGCGTGCACTCCATCCGAGTTTCCCCGGGCCCTTCTCTCCCCCTCGCCTCGCTCCCCCAAGTCTCCGCCCCCTCCAGGCGGAAGCAGTACGGTCAAAACTGCAGCGCGCTTTACGGTAGCGGCGGCTTTCACAGCAGTGTGGCGGGCCCGCCGGCCTCGCGCACTTCTCTCCCATTGGCTCGGAGGCCCCGCTCGCCGCGCTTTACGGCAGAGTGGCCGGGAGCCGCTACTGAGCGGCCCGTGGTGTGGGAGTGAGTGGAGGCAGCCTGGCTATCCAGTGTGACTGGCCCAGGGACCATGGACGTGGGCGAACTTTTAAGCTACCAGGTAGGTGGGGCAGGGAGGGCTTGAGGGTCGCAGGGACAGAGTCCCCTCCTCTCACCTCCCTCCCCTAATCGCGGCCCCCTCACTTCTCGTGCCACCTGGGTTCCAGCCTGTCATACCACCTCGCTCCCGGAAGCCCTCGTGGGTCCTTTGGTTCATTCCTTCTCGAGACCCAAGCCCCTCGGTCTCCCCTCTCTCGGTCTGGAGCCTGGTAATCCCCCGCCCCCCGAACTCTGCTCTCGGCGCCCCCGACTCAGCGTCTGAGGCCGCAGTGGTGGGGAGCACTGATCTTTCTTGGATTTCAACCCCAGCTTCCCCACTGACGGCCGATGTGCCTTTTGGACTTGGCCCCCCCCCCCCCCCGTCGAGCGTCAAGTTTTGCATCTTTGAAATGGAAACAGCACTGACGATCTAGGAAGGTTGTCTGAAGAATGCACCACCTACTGAATGTGGATGTTCAGGGTGCAGTTAAAAGATGAGAATTGGAGCAGGAGCGGGGCTCTAGGAATCTTGTCCATCTTGCCCAGGGTACTTGTGAGGAAAAGGTGACCAGAGGTGTGGAAGGACTTGGCCGAGATCACTCAACAATTAGACTGCGAATAAAGGCCAGGTGGCCTGGCGCCCAACCCAAAACTTTACCCATCTCTTGACTGCCTAAAGAGGCTCCTTAATAAGAGACCGTAGAGCTGTCCAGTTTGGTGGTCACAGCCACGTTTGGCTTTTGTCTGAGTTGACAAGTACCGTAATTGTAAAGTCACACTGGATTTTGAAGGCAATATGAAAAAGTAGAGTTTTACATTGGTTTAATGATCATACTGATCTCATCAACTGCGGGGATTATTGATTGTATTGATTACATGATCCTAATTTGGTAGTGGGTGCCATGGTACACTTTAAACCAACATTATGTGTTTCTGTTGATGCTTTAAAACGTGGCTATGTAAAGCTGGGCATAGTGGCACATGCCTTTAATCCCAGCACTTGGAAGGCTGAGGTAGGAGGACTGCTGTGAGTTTGAAGCCAGCGTGAGACTACGTAGTGAATTCCAGGTCAGCCTGGGCTAGAGACCCTACTTCAAAAAACAAACAAAAAATTATGGCTATGAGACTAATAAAATTTTGATATGTTTATGTAAATGGACCTAATATATATATATGTGTGTGTGTGTGTGTGTGTGTGTGTGTGTGTGTGTGTATTTGTTTTTAATTTTTTTTGATAATTGCAGACAAGAATAGGTGGTTAAGATCCTTGAACCTGGAGCCCCAGGCTGCTTGGAATTGGTGTTTTGCTATTAACTGGCTGCTGTAACCTTGGACAAAATACCCCCTGGCACCTACCTTATAGGATGTTGAGAAATGAAAAGTATAGGAATGCTTGTCAAAGAGTAAACTTTAAAAAAATTTTTTTTGAAGCCAGGCATGGTGGCTCAGGCCTTTAATCCCAGCACACATGAGGCAGGGTGGGAGAATCACTGAGTTCAAGGCCACCTTGAGACTGAATTTCAGGTCATTCTGGGCTAGAGCGAAACCCACAGGGTGGTCTCAAGGGTGGCCTTGAACTCATGGCGATCCTCCTACCTGTGTCTCCCAAGTGCTGGGATTAAAGACGTGCACCACAGCCAGCTAGCATGTCTATATTTTAAGACTGGATGGTAAGACAGCATAGGAAGTGGAGGGTGTTGAGTGGTGCTTGTGTGCCTGCCTGCTGGGGAGTTGGGGAGTGGCTAGTCCACTGATTCATACCTAGAGTATTGCTGCTGGAACAGGTTCATTCTTTGTTCATAAGTATTTATTGAATGCCTACTGTGTGCAAGGTACTGTGACCACTGGGCATATGATGCTTAGTAAAAGAAACAAGGCTCTTTTTTTTTTTATTTCTTTTTTTTTTTTCAAGGTAGGGTTTCACTCTAGTCTCCGGGTAGTCTTGAACTCATAGCAGTCCTCCTACCTCTGTCTCCCGAGTGCTGGTATTAAAGGCATGTGCCACCATGCCTGGCTTAAGGCTCTTTTTATTTAAAAAAATATTGTCTAATTATTTATGAGGGGAAGGGACAGTGAGAGAGTATAAATATGGGTACATCAAGGCTTCTTGCTGCTACAAATGAACTTCAGACACATGAACCACTTTGTGCATCTGGCTTTATGTGGGTACTGGGGAATTGAACCAGGGCTGATTGGCTTTTCAAGCAAGCACCTTTAACCGCTGAGCTATGTCCTCAGCCTGGCTCTTGCTTTTTGTCTGAAAGACAAATCTAGTGGGATTTCACTGGAGAAATAAGTGAGTAAGCAAACAAATTCAGATTGTAATAAGTGCTATGAAGGAAATATAGCAGAATCCCATGAAACAGTGCCATATATTATGGTGGCTACTAGGCATGTGTCTGTTAACACCTGACATGCTTCTAGTCTGCATTGAACTTTTGTATATGTGTAAAATGTACACTGGATTTCAAACATTTAGCATATAACAATGATGTATCAGTTTTATTCTGATGACATTTGAAATAATAGTGGTTATGATATATTGGATTAAGGGAAATATATTATTAGGAATGACATCACCTCAAAACCTTTTGTTTTTCCTTTTTGTTTGTTTTCAAGCAAAACAAGAGCTTATGTAAAGTGAAAGAAAGAAACACAGACTTCTCATCAAAGCAGAGTATCTGGAAAGTGGGATCCCTCAAAATCGTTTTAATGTGGCTGTTAGAAAATTTAAAATTATATATGCCATAAGTCTGTGGTTTTCATTGTATTAATTAACTTATTTATGAGAAGGGGCAGAGAGAGAGAGAGAGAATGAAAATAGACACACCAGGGCCTCTAGTCACTGCAGACGAACTCCAGGCATATGTGCCTCCTTGGGCATTTGGCTTTACGTGGGTAGTGGGAAATTGAACCTGGGTCATTAGGCATTGCAGGCAAGTGCCTTAATCACTGAGCCATCTCTCCAGCCCTTATGTTTCTGTTGGGCAGCACTGCTTTAGAGAATAATCCCTGGGAGAATGGGACAGGGAAGGTGTCTGAGGAACCGGTATTAGCATCCTGAGGGTTGACAAGGAGCCAGGCATGTGACAAGGGTGGCCTGCTGGAGGCAGAGGGCAGCAAATACCTCATTTGCTCCAGGTGAGGCTGGTGTGGCCTGGTTGAGGAGCAGAATGAGTGGCCCCATAGCTGGAACTTAGTGAGGGACCAGGGCACTGGAAGATGATGACACTGAAGATGCAGGCAGGTGACAGCATAGGTAATACTTCCTTATGGTTAAGAGTTTGAAATTTGGAGGACATACTGGTCTCTTCTTTCTTTCTCTCTCTCTTTCTCTCTTTCTTTCTTTCTTTCTTTCTTTCTTTCTTTCTTTCTTTCTTTCTTTCTTTCTTTTTTTATGAGGTAGGGTCTCACCTTAGCTCAGGCTGACCTGGAATTCTCTATGTAGTCTCAGGGTGGCCTCGAACTCATGGCGATCCTCCTACCTCTGCCTCCCAAGTGCTGGGATTAAAGGCGTGCGCCACCATGCCCGGCTCTCTTTCTTTCTTTTTTAAAGCTCTCTTTCAACCCACTTGTTTATAGCCCAGAAGTGAACCCCAGTGGGATAGTCGGACTTAGCTGAGGTTGTAGGCCAACAGAGTGCTGTTCTGACACCAGATTCCTGGTTCCATTATTTTTGGCTCTGTTCCCCACCTGCTCTATTCATGCAATGAAAACAATACGCTCTACGACGTGAGAGGTGCATTATTTGCCTGCGCCTCCTAAGTCCCCATAACAGCCTAACAACCCAAGAACCCAAGGAGGATCCACTTAAAAAAAGTGTGTGTGTGTGTGTGTGTGTGTGTGTGTGTGTGTGTGTATGGGTGCCCATGTGCCATGGTACATACATGGATGTCTGAGGACAACCTCAGGGTATTTGTCCTCTCTTTCCACTTTGCTTGAAAGAGGATCTTCCTTGTTGATTTTTGTTTTTGCCACTTTGTGTGCACCAATCTGGCTCCCACGAGCTTTTGACTTCACCTCCTATTGCTGCAGATGCGTTGGGATCAAAGATGCCTGTGCCTTGTTGTATCTGGCTTTACATGGGTCCTAGGGAACTGAACTCAGGCTGGCAGTCTTGCAAGCAAGCACCTCTAACCACCAAGCCATCTTCCCAGCCCCACCTTACCCCCTGTTTTGGAGATGTCTCATCTAGCCCGGGCTGGCCTCAGACTTGCCGTGTATCCAAGGATGACCTCCTCCTGCCTCCTGAGTGCTCTGGTTGCACCGTGAGCCACCATGCCCAGTTTATGTGATGATGGGGTTTGAACCCAGTGCTCCGTGCATACTAGAAAAGCTCCAAGCGACATCACCAGCTCAGAAGGAACTGTTTTTAACTCCCAATGTACAGAGGAGGAAACTGAGGCTTACCCGAAGGTACCTGGCCAGAGAGAGTACTCAGGTGGTCTACTCCACAGATGGAGCCTCTGACCACTGTGCTCCACTGCCTGCCTACGATATGCCAGATGTTAAGCTCAAGGGCTTGCTGATCAGTTGTCATGGGGAATTCTCTGCATGCCCTCCAAGGTAGGCAGCGACCTACTTTTCGGAAAGGGAAACTCGAGTTAGGCAGACAAGTTACCTGTCCCAATCCAACAGCTGGCAAGCTGTGGAGCCAACACTAATGCCTGAGTTTTCCTGATTTTTGGTTTTTGAGGTAGGGTCTCACTCTAGCCCAGGCTGACCTGGAATTCACTATTAGTCTCAGGGTGGCCTTGAACTCACGGTGATCCTCCTACCTCTGCCTCCTGAGTGCTGGGATTAAAGGCGTGCACCAACATGCCTGGCAAGTTTTCCATTTTAAAAAATATTTATTTATTTGAGAGAGAGAGAGAATGGGCACTGCAAATGAACTCCAGACGCATGTGTCACCTTGTGCATCTGGCTTATGTGGGCACTGGGGAATCAAACCTGGGTCCTTAGGCTTCCCATGCAAGCACCTTAACCACTAAGTCATCTCGACACCTCAGTTTTCCATTTTTTAAATTAATTAATTAATTAATTTTTTAGAGGTGAGAAAGAGAGCAGGGTGTGGGGGGAGGAACTCCAGATGCATGTACCAACATGTTCCTCTGGCTTTTGTGGGACCTGGAGAATTGAACCTGGATCCTTTGGTTTAGCAGGCAAACACCTTAACTACCAAGCCATCTCTCCAGCCCCAGTTTTCCATTTTTTAAAAATATTTTTAACTTAATTAATTTATGTGAGAGATAGAGACAGATATAGATTGAGAAAGAGGGAGGCAGAGAGAGTATGGGTGCACCAGGCCCTCCTGCCACTGCAGACGAACTCCAGGAACATTTGCCACTTTATGCATCTCGCTTTATGTGGGTACTGGGGAATTGAACGTGGGCAGTCAGTCTTTGTAAGCAAGCACCTTTAACCACTGAGCAATCTCTCCAGTCCCAGTTTTCCTTTTTTTTTTTTTTTCAAGGTAGGATTTCACTGTAGTGTAGACTGATCTGGTATTCACTCTGTATTTTCAGGGTGTCTTTGAACTCACGGCAGTCCTCCTACCTCTGCCTCCTGAGTGCTGGTATTAAAGGCATGCGCCACCACACTTGGCTCCAGTTTTTCATTTTTTTAAAATATATATTATTTTTATTTGAGAGAGAGAGAGATAGAGAGTGAGAGAGAGAGAATGGGAACCAGGGCCACAAGCCACAAGTAAATGAACTCCAGATGCATGCGCCTCCTTGTGCATCTGGCTTACGTGGGTCCTGGAGAGTTGAACTGGGATCCTTTGGCTTTGCAGGCAAGTGCCTTAAGTGCTAAGCCCTCTCTCCAGCCCCAGTTTTCCATTTTTTAAAAAAGATTATAAGAAGCTGGTTGTGGTGGTGCCACGCCTTTAATCTCCACTTGGGAGGCAGAGGTAGGAGGATTGCCATGAGCTCGAGGTCACCCTGAGACTACATAGTGAATTCCAGGTCAGCCTGGGCTAGGGCAAGATCCTACCTTGAAAAAAAAAAAAAAATATATATATATATATATATATATATATACACACACACACACACACACACACACATATATATATTCAATTTATTTATTTATTTATTTATTTATTTATTTAAGAGCAATAGACAGAGAAAGAGAGAGAGAGAATGGGCGTGCCAGGGCCTCCAGCCACTGCAAACGAACTCCAGACCTATGTGCCCTCTTGTGCATTTGGCTAACATGGGTCCTGGGGAATCGAGCCTCGAACCTGGGTCCTTAGGCTTCACAGGCAAGCGCTTAACTGCTAAGCCATCTCTCCAGCCCCAAAAAGTATATTTTTAAGAATAGTTTAAATTGAAGCGTCATGTGCATACAGGAGAATGCATGAATCCTAGCGCCACTGATCACAGCTAACGTTTACAAAGTAGAAACTCGCTGCATGGGAACATTGAGAGCTTCGTTAACTGACTTGAATATCCCCAACATAAGAGACTCGGTGAGTTCCCTGAGACTTTAGAATTTGCATTTCTAACCAGATCCCAGGTGAAGCTAAAGCTGTGGGGACTGTTAAGATCCCTGGATCTAGAATTATCTCCATTGCTTTTAAGCACTTTTTTCCCAGCTGAGACATTCCTCTCTTCTCATGGGCATTGGTTTACAGATTTTTTTCAGCCCAAGTTACACTTTTCCCCTGCTAGTCAAGATATTGAGAGTTAATCATTTAATCTTTTTGGGCCTCAGTTTCCTCATATGCCTAATGAGGGGATTAAGCAAGACTCTCTGAGATCTCTTCTAGCTTTAAAATTCTCTGGTACTAATTATTTAGGCCGAGGGCTCCAGAGATCCCAATAGGTTTAAAAAAAAAAAAGAGCTTGATATAGTTGAAGGAATCAGGGCTGAAAATCTGGGAGATTTGGTTTTAATCCTGCCTTTATCATTACCTACCTGAGTGATTCAGGACAAGTCTCTTTCCCTGTGTGTACAATATCTTTCTTGTCACTTTTCAAGGGAGGATTTGGGGGTATGTGGTTTCTGGTTATTTCCATTGCTAAAATTCAGGGTCTAAGATGAGGAAAAAAAAAAAAAAATAGCATCAATAAATGTTCATTAAAGCGGGGTGAGGTGGTGCACGCCTTTAATCCCAGCATTTGGGAAGCAGAGATAGGTGAGACAGTGGGAGTTAGAGGCCACCCTGGGGCTATGTAGTGAATTCCAGGTTGACCTGTGCTACAGAAGATCCTACCTCAAAAAACCAAAAAAAAAAAAATAAATAAATAAATAAAAAAATAAAAATAAATAAAATAAAATGTTTACTGAAACTCTTTAATATTTTTTGCATGGTTATTAAATTTCATGTTGGGGGCAACTTGGTGGGAAGACTCTTAATTTTCTGCTGAGGTTGGTTCTCCAAGTAATAATTTGGCACGAAATGCCTCGGTATCTGCCTTATATCCTTGACATATGTTAACAATTCATTTGAGGAGACAGGAGAATTACAATGTGGACAGGAGGTGGTGAGAAAAGGCTGGAGGAAGAAACTGGTTATGCACCCAATATGGAAATGCGCTTTTTTGATGCCTTCAGGCTTAGACATCTCATCAAGAAGTGTGCCCAGCAGTTGTTGGGTAGAGAAGCTTCTGTTGCACAGGCACGGAGCTGAACTCCAGGGCGCTCTCATTAATACTCATTCTACAGACGTCTGGGAAAAGTTCTTACCTCCGAAGTTTTGCAATAAAGAATTCACATTTAGAGCAGCCTGGCTTGATGGGAATGACTTGCTTTGTGCCACGATGGGAATTCTCTTTGAGGCAGATTGGGGTCAAGAACCCTTGGTTTTGGCGATATTGCAGACGCCCACTCCTCCTGCCCCCTGTCAGTAACATCATAGCATCTCCTGGGATTGAAGGGGCCTCTGGCAATCTCTATTCTTGCTCCTTTTCCCCCTGATTTCTTTCATTTGAAATAATTTTAATGATAATAAACTGTCTGAAACCATGAAAATATTTGAGAGGAAAACTGTTACCCTAATCTAGTACATATTTTTACATGTCCACAGTCCTGTTTTGCATGGCTGGACTGTTGTACATGTACTGTCTTGTGTTCTTTTTTTAAAAAAAAATATTTTTATTCATTTATTTGAGAGAGAGAAAAAGAGAGAGAGACATAGAAAAAGAGGCAGTTAGAGAAAATGGGCCCACCAGGGCCTCCTGCCACTACAAACAAACTCTAGATGCATGCCCCACTTTGTGCATCTGCCTTTAAGTGGGCACTAATGAATTGAATCCAGGTCATTAGACTTTGCAGGCAAGTGTCTTAACTGCTGAGCCATCTCTCCAGCCCTTGTGTTCTGTTTTTATGTACTTGAGAGACGGGGAGAGCGAGAGGCAGATGGCAAGAGAGAGAATGGATTCTAGTAGGCTTTGCTCACGAGGCATTTTCCCCTCCCGTCTGTCATTTCATAGTTACCTTATGCTATCTCCTGAGGTAAGGATTGTGTGTACTAAAATTATTAAGACATGATCCTGGGCCTTAAAGAATCATAATGGGAAGGCGGACGTGGTGGTACCCACCTTTAACCCCAGCACTCGGGAGGCAGAGGTAGCAGGATCACCATGAGTTCGGGGCCACCCTGAGACTACATAGTGAATTCCAGGTCAGCCTGGTCTAGAGTGAGACCCTACCTCAAAAAACAAAACAAAACAACAACAAAAAAATCATAATGTGAGGAGTGAGGAAGGTGTTTAGCCAATTCACTATGTGAATAAAAGTATCTTGGGATGGCAGTGGAAGAGATGATTGGGAACATTCCCAAAGGACTGTATTGAGGGGGCTGGGTTGGGTTTGGTCATCATGGTAATTTGAATGTAAAGTGTCCCTATAGCTTCATGTGTTTGTTGAGTAAACCTCATACTTGTTCCCCAGTTGGTGGCACTTGAGGAGATGGAACTTTGATGGAGGAAGTGTGTCCCAGGGGGGTTGACCTTGAGGTTTATTAGCCCAAGTCCCGTACTTCGACTGCCTCCCCCTGGAGATGCGATGCCCCGTCCCTGCTCTGCCGGGCGTTTCTGCCACGACGAAGCTTCCCCTCGAGAGTCTAAGCCCAAAACAAACCCTTTCCTCCCATTAGCTCACTGCTCGTGGGTTTTGTCTTCGCAAGTGTGAAGGTCACTACAACAGTCATCGAAAAAAGGGATCTGACTTTGGAACCCAAGCCTTGATGAATGACTAGGAGTTCTGTGGGTGACAGGAGTCTGGGGAGTCATTGTGGACTGTACACAGATTGTTGGGTGGGTGTTCAGGGCATTGGGTGAGTAGATGGGAGCGGCTAGAGACCTTGGGGTCCACTCAGCTGCAGAGGCGTTAGGCTGTGCCTAGTTAGTGCTCATGTGGACCCACTCTTTACCCGTTCACACACTCGCGGCCCCGTGCGCTCCACGGTGATGGCAGCCTCCACAGCACCACTTGCCGTGATTTATTTCCCCCCATTAATCTAGCAGGTATAAAATGCTGGGCTAAGGTTACCTTAATCAGCCCATTCTTCTTGCGCACCTCTATCATTTATACTTCTTGCTTTGAAGATAGGGGCTTATAATTGAGTTTCTGAATTGGGCTTTTGTTGTTGGATGTATAAGACACATTATTGAGAACCTGAACACTTGTGTTCAAATCTGTCTTGTTTGTGGAGGCCTCTTGTTACCTACAAACCCTCGGCATATTACCCTCACCATGATGCCATTCCACAGCATCATGAAGTAGTCCCTCTTTTGCATGATAGTCCATTGCTTTTTGAAGTCTCTTTTGCTAGGAGGGTGGCTCTAAATGACAAGTAAAGAGCTCATCTCACTGACGTTCTCACTTTAGAATGTTATCCTTTTAAAGATTTTATTTTTATTTATTTATTTATTAGAGACAGAGAAAGAGTGGGGGGAGAGTGAAAATGGGCATGCCAGGGTCTCTAGCCACTGCAAACGAACTCCATATGCATGTGCCACCATGTGCATCTGTCTTACGTGGGACCTGGAGAATCGAACTGGGGTCCTTAGGCTTCACAGGCATGCTCCTTAACCACTAAGCCATCACTCCAGCCCCAGAATGTTATCCTTTTAATCACTAGATGATATTTTTCCCTCCTTAAGTCCATTTCTTCCCTTTGTAGTTTTCACTTCTGTCCCCCTCTCCCCCCCCCCCCGCCCCAGCTCATTCTTCTCACACATCACATGTTGTATTTCTGTGCTCCTGTAAACGGTGAGGAGGGAGTCCTTGTCAAATAGCATGACTCACCTGTCACCGTGTCACATGGTGGTGTTTAGTGGTGGAGTCGGTATTAGGTCCTTTTCTTATTGCGTAGGTCAAATGCCCAACACCAGCAACCTAAGGAAGGAAGGAATTGTTTTGGCTCCCGCTTGGCGAGGACTCCAGCCCGTCATGGTGGCCAAGGCCTGGTGGCAGGAGCCTGAGGCGGCTGGCCACCTTGCATCTGCAGTGGGCAAGCAGAGAGGTAACTTCCGATGCTCAGTTCTGCTTTCGCCTTTTTATTTAGTCGGAAACCCCATCCCATCAGGAGTGTCACCCACACTGAGTGGGTCTCCCCTTTTCAGCTAAACCTCTGTGGAAACACCCAGAGGTACCTTTCCTCAGTGGCACTAAGTCTAGCTAAGATGTTGGTGACGGCACATCACAGGGATGGCCCAGTCCTGCCTCGAGTATGTGTTGGAGTGTCCCTTTGGGAAAGCTTTGGCTCTGCTGGCCAGTGTGCATGCCCTGCTTCCCACAGCAGACTTCAGCACGTCTGTTAGACCCATTCCTTCAGCTGCTGTTATGTGTCCATCTTCTTTGTCATCGTGCTATCTTGCCACGAGCGTTCTTTAACTTCTTATTGACAGCCTCCATAGCTATAGGTGATACACCATGATCATAACCCTCTTCCATCACACCCTTCCTAGATTCTCCATCTGATGAATCCCTTCTCCTCCTCTTCCTTTTTTCTTCCTCCTCCTTCCTCCCCCTCCTTACTCTGTAGTCCCAAGATGGATGGCCTTGAGCTCACAGTGATCCTCCTACCTCTGTCTCCCAAGTGCTGGGATTGAAGGTGTGCACCACCACACCTGGCTGAGAATCCCTTCTTTCCAATTAGTCTGTCTTCTATTTTTATGTTATCATTTTCTCCCTTCCCCTATTATGCAGGTTTTGTGTAGGTGGCATCAGCCACTCTGAGGTCTTGAATGCCACGGCCAGTGTGTGTCTAGAAGACAGTATTGTCATGCACTCTTCCCCTTCCTGTGGCTCTTACTTATTTCTGCCACCTCTTCTGCAGTGGTCTCTGAGTCTTGGAGGGTGAGATAGAGATGGCTCACTTAGTGATGAACAGTCTACTGTCACTTCTTCTCAGCACTTTGATGAGTTTTCAGTCACCCCACTGGCCACCACCATCTGAAAAGAGAAGCTTCTCTAACCAGAAGTGAGAGTAGCATTCATATATGTGGACATAGGCATATGTATTTAGAGGGAAGTTTGGTGGTTATCAATGTCCATTTAGCCACACAACAGTAGTACTTTTCCCACCCTAGGGCTTATGACCCCCGCAGACATAGGCTTTTGTCAGGTGTTCAGTGTCAGGCAGGAATTCCCTCTTGTGGAGGGAACCTTAAATTCGATCAGAGAGCAGTTGGTTTTCCCCCCAGACTCTTGCCACAAATTAAATTTTTTAGTTTTATTTTTTTGCTATTTAAAACTTTTTATTTTGAATTGATTTTAAACTGAGGAAAAATGTACAGGAAAAAGTAGAGTTATACATACATATTTTTTCTCTGGCTTTCTCAAAGTTAGCATCATATGTAGCCAGAGTAGAACTAAACTGCGAGCTTCATTCAGATGCCAGCCTTCTCGCAGATGGTCAGGGCCTCCATTGCATGTAATTGTCATGGGTCCTCAGTCTTCCTTCATTTTTTGATTTTGAAGTGCACTAGTTATTTTTATTTATTTATTTATTTATTTATTTATTAGATACAGAGGGACAGAGGAGGGGGGCACGCCAGGGCCTCTAGCCACTGTGAACAAACTCCAGATGTATGCACCACAATGTGCATCTGGCTAACGTGGGACCTGGAGAATTGAACCTGGCTCCTTAGGCTTCACAGGCAAACGCCTTAACCGCCAAGTCATCTCTCCAGCCCATGTACTAGTTTATTTAGATTGCTGAATATTGCCAGTGCCCTCTTGCCGGTGATTTTCTTTTTTAAAAATATTTTTATTTATTTATTAGAGAGTAAAAGAGACAAGTATATAGAGAGAATGGGCCCACTAGGGCTTCTAGCAGTTGCAAATGAACTCCAGATGCATGTGTTACCCTGTGCATCTGGCTTTACATGGGTACTGGGGAATTGAGCCTGGATCCTTTGGCTTTGCAGGCAAGCACCTTAACCACTGAGCAATCTTTCCAGCCCTTGCCAGTGATCTTGGTCTTCATTGTTCTTAGTAGAGTTTGGCTATAACCTCATTCCTCATCCTTTATTCTTTGAAAATATTTTTGTTTATTTACTTGTGAGTAGAGAACGAGAGAGAGAGAGAGAGAGAGGGAGGGAGGGAGGGAGGGAGGGAGGAGAGAGGAGATTGGACTTGCCAGGGCCTCTTGCCACTGTAAACAAACTCCAGGTAAAATCACTTTGTGTATCTGGATTTATAGGGGTACTGGGGAATTGAACCTGGGCAGGCAGGTTTTCAAGAAGCACTTATAAGTGCTGTGTTATAGCTTCAGTTCATTCCATATCGTTGTAGAAGAATTCATTCATTTTCCTAGCCTGATTGACATTTCATGTGTCCACTGAACCTTCTGGCCAGAGGTCCTGCTATCACATCATTCTCTGCTTCCTCCCCTGTCCAACTTCATGTTTTAGTCAGTGCTGCCACTGTTCAGCAGACTTGAAAGAAGCCATGGCACCAAGAGGAAAGACAAGGTTCTTTTCCCTTTGCCATGTGAAGTGCTTGGTCAGAGGACCAGTTCCTCCCAGTAGTCACAGAGGTGTGAGGACATGGGAGTGACTGATTCATATTCTGGGTAGGAAAATGATTATGTCACAGTTTTTTATTTTGTTTTGTTTTGTTTTTCAAGGTAGGGTTTCACTCTAGTCCAGGCTGACCTGGAATTCACTATGTAGTCTCAGGGTGGCCTCGAACTCATGGTTGTCCTCCTACCTCTGCCTCCTGAGTGCTGGGATTAAAGGTGTGTGTTACCATGCCCGGGTCTGTGTTGTCACAGTTCTTGCTCTCATGGAACTTGCAGTCCAAAGAGAACATCTCAGGATTTCAAGTCCAAGGGCAGAGTGCCAGGGTTGTTACGGTTCCGGTACCAGGAGGACGTGGTGGCATAGTGGTAGGAGCAGCTCCTGCTGGCAGGAAGCCTTCGTGGACGAGGAGGGAGAAGGGGGAGACAGAGATGGAGAGGAAGAGGCTATATTTTCAGGAATCTTCTCTCTCTCTATATTCTATTTCAACCACCACCTCCTTACTGGAGACTCATGAGGTTTTATTGCCTAGGCAGCCTCCCAGGCAGTCTTGCTTGCTTATTTATTTGCACGTGTTTGCTTATTTATTTACACATGTACATGCATGTGTGAATGTGCCAGGATCTCAGGAACAAACAGAATGCCAGACTTTTGTGCTGAAACCCGCATGTATGCTGGGAATTGAACTTGGGCCAGCTGGCCCCACAAGCAAGTTCTTCTAACCACTGAGCCATCTCCCCAGCCCCAGGCTTTTGATTCTGTGGCATGGGGGTATGGGCCCACTCCTGTAGACTCACAGAAGATGACCCTAGGCCCACCTATTGAGAAAGACCCACTGAGGATGGTCTTACTGAGGAGCCTCCCTAATTTGGGTGGTGAAATTGGGGAAGACGGCGGCACATTTTTCATCTGGTGTCACTGTTTAAATCGGAGGACTAAATTTGTAAGGCTGAACCCAGTAGAGGAGTTTTCCTGTATAAAAATGACTGCATCCGATGTGGATGGTTCAGAATAGCCTGGCAGCACAGTGGGAGAAGAGAATTCAAAGCCCTGCTCTCTCCGTTTGTCTGTTAGGGCTCTTTAATGTTGGGCATAGCGCACGAACATGGACTGTGGGTCAGGTGGCCTGTGTTTGAATCCCAGTCCTGCTGTGTGCTAGCTGTATGACTTTGGGCTAGTTAATTAACCTCTTCAAGCTTGGGTTTGCATCTTCAAAATGTAGATTGTATGAGAGTGTCGATCTCTAGCCCATCAATTTTAAAAAGAAAAAAAAAAAAATCCCTACTTTACCCCCTGTTTTTTTCTTTTTTTATAAATAGAGGATTAAATGGGACAGTGGATAGCAGAGTGCTCAGTAAATGCTAGCCGTTAATTTATATCGGAATCATTACAAGCAAACATGCTACAGAAAAAAAATTCTGCAAAACTCAATATTCCCTCAATATTCCCAAGATCTTTGGTCCCTTGGAGTTAAGGTTTATAATTCAATAAAATGAAATGAGAACAGTTTGTCACCCACACATGCCACAGTGTGGAAATATTCTCAGTAGGTTAATGCACAGCCCTATTCCACCACAGTCAGCAGTCATTGATATCAAGAATTATGCCATCAACACAGTCATTCTTTTCCCAGGTCTCTTTCACATCATTGAGAAATCTCCATTTTCCTCTCAGCTAGAGCCAGGAATCTCATTTACAAATCACACCTTCCTTTGTCTTCCCACCTTCCCTCCTGAAGAAAGTGGTTGGTTTTGCTGAGCCCTGTGTAGCTGGAGAGAACCTGGAATTAGGAGATGCAACAGGGATTCTGGAACTTGCCTTCCCTTCTCCTTCCTGTCAGCCCCGTTTGTTTCCTTAGTCTTTCAGCTGAACTGTTCAGAATCATTTTCTTTTCCAGGGTCCAGTAGTAACTGATCTGAGAGCATGCTAAACCTCAGGACCCCAGTTCCATTGCAGTTTGGCAGATGGAAGCTGGGTTACCTTTAGCCCAGAGGTCAGGGAAGGATAGAGCGAGACTTCCACAGAGCATGTCTGCCTTTTGACTCGTGTGACATTAGTAGTCACTCTTGTTTTGCTTTTGAGACAGGATCTAGCTCTGCAGCTCAGGCTGGCTGGGAATTCACGACCCTCCTGGTTCATGCTGGGATCATAGGCATGCACTACCAGGCCCAGCAGATGATCAGTTCCTTGGTTCTTGGACCTCTCCCTCTCCAGAAATGTCCAGTCACTGATTGAGAAGGATCTGAAACCAAGTAGGGTCTCTTCTGACCTCGCTGACATTATTCCACAACCAGCTGTGACTGATTATTGAGCAAATTGTTTGGCATTATTCATGTGCTTACTCTCTTTATAACACTGAGGGCTCATTATAGATTCTGTTTGAGCTCAATTAAGAGCATGTGGGGCTGTTTTGTTTTTTTTTTTTTTCCGAGGTGGGGGTCTCACTCTAGCCCAGGCTGACCTGGAATTCACTACAGAGTCTCAGGGTGGCCTTGAACTCACGGTGATCCTCCTACCTCTGCCTCCCAAGTGCTGCTGAGATTAAAGGCGTGTGCCACCATGCCTGGCTTATGTTTTAATTTTTTTTTTTTTTTCGAGGTAGGGTCTCTCTCTAGCCCAGGCTGACCTGGAATTCACTGTGTAATCTTAGACTGGCCTCGAACTCACAGCGATTCTCCTACCTCTGCCTCCCGAGTGCTGGGATTAAAGGCGTGCGCCACCACGCCTGGCCAGGTGGGGCTTTTGATAGGCTTAGATTTTGGTATGTATCGTCCTCTGCAGGTGTGGGCTTTTGGAGAATGATATTTTCTTTGCAGCTTTTTGAATTGCCATGCCATCTTTTACCAGTCTCCCTGAGTGGGAATGCTTCCCACGGAACATGGAACAGCTGATAGCCTCTCATAAAAATGCTGAGGGGAACAGTTGGGCATTTTGAGGTTACATAATGACTCAGCTGAAACGTGGTGGGAGCTGTGGCAAGGGGAACTGTTGGGCATGGGAGGGTAAAGCTGCCGGTGGTCCTGAACCCTGAAGCTCTGCAATAAAGGAGGACGAGACAAAGACATTGCCATTGATTAGTGGGGATGGTCGCTGAAAGAAACCTACAGTGAGGTCTCTTTTGAAAGGTGTTGTGGGGCTGGAGAGATGGCTTAGCGGTTAAGGCACATGCCTGCAAAGCCTAAGGACCCTGGGTTCGATTTTCCAGGTCTCATGTAAGCCAGATGCACATGGTGGCACATGCGTCTGGAGTTCATTTGCAGTGGCTGGAGGCCCTGATGTGCCCATTCTCTCTCCCTCTCATTGTCTCTAATAAATAAATAAATAAATAAAATATATTTTTTAAGGGCTGGAGAGATGGCTTAGTGGTTAAGTGCTTGCTTGTGAAGCCTAAGGACCCCAGTTCAAGGCTTGATTCTCCAGGACCCACATTTGCCAGATGCACAAGGGGGCGCACACATCAGTTGTTCATTTGCAGCGGCTGGAGGCCCCTGGCGTGCCCAGTCTCTCTCTCTTTGTCTGACTCTTTCTCTCTCTATCTGTCGCTCTCCAGTAAATAAATAAAAATAAACAAAATATCTTTTTTAAAAAAGGTGCTGTGAGTTATATTGGATTGTACTGGCTAGCTCCTCATAAAAAGATAATCCAGGTGAAGGCCTGTAAGTGAGGTGGGAGTGCTGGTGGCTAAAAGAACCTGGGGAGTGCTGTTACACCCTCTTTTCACACCTGGGGAAGCTATAGCCCAGAAAGGGAAAGTACCTTGTCTTGAGACCCCCCCCCCACTAACTGGCATTATGGGGTTCAGATCAGTCGACTGTGTTTTCCAATTTTTTTAAATTTTATTTATTTTATTTTGAGAGAGAGAGAAAGAGAGAGGCAGGAAGAGAGAGAATGGGCATGCCAGGGCCTCTAGCCACTGTAAATGAACTCCACACACAGGCATAACCGTGTGGATATGGGTTCATGGGTCCTGGGGAATCAAACCTGGGTCCTTAGACTTTACTAAGCCATCTTTCCAGTTCCTTTTTTTTTTTTAGATAGGGTCTTTCTCTGGAATTCACTATGTTATGTTTTTGTTGTTGTTCTTACTGTTTTTTTTTTTTTTTTTGAGGTAGGGTCTTGCTCTAGTCTAGGATGACCTCCAACCCAAGGTGATTCTCCTACCTTGGCCTCCTGGTGCTGGGATTAAAGGTGTGAGCCACCACACCCAGCTTTTTTTTTTTTTTTTTTTGAGACAGGGATCTCATGTAGTTCAAGCTTGGCCTTGAACTTGCTATGTAACTGAAGATGGCATTGAATTTCTAATCCTCCTTCCACCTCCCAAATGCTGGGACACTAAGTATGTAGCACCAAGCCTGGTTCATGTACTGCTGGGGATTGAACTCAGGGCCTTACGTAATGCTAGGCAAGTTATGTCCAGCTCAGCCATATCCCCAGTGCCAATTTCCATCATTTTTTTGTGCAGATTTTTCCAGGCATATACACTTTGGTCTTCTGTGGCAGACCACAGTCTCGGCCGTCGTCACGGATGCATGCTAACTGTGCCCAGGTTCTTTTTTTTGGTTTTTCGAGGTAGGGTCTCACTCTAGCCCAGGCTGACCTGGGAGTCACTATGTAGTCTCAGGGTAGCTTTGAATTCATGGCGATCCTCCTACCTTTGCCTCCACACCCGGCTGAATCAGGTTCTTTCTTGACCTTCTGAAGTGTGGAAAGCTTTGGCTCCTGCTGCATGAAATGTTAGGGACTTGCAATCCTGTGCCTGCTTTCATTCTCCCCTTGGTGTCTGTTGCCATTCCTTAGTGTCCTATTTGATAGACTCGTACCCAGCCTCTGAGGCTTTTGTTTTGCTTTCTCTCTCTTTTTTTAAAATATTCATTTATTAGATATGTGTGTGTGTGTGTGTGTGTGTGTGTGTGTGTGTGTGTGTGTAGAGAGAGAGAGAGAATATGAATGGGTGCACCAGGGCCTCTTGCTGCTGCAAATGACCTATAGATGCATGTACCACCATGTGCATCTGGTTTGCATGGGCTCTGAGAAATTGAACCTGGGTCCTTAGGTTTCGCAGGCAAGCGCCTTAACTGCTAAGCCATCTCTCTGTCCTGTTCCACTTTCTCTTCTTTTTTTTAAAATTTTTTATTTATTTATTTGAGAGCAACAGACACAGAGGGAAAGACAGATAGAGGGGGAGAGAGAGAATGGGCGCGCCAGGGCTTCCAGCCTCTGCAAACGAACTCCAGACGCGTGCGCCCCCTTGTGCATCTGGCTAACGTGGGACCTGGGGAACCGAGCCTCGAAC
The DNA here is from genome assembly GCF_020740685.1 of Jaculus jaculus. NCBI lineage: Eukaryota > Metazoa > Chordata > Mammalia > Rodentia > Dipodidae > Jaculus > Jaculus jaculus. Next base: position 117,681,925 of record NC_059109.1, read on the forward strand.
CGGGGTCCTTAGGCTTCACAGGCAAGCGCTTAACCGCTAAGCCATCTCTGCAGCCCATCCGCTTTCTCTTAATGGTGTCATGGAAAGTGTGGCTGTTGGATGAAGTGTCAGTAGTGTTCTTGTAGGACTCACATTAGATTGTAGAGATCGTAGCATGACTTGTCTTTGCTTTTGTACTGCATCATCTGTAGCATCTTTTCGCCCACCACTGTCATCTTGGGCACTGGAGACCATCTGGTAACAGGTGTCCACCTGGCCTTCTGTGGAATGCTCTTTGCTTCATGGCTGCTCAGCTTTCTACAGGGGAGCCGTTCACTTAGCTCTCTAACAGCCTTGATTTTGTCTCTTTTGTCAACCTTGCATCCAAATCGCCCCATCTACCAGCCCATGAAGCCTGGACTGCAGCAACCCCCTGAGGCCCCGTATGCCTGCTGGAGTCTCTTTTACTTGGCTCTCACTCCTCCCCTGCCTCTCTTCCCCTTCCCCCTCCTACATGCTCCCGCGGCTTTCAGTCCAGTGTACCTGTGCTCTCTGGCTCCCAGTATCAAGGACTGTGGATCTGGTGTTGCATTCTGCCTTTGGCTGAATTTTTTTTTTCCTCCAAGGTAGGGTCTTGCTTTAGCCCAGGCTGACCTGGAATTCACTATGTAGTCTCAGGGTGGCCTCGAACTCACAGCGATTCTCCTACCTCTGCCTCCCGAGTGCTGGGATTAAAGGCATATGCTACCATGCCCAGCTGAGACCTAAGTTTCAGCTGGAGCCCATTGGTGAGCACCATGTCCAGCCCATGTGACCCTTCTGTGACAGGACAGGCTGGGTAAAACCCTACCCAGGCCTGCCGATTTGACTGTCTACAAGGTTTTTATCTCGGCAGTGTCTCCCCTTTGCCGTTGTTTCCTAATCATTACTGGGGCTGGCAGAGAGAGAGAGAGAGCGAGAGAGAGAGGGTGTTGTTTACTGATGTTTCTCCGGCCCTGTGGCATATGCTCACAGTCAGGCTGGGAGCTAATCCAGATTTTCAGGAGTTAGTGAATTTCATTTGGATTAGTGATCCATATTGAACCTTTCGTGCTTTCATCGTTCAACAAGGCTATTAAACGCCTATTGCATGTAGGCTAAGATGCTAGGCACTGGGGCTACCTGCAGGCAAAGCCCCTGTCTACATGGAACTCACATCCAGGGAGGCAAGACAGGCAACAAACCAGAACAACCAGTACAGTTAAATCAGAGTGTGTGAACAAACAAAAATTAGGTGAAGCTGGGTGTGGTGGCTTTTAATTCAAGCACTGGTTGCAGGTAGAGGTAGGAGGATTGCTGTGAGTTCCAGGCCAGCCTGAGACTGTATACTGAATCCCAGGTCAGCTTGGACTACAGTGAGACCCTACCTTGGAAAAAAAAAATTCGGCCAGTTGTGGTGGCGCACACCTTTAATCCCAGCACTCAGGAGGCAGAGGTAGGAGGATCACTGTGAGTTCGAGGCCAGTCTAAGATTACACAGTGAATTCCAAGTCAGCCTGGGCTAGAGTGAGACCCTCCCTTGAAAAACAAAACTAAAATAGAAAAGAAAGAAAAAAGGGCTGGAGAGATGGCTTAGCGGTTAAACGCTTGCCTGTGAAGCCTAAGGACCCCGGTTTGAGGCTGGGTTCCCCAGGTCCCACGTTAGCCAGATGCACAAGGGGGCGCACGCGTCTGGAGTTCGTTTGCAGAGGCTGGAAGCCCTGCCGCGCCCATTCTCTCTCTCTCCCTCTATCTGTCTTTCTCTCTGTGTCTATCACTCTCAAATAAATAAATAATTTAAAAAAAAAGAAAAAAAATTAGGTGAAAGATAATTTCAAATGCGATTTGAAGAAAAGTGGGGACTAATGTAACAGTGATAGAAGAGGCATGGTTATTTACAAGAGAAGCTTCTAGAAGGCCTTTTGCGGAGGTAGTGTTTGGGCTGAGAACTGAATGGTGAGAAAGAGCCAGCCTGAAGAAATGCTGAGGAAGCCGCCAACACACAGGCCCTGAGGCAGGAGTGAGCTTGTGTTTGGGCGAATGTTAGAGCCCACTGTGCAAAGACAGGGTGGCAGAGGTGAGGCCAGGCCAGCATGGGGAGGACAGAGAACTCTAGCACTTTCAGACTTTCTTCTCAGGAGCTGGAAAGTTGGTATGTTTCTAGATCACTGTGCCTGCGACACCGAGAGGAGGCTGTGGCGGCATGCGGCCAGCTCGGCTGCGGAAGGGTGCGGGACTCACCTTCGCCCTGGGAGGCCGCAGCTGATGCAGTGCCCTGCCTGGGACAACTGCCTTCCCGCCTCACTTGTTTTCCGAATCTCCCAGTTCTAAACATTTAATCTGTGTTTGGCTTAACCAAGCAGCCCTTGTGCCAGGCTTGGCACAGAGAGCCTCTGTTGAGCACCCTGGCCTGGAGAGAATGAAGCAAGCAGCCCCCGGTGGATCCCAGGACAATGCGGCTGACCCTCTGCACCTGGGCACCCCCTCAGGAAGGCTTGGAACCCCGGGAACTGTGTGCTTCTGCAGAACAGCTGCAGATGGCCTGGGCCGATGATTAAATGTCGTTGCTGGTCTGCCCAGATCTGCCACTGTCCTCTCTGCCTGGTTTCACAGAATTACAGTGGATAATGAAGGGGGCATGGCCACTTCGGTTATTTGCAGCACATCTTTTTCAGTTGGCTTAGAGGGACATTTCTGTTTCTGCCAGTTGTATAAAGTGACTACAGTGAGTTGTGTCCACACATAGCTATTTGTTTTCAAATCTGGTGGTGGGGGGGACCAACAAAACCCACACCTGAAAGGAACTGTCTCTAAGGAAAGGGGGTTCTTGCCTTCCCTTGCTGCCTCCACATTCTCCAGGGGAGTTCTGCCCTCAGACCTGTCAAAGTTGGTTGGCAGGGGCTTTTCCTCCCGAGTTAGCATAGAGATCTGAGCTGGCAGAGATAACAGAACTTGCCTGTGTGCAGAGGAACGGACTTCCTTCTGACCAGAGGTGCCAGTGCCAACCACTTCCCTGGTCCTCCGTGCTTCTCTTTCGGGATGAGACTGGTAAAGGATCACTTGAGCACCGCCTGAGCCAGTCAGGTTTCAAGACATCGAGTTTTAGGGGACCCTGGGCTGCTGTGCCCGCTAAGGTAAAGCAGTGAATGTTACTTCACCGGCTTCTTATGGGGACCACCCTGTGCCTCATGAGCATCATGTGAGGAGACAGAACTCCTGATTCCCCTCCCTCTGCTTTTTGTCAGCCCTCTGCCTGCCTCTCAGAACTCACAAGGACACCAAAGGCTCCGAGGGGAAATGAGATGGCATCTGCCTCTGGCTGACATGACTTGGGCTGTGGTCGCGTGGGGATTCCGTAATGAAGATTGCAAATCACTTCCCATCCTCTTGGAGTCTGCCCCATAATTAGAAGATTAAACATTTTGTTTAAATTAGTCATTTTCCCCTCTCTCCTCGAGTGCTTCAAGCCACCCTTTGAGCAGCATGGAGACTGGCTAACTGTCTGCTACTGGGCCCATGTTCTAGAGGTGATTGTCAGCAGGAGCTCGAGGACGTCTTCGTTTAATTAAAAAAGCAATTTGGTTTCTTGCCTCACCTTGTGTGAAGCAGAGGCCCTTCTGACCACGTGAACTTTGTGACGGCTGCACGCAGGGAAAGTGGCTTTTCTCGGGAGCATGGCACCCAGCCTGGCAGGATAACACAGCAGACGGTCAGCTGGGCTCGTGTCTCACTGATGGCAGGTTGTCCCTCAGTTGGCTGTGTTTATGGGGGAAGAAGGTCATTTGTATGGCGGGTATTCCTGACTTGAAGTGGATGACAAGCAGGTCACGGAGGACCACCAGCCAAGAACAAAATGGGCCTGGGCATGTGAGAGCTGCTCTGAGAGCCAGGTTCTGTGCTGCTTGGCATTTGCATGATCTCCCATCTCATCCAAATGGCAAGTCTAGGAAGGCCCATGGGAAGTAGATAGTGGAATCTTCTTAGACCAGGACTCCCCGGGTGAAGGTAACAAAATACAAACACAGGCCTGAGGAGAGGGCTCAGTGGTGAAGCACTTGCCAAGCCAACATGAGGACTGGAGTTCAGGTTCTTAGCGCTGACATAAATGCCAGGTCTTTGGTGCCTTGCTTGTCATCCCAGTGCTCAGGAGGCAGAGAGAGGGTCCCTGGAGTAAGCTGGCTTGCTACATTGGCTGAATCAGTGTGTCCTGGGTTCAAGTGAGAGATCTTATGTCAGCAAATGTGGAGAGGGATTGAAGAAGACACCTGATGCCAGCGTCTGGCCTCCACATGCATTTGTTCACATGCATGCACGGGCGCACACGCACCCTGGAAAAATGAGAAACAGAAGGCAGGAGACTGGAGCCACCTCTTGCCCTTGCACTTGCTTCTGGTCCACCGCCAGCGTCATTCTCTGTGGGAATTGCTTGAAGACAGTCTCATTGCCTTGAGTTCCTCAAGGGCAGTGGCCAGACCTGTTTGTTGTAGAGTGCATGCTCACTAGATGCCCTTGCCTTGAGGAAGGGTGCAGTGAGAGGTGGGCGGGTGACAGAAGCAGCCGTTGTGATTGGGTGACTAAGTTTGGGTGTCTTACAGGTGCCTTGTACCATTGGGCTCCAGTATCTTCCTAGTTGCTTTCTGGTTCTGACCCTCTCCGTCCCTTTCCTCTCCCTTTCCCCTTCCTGCCCTCCCCCCTTCACTCTCTCTCTCTCTTTATTTTAAATAAGGTCTCACTATGTAGTCTAGGCTTGTCTTGATCTCGTGGCAATCCTCCTGCCTCAGCCTCCTTTCTGCTATGATTATAAGTAAGCCATCATAGCTTAGATTTCACTTTAAACAACTGGAGAAATGTGCTAGGATTTAAAGGCGTGCACAACCATGCCCACCTTGTTTATTCCACTTTTTTTTTTGTTGTTGTTGTTGGTTTTTCCAGGTAGGGTCTCACTCTGATCCAGGCTGACCTGGAATTAACTGTGTAGTCTCAGGGTGGCCTCGAACTCACGGCTATCCTCCTACCTCTGCCTCCCAAGTGCTAGGATTAAAGGCGTGTGCCACCATGCCCGGCTTTTTTTTTTTTTAATTTATTTAATTGAGAGTGATAGACACAGAGAGAAAGACAGATAGAGGGAGAGAGAGAGAATGGGTGCACCAGGGCTTCCAGCCTCTGCAAACGAACTCCAGACGCGTGCGCCCCCTTGTGTATCTGGCTAACGTGGGACCTGGGGAACCGAGCCTCGAACCGGGGTCCTTAGGCTTCACAGGCAAGCGCTTAACTGCTAAGCCATCTCTCCAGCTCCCATGCCCGGCTTTATTTCACTTTTATATGTGGTGTTGGGGGATTGAAGCCAGGACTTCCCACATGCTAGGCAGGTAACTGCTACTGAGCCAAACCCCTGGCCCTTGCCTGGGGAAGTAAGCTGTGTTTGTGAATGATCAGGACGCTGGTAAGACATCTGCCTTAAATAACAGTACATGGTAGTCATAAAAACTCAATTCCATTCCTCTAGTAACCTGAGAGATAGTTGGCATTTCTGACCTTAAAGCAACAGATAGCTTGACAGAGATATACTGTGAGTCATACTTACTGTGCTCTCTGTGCCCAGCATTATAGGCAAGAAATGAGATCAAACAGCCACGGCACTGAGTTGTATTTTGTGTTGATTAGATTTGACAGTCCATTTGTTAATTTCTTTCTTTCTCTCTTTTTCTTTTTTCTTTTTAGCTTTTTGAGGTAGGGTCTTGCTGTAGCCCAGGCTGACGTGGAGTTCACTCTGTAGCCTCGGGCTGGCCTCAAACTCACTGTGATTCACTGTGATTCTCCTGCCTCTGCCTCTTGAGTGCTGGGATTAGAAGCGTGTACCACCATGTCTGCCTGCTGCTGAAGCTTCTTCTCTTCTTTCTCCTCCTCTCTCCTCTCCCTCCCCTCCTTCCCCTCCTCCTCTTTTTCTTTCAACACTTATTGAGTACTTTTCTGTGGGGTAAATACTTACACATAGTATCTCCCAACACTAGGAATTCCTTTTTCCCCAGTAGTACTAGGAAACTCAAAGTCCATTCTGTCTTACTGTGTGTTTCCCTATGTATGGGGCTAGCTTAGCATCAAATTCTTAGGTGCTTTACATTTTGTCCAGGCCGGGAACACATGCGGATCTCTCAGAAAGCACTGGAGCCTTACCCGAGTGTCAGGAGCCTCAGGAGACATGTCACGCAAGCACAGAAACCAGATGGGAAGGCCACTTGGGTTTCTTCTGCCTGGCCTGCTGGCATCTGTCCTCTACCATCTCCCAGCTTTTTGACTTGTGTTTCCTCGATGTGGAATGAGAATGTTACTACCTCTCTAGAAGTATTGCTGGATGATTAAAAAGAAAGTGAGTTCAAGACCACCCTGAGACTACATAGTGAGTTCCAGGTCAGCCTGGGCTCGAGTGAGACCCTACCCCAAAAAATTGAAAAATAAAAAAAAGGAAGCGAAACATTACTTGTGGCCCAAAGCAAGCAGGCATTAACGGTGACTGTCTTTGAGTAATCATTTGGTGAAGAAACTGGAGGAAGACATCTTTGTGGGGTCTCTAGACCCTGTGGATCTGGGACCATTGTGCCTCTGTTCTTTGTGACTTGTTTGCCTCACTTTGCTTCTTGAGGCCTAGCCTGGCTCAGTGACACAGCTGAGTTTGAAGGAGGTGGCTGACTTCTTATGTAAAGGATAATTTCAGGCAGTGTCTCTGTGGTGTTTGGTATGTTTACTGGAATTCTCAAGTTTCTAAGTAATTTCAGTCTGAGACAAGTGAATACAATTGATGTCAGGCTGCCTTAACACAGGTGTTATAAACAAGATTAAGAGGTTGTTGAAAAGATATCAGTGGAGCTCTGGAGCTGGCTTGCCGGAGTCATTCTAAAGTGACAACTAATGGGTAGTTTGCTCTGATGGCTTTCTCTGAGCTGGCTGTAGCTGTACTGGAGATTCACCCACCGAGGTAAGTTGCTTATGAAAATTCACTTTCCTCTGTCATGAAGTGAAGTGTTAGTAACAGGCCATGCGGTCTTCCTTCTGGGCACGTTGCCTTTGGGCTGTTCAGTAAGCCCTTTGCAAAAGCAGCTACTTGTATGTTTGCTATCCTGAGCCTTCCAAGTATATTTAAGGGCAGATAGTTCCAAACAATTGTTTTATTCTGCTGTGTGCTTTTATGGGTAAGACACTTATTTATCCATTCATCTTCCCCTTGGTGTTCTTCCCGGTCCGGTGAGGAATACATTTACATTTACTTATCTGGTCTACCCCGTGCAACAGAACTAGGAAACTGAATACCTTAAAATGTTCTTGGAGTAACCAGATATTAGTACCAAATCAGGGCTGGGGAGATGGCTCAGTGGATAAAGGCACTTGCTTGCCAAGCCTACTGCCCCAGGTAAATCACTTTAAAATCTGTTTTATGGCCTCCGAGAGATAGAAGGTGGGGACAGGGTTTGTGCAAGGAATTTGTAGGTGGCTGTGATGCCTTATATTGTCAACCTGATGGGACCTAGAATGACCTGTGAGAGGTTATCTTGATTAGCTTGCGGCAGAGGGGGAAGACCCACCCTAACTGTGGTGGCACCATTCCATGGGCCAAGGTCCTGGATTGATTGTGTAAAAAGAAGAGGGGGCTGGAGATATGGCTTAGCGGTTAAGGTGCTTGTCTGTGAAGGACCCATGTTTGACTCTCCAGATTCCACGGTAGTCAGACACACAAAGGTGAGGCAAGCACAAGGTGCTCACTAGGTGGCATAAGTGGTTTGGAGTTCAGTTGCAGTGGCTTGAGGCCTGGAATGCCAAGTCTCTGTCTGTCTGTCTGTCTGTCTGTCTGTCTGTCTGTCTCTCTCTCTCTCTCTCTCTCTCTCTCTCTCTCTCTCTCTCGTGCTGTGTGCACGCCAGCAAGCTGAGTAGCAGCATTTATCACTCTGTACTTCCTCCCTGCTGATGTGACGGTGTGATGCTGGGTTCCTGCTCCTGCCAATCTTTCCTTGCCATGATGGAATCTACCCTCTGGAACTATAATGGGAAATAAACTCTTTCTTTCCTTAAGCTGCTTCTGGTTGAGATTTTTGTCCCAGCAACAAGAAGTTGAGTGATACAGTGGCCAATGCCATGATAATTCCATTTGATCATCTTTTGCATGGTCAAGTGGGCAGTCTTTTCTCTTTTTTCTAGGTAGAGAACATATTTAAACATATTATTTATTTATTTGAGAGAGGGAGAGAATAGGTGTACCAGGGCTTCCAGCCACTGCAAATAAACTCCAGATGCATATGCCCCCTTGTGGGGCTTATGTGGGTCTTGGAGAGTCGAACTGGGATCCTTTGGCTTTGCAAGCAAACACCTTTACCATTAGGCCATCTCATCACCTTTAAAAAAAAATCTTTATTAATTTGAGAGAGAGAGAATGGATGTGTCAGGACCTCTAGCCACTGCAAAGTCTAGAAACATGTGTCACCATGTGCATCTGAGTTATGTGGGTTCTGGGGAATCAAACCTGTGACTTTAGGCTTTGCAGGCAAGCACCTTAACCACTAAGCCATTTCTCCAGCCCAGAGAACATTTTTCTGATGCCAAATTTTCATCTAGGCAGAGTTCTTTTGCCAGCCTTGTCCTTATTGGGAATGGAGGCATTTTGCTAACTTTAGTGGTTTGCAAAGCTTCCAGAAATAGTAAGACCTTTGAATTGAGGAGAATAAAGTAGATCTTAGACCAAAGCAGACAGGAAGTCATCCTTTTCTGTTGTTTGTGATGGACTCATCAACAGGCATGCATTGAGGCCTTAACGCCAGATACTTCATTCAAGCTGAGCAAGAGATAAATCAGCATGCAGGTGTTGGGGAGCTCACTTGTGATCATACTGTGTCTTTAGACCTACAAGGTTGGAAAGCACTCGTTTCAGCAAGATACTCCTGTAAAGTTTTTTCTGACGTTGGTCTTCATTGAAAAATGTAGTAGCTAGTGTTCTAACAGAGTTATGTGGTAAGTTTTAAACTTTAAAGGAAATGATGGTGATACTAAGGTCCTAAGGAAGCTAAAACTATGTTTCACACCAAGCAAGAAATGAGCAAGTATTGCTGGGTGTGGTGGCACTCTCCTTTAATCCCAGCCCAGGCAGAGGTAGGATGATGGCTGTGAGTTCAAGGTCAGCCTGAGACTACATAGTGAATTCTAGGTCAGTCTGGGCTAGAGCGAGACCCTACCTCAAAAAAACAAAAATCAAGACAAAACAACAAAAAAGAAATGAGCAAGTGTTTGTAATTTCTTAATAGGTAATTCCCAACTGTTTTTCACTCATCCAGGCTGGGACCACTCATTCTTCCTTCCCATCTTCTCAAACCAACCTCACTCTTTTGTGTGAGTCTGTGTGTTTTCGAGGTAGAGTTTCACTCTAGCCCAGGCTGACCTGGAGTTCACTATTGTAGCTTCAGGGTGGCCTTGAACTCATAGTGATCCTCCTACTTCTGCCTCCCAAGTGCTGGGATTAAAGGTATATACCACCACACCCAGCCCATCCTCACTCTTTTCTTCTGTCTGTCCTGGAAATATGCATCCCTTCCTCCCAGTAGTTTTTGTTGAAGGAAGAATGCAGTTTTGAGCATTGGCAGTGAGTGACCTTTGAGACATACTTCCTTGCCCCATTTTGCTAGAGGCAGTGATCCACTGGCTAGAGACTATCAGGGAAACTGCCTGTGACAGATGTGCCATGTAACTTGTAGAGCCACTGTGTGGGCTTGCTGGTTGCATAATGCATATTACCCACACCCCTCTGATGCTAGTCTGTGTGTAATTCTAAAAACTGAATTTATTGTATTTAAGCCTCGGTTGAAAGCTATTAATTAATTACTTTTGGGAAAAAGGTCTCATTATGTAGCTCAGGCTGGCCTTAAATTTGTAATCCTCCTGCCTGAGCCTTCTAAGGGCAGGGGTTGTGGATGCATACCACCACAGTTAGCTTATAAATAGTTTTCAACAATTTTCACACACTGCTTTGTTATTTAATGTTTAAAACTTTGGAATGGACTAATGCTGATGGAGGTAACTGGGGTTCAGTGTAGGCTTCCCAAGTGATCTGGGGGAAGTAGTTCTCTTTTTTTAAAAAAAAATTTATTATTTATTTATTTGTTTGACAGAGAAAGGGGGGGGGAGAGAATGGGTGTGCAGGGCCTCCAGCCACTGAGTTCAAGGCTAACTTTTTCTTTGTTTTTGAGAGTGACAGAGAGAGAAAGAAGGAGATAGGTAGATAGAGAGAGACAGAATGGGCATGCTAGGGCTTCTAGCCACTGCTGCATCTGGCTAACGTGGATCCTGGGGAATCGAGCCTTGAACCAGGGTTCTTAGGCTTCACAGGCAAGTGCTTAACCCCTAAGCCATCTCTCCAGCCCAAGGCTAAGTTTTTGTTGTTATTTATTTATTTTGAGATAAGGTCTTAGTCTAAGGTAAATTTGTTCAGTTTTATTTCTGTGCATTTTTTTTATTTACTACTACTAATGCATGACCCATTGATATTGAGCTTGTTTTCTTATTACATGTATGCTCCAGTGAACAAACGTTCTTGAGCTGTCTTTTTGTGGATGTGTGTGAATCTCCATAGTGTGTCTGCATACCAGGAGTAGAACTTCTGGAGTCGAACACACACGTCAGTGGCATTAGGCCTCACCAGCCAGCTCCCTATTCACACTCATGTGAGTGGGTGTCAGCAGTTTCTTTCTCTCCATGTCCCCATTGATACTTGGTAGTGCCAGGTCTTGACATTGATATGCCATGGTTTTAAGGTGCATCCCTGGTCTTTAATGAATGGGGCCACTTTGAATATGTAGATAGGCTACTCACAGGGTGGCCTCAAACTCATGGTAATCCTCCTACCTCTGCCTCCCCAGTTCTGGGATTAAAGGTGTGTGCACCACACCCGGCTAGATTTTAGTTTTTAAAACATTTATTTATGTGAGAGAAATGGATGGGGGGAGGGAGGGCTGAAGAAGGAAGGGGAAGGGAGAAAACTTGCATGCCAGGGCCTCCATCCACTGCAAACCAGCTCCAGACACATGCACCACCTTGTGCATCTGGCTTACATGGGTCCTGGGGAATCAAACCTGGGTTCTTTGGGTTTCCAGGCAAGCGCCTTCACAGCTAAGCCGTCTCTCCAGCTCAGCACTTTTTTTTCCTCTCTCTTGTGTGTGTGTGTGTGTGTGTGTGTGTGTTTGAAGTAGGGTTTCACTCTAGTTCAGTCTGACCTGGAATTCACTGTGTAGTCTCAGGGTTGCCTTGAACTCATGGTGATCCTCCTTCCTCTGCCTCCCAGAGTGCTGGGATTAAAGGCATGTGCCACCACGCCCGGCTAGCATTTTCTCTTTTGTGATCAATCTGCTCATTCTGTCATATTTTAAAATCTTACCAAAGGCAGCCCCAGGAGGTTGCAGAGCAGAGGCCGAATGTTTTCAGGATGCAACACTTATAGGTCAGATGGCTTATGTGGCCGTAAAGTGATTGTGGTAGTTTGATTCAGGTGTCCCCATAAATTTAGGTGTTCTGAATGCTAGATTCCCAGCTGATGGATATTTGGGAATTAATGCCTCCTGGAGGGAGTGTAGTGTTGGGGGTGGGCTTATGGGCGTTATAGCCAGTTTCCCCATGCCAGTGTTTGGCACACTCTCCTGTTGCTGTTGTCCACCTTATGTTGACCAGGGGGTGATGTCCACCTTCTGCTCAAGCCATCATTTTCCCCTACCATTGTGGAGCTTCCCTTCCAGCCTCTAAGCCAAAATAAACCTCTTTTTTTTCCCCATAAGCTGCTCTTGGTTGGGTGATTTCTACCAGCAGTGCTGAACCTGACTGCAACAGTGATTGACTAGAACCCAGATTTTTCTGGTCCTTGGTCAGCTGCTGTTTGTACAGTGCCATCTTCCATCTTTTGGATCAGTGCGATTCTGGTGTTGCTGTTGCTGGATTGATGTTGGGCATTCCCTGCAGCACCTAATAGAGTGATGTCGACGTCTCATTAGCTCAGTAAACACTTGTGGAGTGGATGAATGAATGATGATGGTTGTGGGTGTAGCTGACAAAATGTATTCATAAGTGTGCTAAAGTAAAGGTGGCTTACCTTCCAATGGTTTTACAAGTATCTGCCTCTGTTAGCTTTGATAAATAAAGAAACCAAGTCAGCATTCAGCTTTCTGATGTACCTGCAGAATTAATCAGAGAAGATGTCAGAGTAAATCATGGACATTAAAATATAGTTTATGCTTCTAGAAAAGAAACTACACAGCTGTTGGAGGTGAGATGAATATATATTCATGCTTTAACATGAATAAAAGTTTTTTGGGGGGAGGACAATTGATAAAGTATGTTGATCTTGTATCCTGCTATTTTGTTGAAAATGTTTATCAAATTTAAGAGTTTTCTTAAGCTGGGTGTTGTAGTGACACCTTGAATCCCAGCACTTAGGAGAATGAGGTAGGAGGATAGTCAGGAGTTCAAGGCTAGCCTGGGCTACAGAGTGACTTTCACATCAGCCTGGGGTAGAGTGAGACCTTATTTCAAAAGACCAGAAGGAAAAGAGAAAAAAAAAATTAATTTAAGAGTTTTCTGGTGTGTTTGTTCATTAGTGTTTTTTTCCCCAAAATTAATTATATTCCTTAATATATGAACATATCACATGTTGGTCATATTCCCATCAGGTTATATTCTTTTTAATTTTTTTTTATTTTTTATTTTAGAGAGAGTGAGACAGAAAGAGAGAGAATTAGTGCACCAGGGCCTCAGCTGCTGCAATTGAACTCCAGACGCTTGTGCCTCCTAGTGGGCATGTGGACCACCTTGTGCTTGCCTCACCTTTGTGCATCTGATTTACATGGAATCTGGATAGTTGCACACAGGTCCTTAGGCTTCACAGACAAGCACCTTAACTGCTCACCATCTTCCCAGCCCTTAACTTTTTAATTTTTTTAATGAGAGGGCGAGACAAAGAGATAGAGCGAGAGCCAGAGAGAGAGAGAGAGAGAATTGGCACATCAAAGCCTCCAGCCACTGCACTCGAACTCCAGGTGCGTGCACTACCTTGTGAGCATGTGTGACCTTGTGTGCTTGGGTTACCTTTGGCATCTGGCTTATGTGGAACCTGGAGAATCAAACATAGGTCCTTAGGCTTTCAGGCAAATGTCTTAGGCCATCTCTCTTGGGTTATATTCTTACATCACCTCTCTGCTCCCATTCCAATTGAGGGCCCTCCTCAATATCTTATTTTGTTTATTTATTGGTTTTGTTTTTTCGAGGTAGGGTCTCACTCTAGTTCAGGCTGACCTGGAATTCAGGGTGGCCTTGAACTCATGGCAATCTCCCCACCTATGTCTCCTGATTGCTGGGACTAAAGGTGTGCTCCACCATGCCCGGCTAATATTTATTTATTTATTTATTTATTAGAGATAGAGAGAAAAAATGGGCATACCAGGGCTTCCAGCCACTGTAAACAAGCTCCATATGCATACACCCCTGTGTATATTTGGCTTACATGGGTCCTGGGAAATTGAACCTAGATCTGTAGGCTTTGCAGACAAGGGTCTTAACTACTATGCCATCTCTCCAGCCTTTTTTTTTTTTTTTAATAAAGTTTAGAATCATTTCCTCTGCAAAGAGACATATTTTGATTTGTAGTATCCTATCTATAATCCTTTTATTTATTTCCTTGTTCTTATTTTTCTAGCTAAGACTTTAAGTACTATATGGAATAAGAACACTGAGAAGAGGCACCCTTATCTTGTTCCTAATTTTAGAGCAAATGCTTGTTTTCCTCATTTAGTCTTGTGTTGGCTATAGGTTTGTTGTATATAACCTTATTATGCTGAGATATATTCCTAATTTCTTCAGGACTTTTATCAGGAAGGAATTTTGAATGTTGTCAAAAGCCTTTTCTGTGTCTATTGAAATAATCATGTTATTTCTGTCCTTAAGTCTATTTATATGATTATACCAATTTTGTGTCCCTGGTATGAGATCTGTGGTAGTTTAAATGGATATCCCCCAGTATATTTAGGATTTTACTGAAGTTTGTACTTTAGATCTCCAGCAGCCTGTGGTGTCAGTAGGCTAATTCTAGTATCTGAATTCCAGTCTAAAGGTATACAGAGTGCCTGAGCTTTGCGTGGAGTTCCTCAAGTGTGTGTGCTTGTTTATGGTTGTTGGTGGTGGCTTTTCTCTCTTGGCATGGACCTATGAAAGCAGGCCAGCTCTTCTGCCATTATAGAACTTCCCCTGGATCTGTAAGCCTCAAATCCCTTCTTTTTCCCATGAACTGTCTGGTCTGGAGGTTTATCCCAACAACCTGAGGCTGTCTGCTAGATGAACTCAGTGGTTCTTTTTTTGTTTTTTTGAGGTAGGGTTTTGCTGTAGCCCAGACTGACCTGGAATTCGCTATGTAGTTTTAGGATGGCCTTGAACTCATGGTGATCCTCCTACCTCTGCCTTCCGAGTGCTGGGATTAAGTGCTATGCCTGGCTCTTAATTACAATTTGCAAGAATTGTTGAGGTTTTTTTTTTGGCATTTATGGTCATCAGGAAAATTGCTGTATGATTTTTCTTCATTGTATCCTTACCTTTTTTTTTAAAAAATTTTTTATTTATTTGAGAGAGAGAGAGAGAAGGAGAGGCAGAGAGAAAGAGAGAATGGGCACACGAGGGCCTCTAGCCACTGCAAAGGAACTCTAGGCACATGCACCCCCTTGTGCACCTGGCTTATGTGGGTCCTGGGGGAATTGAACCAGGGTCCTTAGGCTTCTCAGGCAAATGCCTTACCCACTAAGCCATTTTCCCAGCCCCCTGATTTTCATATCAGATAATTCTGGCTTCACAGAATGAGCTTGGTAGTGCTCCTCCCATTTCTGATTTATGGAACTGTTCTAGGATGATTGGTGTTGACTCATCAGGGAAAGTTTGGTAGAGTTCAGGTGAATCCATCTAGACTTTACATTTTGGAAGACTTTTTTTTTATTACTGCTTCAGACTTGTTTGTTATGTATTTGTTCAAGGTATTTATAAGTTGATGTAATTCTGGTAGGCCATGTGTGTCTAGGAATTTATTCATTTGTTCCTAGATTTTTGGATTTTTTTAAACTGTCAGTTTTCAGAGTACTTCCTAGAAGTCCACTGGATTTCATTGGAATCTGTTGTGACTTACCCCCTTGCACCTCTAATTTTACTTATTTGGGTCTTCTTTATCTTCTGGTTAGTTTGACTGGGTTTGTTAAACTTATTTATTTTTATTTAATTTTATTCTTTTCATCTCCATTTCATTGATTTCTGCCTTGTCACTGCTTCTAGGTTCAGCTTGTTAATATTTTTCTAAGACCTTAAGTTACATCCCTAGACATCTCTGATTTTCGGGGGGAGGGGAATAGGGGAGATGGTCTTACATAGCTTAGGCTAGCTGTGACCCTGCTATGTAGTTGAGGATGACCTTGAACTTCCCCTGCCACCACTGCCTGAGTGCTGAACATAGATATACCTCATCACACTCAGTACTGGGGATTGAACCAGGGCTTCATATGTGCTAGATAAGTATCCTACCAATTGAGCTACCACTCTAGCCCTCAATTATTATTTCTTAATGAATTGTTAATTTTATTAATGTGTGGTAGCTTTGTTTATCTCTTCTGACTAGTTGGGTTTGAAGTCTGTCAGATATCAGAATAGCTAAAACCAGATTGTTTTCTATTTACTGGGATAGATTGGCTTCCATTATTTGACTCTCAGCAGTAGGAGTCTTTACCAGTAAGGTGTGTTTTTTGTAAACAACAGATTATTGAATCTAGTTTTTTTTCTTTTTCTTTTAGATGTTTTTATTTATATGAAAGCAGAGAGAGATAGAAGAGAGACTGAGAGCAAGACTGGGCACACCAGAGCCTCTAGCTGCTGCAAACAAACTCCAGATGCATGTGTCACTTTGTGCATCTGGCTTTGTTTGGGTACTGGAGAACTGAACCTAGGTCATTAAGGTTTTCAGGCAAATGCCTTAGCCACTGAGAAATCTCTCCAGATCTAGAGTTTTTTTTTTAATTAATTAATTTATTTGATAGCGGGTGGGGGCTGGGGGAGAGAGAAAGAATGAATAGGCACACCAGAGCCTCCAGCCACTGCAAACAAACTACACATGCTTGTGCCCCTTGGTGCATCTGGTTTACATGGGTCCTGGGGGATCGAACTGGGATCCTTTGGCTTTGCAGGCAAATGCCTTAACCTCTCCAGCCCCCCCTCCCTTTTAATTTGAGAGAGGGAAAGAAAGAGGCAGAAAGAGAGAGAGAATGAGAACAGGCATGTCAGTCTCTCCAGTTGCTTCAAATGAACTCTAGACGCATGTGCCACATTGTGCATCTGGCTTATGTGAATCCTGGGGAATTGAACCTGGGTCCTTTGGCTTTGCAGGCAAGCACCTTAACCCCAAAGCCATCTCTCTAGCCCCAGATCAAGTCTTTTAATCTGGCTGCAGTTTTGAGTCCTTTTACTGGTAATTAGAGGCCATTTACATTTAAAATTATTATCAAGTCATGGTTATTAATTTCTATGAATGTATTGATTGTTTTTCTGGTTGTTTGGATTTTTGCTTATTCTTTTCCCCATATTAGTTTTAGGAGTTTGCAGCTTCCTCTCTTGAACATGATAGATTCCATCATAGCTTCCCTGGGCTCATTTGTTCCTCTCATGAAATTCATTCTTTCCAGTGTTCTCACGATTGACATTGTCTTTCTTCCTTCTCTCTGTACAGCATTCTTTTTAGTACTGTCTGCAGTGCTGGTTCACTTGTCATGAGCTGCCTTAGTCGGTGCTTTTCTTAAAATGTCCTCATCTTACAGTCTATTTTAAAGGATAACTTAGCTGGATATAGCATCTTGGTTGACAGTTACTTACTTTTCGGGCTTGAGATTTATCATTTAATGTTATCCTGCCTTTTAGGGTTGCTGATGAGAAGTCTAAGTTACTCTGATGTTTTCCTTTGCAGCTTTTAATTTTGTTGCTTTGCTTGCTATTTTTTAATTTATTTGCAAGAAGAAGGAGAGAGAGAGAGAATGAATATGAATGTGCACATCAGGGCCTCCTGCCGCTGTAAATGAACTGGAGATGCATGTACCATTTAGTGCATCTGGCTTTATGTGGGAACTGGAGAATTGAACCTGGGCCATTAGGTTTTGCAAGCTAGTGCCTTTAACTGCAGAGCTATCTCTCCAGCCTACTTTTTATTTTTGATATCTTTTAAAAATATCTTTTTCTTTGTTAGAAAATAGGCACGCCACTGTAGGCAAACTCCAGATGTATGTACCACTTTGTGCATCTAGCTTTATATGGGTACTGGCGAATCCTGGCCAGAATCCTGGCCAGCAGGCTTTGTAAGCAAGCATCTTTAACCACTGAGTAATATTCCCATCTCTGTTTTTTTTTAATGAGAGAGAAAGAGAGAGAGAGAGACAGAGACAGAGAATTGGTACTTCAGGGCCTCAAGCCACTGCAGTTTGAACTCCAGACGTGTGTGCCACCTTGTACACATGTGCAACTTTGAATGCTTGTGTTACTTTGTGCAACTGACTTACCTGGGACCTGGAGAGTTGAACATAGGTCCTTAGGTTTTGCAAGCCAACTGCTTAACCACTAAGCCATCTCTCCAGCCCCCATCCCTAGTTTTGATACCTTGTCTGTAATATGTTGTAGAGAGGGTCCTCTGTGGTCATGCCTGTTTGGAGTTCTAAATACCTCTTGCATTTGGCTATCTATTTCTTCCTCTATATTTGGGTATTTTCTACTATAATTTCATTGGATAGATTTTTTTTTTTTTTTTGGTGTGTGTGCTTTCAGTTGTTTTTTTTTGTTGTTGTTGTTTGTTTGTTTGTTTTTTGAGGCAGGGTCTCACTCTAGCTCAGGCTGACCTGGAATTTACTCTGTAGTCTTAGGGTGGCCTCAAACTCATGGTGATCCACCTACCTCTGCCTCCCAAGTGCTGGGATTAAAGGCATGCGCCACCATGCCTGGCTTGAACTTTTAGTTTTTAATCTCAGCTCCTCCTTCTACCCCTTGTATTTGATCAAAATGAGCTTCCTGGCTGTATCTCAGAGTTTTTGGGTATTGCAAATATGCTTGCGTTTTTTCTTTACTGATGCTTTAGCATTTTCTCTATTCCTTCTGTTTGGCTAAACCTCTCAGTGTTGTTTTCCATTCTAACTTTTAGTTAGTTAATTGGAACTTTTCTTTTTTAGCATACATTTTTTTTTTCCAAATCTTAGCTTCCTTACTGAATTTTTTTTTTCCAAGTTGGTGACTTTTCATTCATATTGTTGATTTTCTCATCCATTTTGCCAGCTTTTTCCTCTGTTGCTGACTTTCTTCAGGCCCTGGATCGAATTCATCTGCTTGTTTGTATCTACATTCTTTGATCATTCCTACTAGTAAACTGTGGTATTTTCATTCAGCATTTTACATACTTTAGTATTTTCAGTAATCAAGGAGTTACACTATTTTAGAGGACTCATTATTTTGCCTTTTCATATTTCTGTGTTTCTTTGATGCTTTTTGTGTTTGTAGTTTGGGCAACTTTATTGGACACCTGCTCATTACCACTCAGTAAGGACACAATAAACTGTTAATAACAGTAGCAACATAAAACCATATAAGAGGGCTAGAGAGATGGCCTAGTGGTTAAGGCACTTGTCTGTGAAGCCTAAAGACCCAGGTTCGATTCTCTAGTATACACATAAGCCAGAAGCACAAGGTGGCCCCCGTGTCTAGAGTTCCTTTGTAGTGGGCAGGCCCTTGTGCACCCATTCTCTCTATCTGCCTCCTTCTCTCTTTCTCAAAATAAGTAATAAATAAATATATTTTTTTTAACTTTCACTACAAAATAATTTATTACAACACAAGCATTAGCACAAGACTCCTGTGTACAAGCCCAAAGCACTCTGGACCACCCAGCTAGGGGACTCCCTTCTTCCCCCTTGCCTTTCGGACCTCTTCTATCAGATCTTTTAGATACTGGATCTCTTTGGCCAGAGAATCTGCCTTCTCTTTCAGAGCTTCGTTCTTTTCTTCTAGCTCTTTACACTCCCCAGTGAGGGCCTCCTGCTCTGCCCTCATTTTCTGGTGGTACCTAGTGGCTGCAGTCTTATTTTGCTCCATTTTTTTAAGTTTCTTATCCAACTTTTCAACCTTGAGTTTTGCAGCCATCTCCCCAGGAGGATCATAAGGTTTGGGACGGGTAGACCCGCGGGGAGCACTTGGAGATGGCAGACTACTTGGAAATCTCCCAGAGGTAGAGGGACTGTGCTGGGGAGAGCCAGGGTAGGACTCAGGGCTCATACAGATGCCACTGTCATCATCTGAGGGGGTGTCTTCCTCCTCTACGCACCGAGGGGTGATGGAAATGTAAACCGCGGTGTCAAGCTACCTGTCTCCTTCAGAAATATCAACTTCACTGCCTAGTTCTAAACTAAAGGAATGATCTGGAGTGGAAGACAGGACCCCTGGAGAAAAGGAAAGAGGTTTCAAGAAGGCAAAGGGAGTAACCTGGTCGACTTTTGTTGAACTTTCTGGAAGATGGCCAATTGGGTTCGCTGTCTGGGGAGGCTCCTTATCAGTCTCTTGGACTAGGGGGGCAAATAGATCACATGTGTCATCAAAAGTATTCAGAAGCTCATCTGGCATGGTTTCCAAGTCAACCAAATGAAACAGGGCATCAAAATCAAACTTCAGATCCATTTTCTCCAACATCCAATCTGTCCCCGGGAAGGGATCCTCCTTGCCGGTGTCTGAGGCACTGACCAACCCACCCACAGCCAGCCATTCGGAGGGGCCCGCCTTAGCCTTGTCGCCGGAGAACCCATGAGGTTTGAAGAGCTTGGCCACCTCCAGGTAGTCGTCTAAGAGACCTAAGCTTTCTTCAGCCCCCAAACCCGACGGGTCGAAGGGGGACATCAAGTCCCCCGCCAACACCTCGCTGCTCAGGAAGCTCATCTCGGTCATGTTGCGGGGTTTTGTTGGAATCGAGGCATGTGCTTATTTCGAAGGTGTCTTTGTTGGTTACAGCAACGCTGCTGCTGGATGTCGTGAAAAGCGCCAGGGCTTAAGCCGGCGGGGGTTGCCGCTGCAGAGCCTGGTGCTGCTGCCGCTGCTGCAAAGGCCAATGCTGCCGCGGTCACTGCTGCCTCTAATGCACCATGGTGGCCGCACACCCTGCGGGCGGGAGGGAGGGGGGACAAAAGCCAGCGGCTGGCACTACATGGGTCAGCGGGCGGAGCAGAAATGAATAAATAAATATTTTTATAAACCCATACAAGAGCCAAAAATACCCTTAAAATCGAGTAAAAACCTCCAAATTGTACAAGTGGAGGACTTGTCTTCATGTTCTCAAGGCCTCCTAGTACTGATGGTCCTGAGAGAGCAATGCGCCTGTGGCATCACATAGCTCACAGGAGCTTCGGGGTTGTAGAGGTTCCTTTGCTGGGGTGGAAGAGCTCTTGGTACCTATTTTTTTCCTCTATAAAAAGAGAGTAGATAGTCATGATTTGTTGATGTTTTCAAAGTTTTTATTTATTTATTTATTATTTTTTTGAGGTAGGGTCTTACTCTAGCCCAGGCTGACCTGGAATTACTACTTGAACTCATTGTAATTCTCCTCCCTCTGCCCCCTGAGTGCTGGGTTTAAGGCATGCGCCACCACGCTTGGCTTCAAAAAGTTTTGACTTGTGAACTTGCCAGGGCAAATTAGGTATGTATGTATGTCGGGAACTTTCAGCTATTTTCTAAAAATAGGATTACGATAATTTCTTATTTTGGCCCAGCATTTTATTTTACCTGGGAGGCCTGTGGAAAGTGTGTTGTTTAGTCATCACAGCAACCTTTCGCTGGGTGGAATTTTCTGTCTCTGATGATTTTGATCTCTAATTACAAGTTTTGGCTGATGGTGGTTGTAGCATTAGAGACTGTGAGCTTTTTCAGTTGTGCCTTGAGCAAATTTGCAAGGGAGCCCTGATGTTAACTTTGGCAGGTTTCATGCCTGCAAATATTGATTGAGCCAGAAGTCCTAGTTACAAAATGTCACCAAGTGAATGTGCAGCCAGTACAGGCAGGAAACTCATTACTGCAGCTCATCTGTAACTTCTGGGTCAGGCCACTCACTACCATCTGGTAAAAATGAATGTTTGAAAACTGCCTTTTATTCTGGCTAAAGGTAATCAGGAGAGGTTAACAGCAGATGATTTCTGAACATTTCAGATTGGTTAGACCAATACATCCCCCAGCTTGAGCTGACATTCCACATGTCTAATTATCTCAAGGTGTATTAGAAAAATTTTAAACGATGAAATCCCAAAGTAATGTTAGGAAGGAATTTAATTATGTGTAGGCTGCCCTTTCTCCCCAGTGCTTAGCATTCCATTTCCTGTTGAAAGTGTTTATTCTGGGGGAAAAAAAAGGTAATGGGAAAGAAAGAAGGAAATAGGACAGCTGTCTTGAAATAATTCCTTTTCTTTCAAATATGTGTTTGCTTGTTTTGAAGCCAGTTGAATTAGAACTCATCTTTACCTAGGCTGGCCTCAAGCTCATGGCAGTCCTCCTGCCTTCGTGCCCAATGGTGGGATTATAGGCTTGAGCCATCACTGCTGGCCTGACTCTTTATGGAGAGGAATTAAGGGCAAGGAAAGTTGAAACAGCTTTCCTCAGTGTGATTAAAGAAAACATCAAAGATGGAAGGGGCACAATTGGGAAGGAGAGTAACCAGTCACCAAAGGGTTAGGAAAATTCCAGCCTGTGCCTGCCCAGAGATGTTTTCAAAAGACACGCAGACGTTGGGCAACTGACTGGGTTAAAACAGGGATGCCTGCAGTCTAGCTGATTCTGATGCCTTGGGAACTATGACAAGTTGGGCACGTCTTCTAGAGCGTGAATACATGATCAGTCTTGTAAATACAGATGGCAGAAACAAAGCAAATGACAACTATCACAAATAGTCATTTGTTGTTACTATGTCTTTCTCCAATCATTGGCTACCAAAAAGTAGTGCAAGTTGGGGAGGTTATCTGTGAGGTGTTTAGGCTTTAAAAAGGGATTTAGGGCTTAGAAAAACAGCTGAGCAGCAAGCGAGGTGTACTTCCTGCACAAGCATGGGGGGCCTGGAGGGGCCTGAGACCCTCCAATTCTGAATCTCTAGAACCCAGCTAGGCATGGCTGCGCATGTCTATTATCCTGGTCCTGTGGGGATCAGGGACTGAAGAATTGCTGGGGCTCATGAATGGCATACTCCAAATCAGTAAGAGACCATCACAAGGAAAAACAGGTGAGTGAGTGATGGAGGGACATCTGATGTCCTCCTCTGGTCACCACTGTAGGTGAGCCTACAGGGTACCACATTAGCACATATATGTGCATACTCCACATACACACTATACATATATAACAGGGGGACCCTCATCTTAAAATAGCTATTATGATCAGACCTCCTTCCCACATGAGCCTCACTGATTATGAATCTAGTGTGTCAACGGAGGTAGGAAGCTTCATGTATTGCCTTCTGTGGGCCAAACTGCCCTGCAGAAATAGCCATCCTTATGTGCAGACATTTATGCATTCAGAGACGTCTATGGAAGATGAGTTGTTGTTTCCTAAAAAACTCAAGCCTGAGCCAGGCAGGGTGGCACAAGCCTTTATTTAATTCCAGCACTTGGGAGGCAGAGGTAGGAGTATTTTATGACTTTGGTTCCAACCTGAGACTACATAGTGAATTCCAGGTCAGCCTGGGCTAAAGGGAGACCCTACCTTGAAAACAACAACAGCAAACAAAACAAAAAAACCTCAAGCATTAGCTGGGCCCGATGGGGCATGCCTTTAACCCCAGCATAGGGGAGGCAGAGGTAGGAGGATCGCTGGGAGTTCCAGGTCAGCCTGGGCTAGAGTGAGACCCTACCTCAAAAATGCAAAACAAACAAAGAAAAACCCCAACTCAAGTCTGGAGGCAGTAAGTCACTTACCAAGAGTTAAGTAAAAGGAGCAGGTTTGAAGTTTGGAAAATCTGATTTTATACTCATCCTACTTAACACATTACCATCCCAAACAGATTAGGAAGCACTGGGTTGCAAGTTTTCAATAGCAAGTTTTCTTGTAAATGGCACCTGGCTCTCCTGTCAGAGGCTAGCAGTGTGCTCCTGCATCCTGATAATAGCTTTGTTTACTTACCGACCAGTGGCTTCTTAACATGCTCATGTTCTCGAGTGGTGGCGAGTTAGTGTGGAAAGGGAAAGCGTTGTTTTGGGCACTAGAGCCTGTATTGTTCCTCACAGACAAGTTGCTTCAACCCAGTGGGCCCAGAGCGCTGCTCTGTGGAGAGGTAAGCTGGTATTTGTATCTTCCACCTTAAATTTCTTAGTTCTTCCCTTTTGTTTGGTTTTAGGCAGTTTAGCAGTATGTTGTAGCTCACTGGGTAGATCCTTTTCTGATTATCTGAGCTCCTTATTGCTGGTTGAAAAATTCCCAGCTTATTTCAAGGTTATGGACAGCTTTTGTTGATGTCTTTTATTTCCCTAATAGAATTTTCTTCTGCTATTGTGAAATTATCTTTCATGAATTATCTCTCCTCCTTACCAGGTAACTTGGAATGCTGAGCTATATTTAGATGCACACACGCACATTTATACTGTTTTACCCTGATATAAATGTGCTGTTCGCATTAATAATTGCATGGTGTTTTCATAATTTATCATAATGATACCATTATTGCTTATTATAGAAGTTCTCTTTCTCCCCCACCCCCACCCCAAGTCTAATTGAGGTCGAGGCAGACCATAAATGTGATAATATAGATTGCATGCTCAGAGGAAATGGAGTTGGCTTCATAGTGGAGTTTTAATTTAGGATTCGTTCTGGTGATGTAGCCTCTTCCTATGGTACATTACTTTGAGCCCAGTATAACTGCATGTTCTCATAGCCCCTCATTATAGCTGCAGCTTCTCACTGCTTTTTAATTAAAAAAATAGAGAGGGGGGAATGAAACCTAAAGCTTAGGTTGGATATTGTCTGGGTACGCAGGGAGTATTGCAGACAGATTGCTTATTTCATTTTTTAACTCTTTCAAAGCTTTCACGGAGATGTCTTGATTTCTATTTCCAAGGTGGAGGTAGATGGAGACACAGGTGTGCACAAATGTATACACACGCACACACACACTCACACACACAAGCACACAATAAGATTATTGAAAATTTAATAGTTTGTGTGCATTATCACTAATAAGGTCTCCTGTAAGCTTTCAGTAAGTGAAGTCCGTTTAGTGTCAAGAAGGTCACCAGTCATGTGGTTGGGTGGTGCCAAGTGCTTAGAGAGCCTTTTCTCTGCATTTGGGAGTCAGGCAGGCAATGTAAGTTGTAAAACCCTTGCAAGGCTGTTCTGGTGAATCTGAAGTTAAGAGTTAGCCATTTTTCTCTAGTCCTGTGGGCAGCTGAAACAGAGAAATGACTTTGTTAAGTGCAGTTGCTTTTGTCATCCCTTCATGTTGAGGGATACCAAATACCTTTCAAGTACCAAAGGCAATTGTTCTCCAGAGATGACTGGTGAGAAAGGTTCAGGCCTTCTGGAGTGGTTGTGTGTGACGTAAGAGGAGCTTGGCCTGAGCTGCTGACCTCTGGCAGGCTGTGAGTCCCTTTCTGGAACAACAGCTCTTTGGCTCCCTTCAGTGACATCTGTTTGACAGTGCTGACCACTTCTTTTTTTTTTTTTTTTTTTCCTTGATTTTTCGAGGTAGGGTCTCACTCTAGCCCAGGCTGACCTGGAATTCACTATGGAGTCTCAGGGTGGCCTAGAACTCACGGCAATCCTCCTACCTCTGCCTCCCGAGTGCTGGGATTAAAGCCATGCGCCACCACGCCCGGCTTCTTCTTACTATTTTTTCTTTGATAATCAGTGGCTCTTTCAGTGGTGTGTACATCAGAGAAACATGGTCAAGGAACTTACTTCTAGGAGAGGGTTTGGTATCTCTTCATAGGGGTTTCTCATAGCTGGGAACTCCAGCCTCCTCATCTTTTTCTTTTTTTAAATATTTTATTATTTTATTTATTTATTTGAGAGAAAGACATGGGGTGGGGAGAGAATGGCCACTCCAGGGCCTCCATCCTTTTTTTTCTTTTTCAAGATAGGGTCTTGCTGTAGCCCAGGCTGACCTGTAATTCACCATGTAGTCTCAGGGTGGCCTCGAATTTATGGCAGTCCCCATACCTCATCCTTCCAAGATTAAAGACGTGTGCCACCACGCCTAGAGGGACTCCAGCTTTCTGAGAGTCCTGCTGCATCCAGGGCCATTGGGAAGTGGTTCCTGTTTGGCTTTAGCAGGAAGGAGAGGCTCCTGTGTCCCTGTGCTGCTCTGTAAGGCAGCCACAAAACGGCCTGGGCTGTACTGACCTGGACCTCAAATAGAAATGTGTACCAGCTGCTAAGGATTTAGTTAGTATGAAACAGAAGGTGACTTAGCAGTTTTTCACTATTGACTACACATTAAAGTGATGATATAATGGACTAAATAAAATATATTGTGAAAACTCATTTTACCGACTTTCTTTTACTTTTCCAAACATGACTACTGAAATGTCAAATTTTGTCATTGGTGTGTATTATATTTTGATTGTCATCGCCTGCTGAGCTCTGTCTGACAGCAAGGCAGTGTCTGTCTTCTGTGCACATACGTGCCCAGTTCCTAGTACAGGGCCTCAGACACTGTCAGCACTTAGTAAATACTCGCAGAAGAAATTAATCCCATCCTTTATAACTAAGCGTGGTGAGATCCCAGAAAAGAGTAGAAACTTCTCTATTGGGAATGTTAGGTTTTTTTTTTGTTTTTTTTTTAAGGGACAATGGAAGGTTGAGAAGAAGAACAAAGAGTTCTTTTTTATTTTTTTGGTTTTTCAAGGTAGGTTCTCACTTTAGCTCAGGCTGACCTAGAATTCACTATGTAGTCTCAGGGTGACCTCGAATTTACGGCGATCCTCCTACCTCTGCCTCCTGAGTGCTGGGATTAAAGGCGTGCACCACCATGCTTGGTGTTCTTCAGATTTCTGCTGTGGGGGAAAGAAATGCTGAAAAACATACCAGGGACTTTGCCCAGCATACCCCTGTGGGAGGAGAGGGAGATGGTGGTGGCTGAGTAGGCAAGGGAGCCATGTCAGTGTCCTGACAGATGTTAAAGGTTGGCTCCAGAGGAGTATAAGCTGAGTGTAAGGGGGGGGGAGGGAGGGAGGGAGTGTGTGTGTGTGTGTGTGTGTGTGTGTGCATGCATGCATGCATGCGATAAGAAAGGGCAGGAGCAGACAGTCATGAGCATAAAAGGGGCTTCTTAGGACACTAGTCAGAAGGATGGTGAAACTGTTCTTGTGTCCAGAACCCATACTGGCCCTGCCTCGCCCTCTCACTCGGCCCAGCAGGAAGCCTGAGATTGTTCTAATTAGCTGACCACTCCCCAATGCTTAAAATGATAAAAATCGGGCAGGAGAGATGGTTTAGTGGTTAAGTGCGTGCCTGTGAAGCCTAAGGACCCCGGTTCAAGGCTCGATTCCCCAGGACCCACATTAGCCAGATGCACAAGGGGGCGCATGCATCTGGAGTTCGTTTGCAGTGGCTAGAGACCCTGGCATACCCATTCTCCCTCTCTCTCTCTCTCTCTCTCTCTCTGCCTCTTTGTCTCTCACTCTCAAATAAATAAATGAAAATAAACAAAAAAAATTAAAAACTTAAAAAAAGATAGAAATCTTTCATAGATTATGTTTTGAGTTTATGATTTAACTAACAGTGTTTTCATCTAACCAAAGACTTTTATGGCTTTATTTGTGGGTGGATATTAGTTGCCTCAAAGCTGTGTCAGTGAGAGCCCCATAATGATGGTGGGGGGGGTCACACTTTTCAGAGACACACTCAGCTTCAGGAGGGATCAGGTTGTCTCTGCAAGCATCACTGAAAAATCTCAGGCATCCTGTTCCTTCCTTATAAGCAGAACTGTTCACTACTTCTGGTCTCCAGGGATGTGATGGATTAAAGTTCTGCAGAAGGAA
Organism: Jaculus jaculus; assembly: GCF_020740685.1. Lineage (NCBI taxonomy): Eukaryota > Metazoa > Chordata > Mammalia > Rodentia > Dipodidae > Jaculus > Jaculus jaculus. The sequence goes on from NC_059109.1 coordinate 117,708,987, forward strand.
AGTGCTATTTCGGTGGGTGGAGATTAGTAGCGGTGAACATGAAACTCCTCCTCTAACCTTTGCAAGTGCTTTAAAGAAGTGGGTGGGAAGCTGTGTTCCAAAGAGACACCCCCCATCCCCCCATCATTTCTCCTTGGTGACAGTCTTTAGCTTTCTCCCCTTAATCGTGGCTCACTGCCTTTCCTCTCTGCCCTCTGAAATAAACAATCCCGCGGTCTCTCTCTGTGGAGAGCTCTGCAGCCCGCGCCCTGCCTTGGCTGCTGCAGCTGGCTCCAGCTAATCAGAAGCCCAGCAGGATTTGGTTTATGAGCCTGAAAGAATTCGAGTTCCCGGGGAAGAAGTTCCTTACCTGCTGGGGAGCTACAGATTTCCTGTTTGAAGCTCCTCCAGGACGAAGCGACTTTCCATCCCCCTTTCACGTGAAGACTGCCACCTTGGCTTCTCCCCTACCCCAGATCTCTTACCCACCCTTTTTCTTTTCTTTTCTTTTCTTTTTTTTTAGGGTAGAGCAGTAGGTTTTTGTATGTAAGGAAATGGGTGTGATCATAAGAGATGATCTGTCCCAGAGAGACCCAGAAGAGTACAAAATAGCAGGTGGTACCCCACAAATTAAATGTGTCTAATATGGGTCTTCCTAGCAGTGTCATCTGCTCAGAGGCACTGAAGCACCTGGCATAGAGAGCCAGCAGGGTACACCCATACGGAGAGAATGACTTTCTACCCCTGGCGGAGTGCAATCCAGCGCCAGTCACAAGGCGCGATGTGCGATGCGCGTGATGGAAATTCGTCTGTTATTACCAGACACCTTAGCAGGCTGCCAGTGAGCATGTATTTGGTAGTCACCTAGCAGCACATCACAGTGGCACGCCACCCGTGGGTACAAAAGGAGAAGCTCATCAAGGATCCCGTCACAAGCGTTTTTGTCTGGGAAGACAGAATCCTGTGCCTTGCCTCACAGTGATAATTTTGTGTATCCGTTTACTTAGTAGTTCTACTTTGGAGTGTTTTCCCTTTAGAAGCAGCCTTTTGAAGTTCACGTGAGGAAAAAAGACGATACTCCCCATTTGCACTGTAGGAAACTGTGGCTTAGAGAGATAGGTAGACAGTATGCCCAGTTGTGCTTGCTAGGTACAGTGGGTCACTAAAGCTGATTCCTTCTAAGTAAAACCTCATAGCCTTTGAGCAACCTTTCTTTTCTCTAGCTTTGGTAACCACCCTTCTAGTCTCTACCTCTGAGATACCACATAGCTCAGTGGTTAAATGCACTTGCTTGCAAACCCTGTCAGCAAGGGTTCAGCTCCCCAGTACTCACCTAAAATGAGGTGCACCAAGTAGCAAATGCATCTGGAACTTGTTCACAGCAGCAAGAGGCCCTTATGCACTCATACTCTCATTCTCTCTCAATTTTATTATTTATTTATTTTGATTTTTTGAGGTAGGGCCGCACTGTGGTCCAGTCTGACCTGGAATTAACTCTGTAGTCTCAGGGTGGCCTTGAACTCATGGCGATCCTCCTACCTCGGCCTCCCGAGTGCTGGGATTAAAGGCGTGTGCCACCATGCCCAGCTCAATTTTATTTTTTTAAAAAGAGGCCCCAATATAAGCCAGATCATGTGGTATTTCTTTCTGTGCCTGCCTTATTTGACTTAGCCTCACAGTCCTCCAGGTTCATCCAAACTGGTATCCACACACAGTGGATGGAATGACAGAACCGCTACTTTTGTTAATGATAGAAGTCTGTTCTTATCGCTGACTGGTACTCCACTCCTATTTTATTTCCCTTTCTTCATGTCTTGACAGATACACCAAGGTTGCTTCCATATCTTACCCACTATGAGCAGTGCTATAGTGAACACAGGAGTACAGCTATCTCTCTGGTGTGTTGATTTCACTTTCTTCTTTTTTCAAATATTTTTATTTTTATTATTTATTTCACAAAGACAGTGGGGGAGAGAGAGAGAGAGAATGGGCACGCCAGGGCCTCCAGCCACTGCAAACGAACTCCAGATGCTTGTGCCCCCTTGTGCATCTGGCTAATGTGGGTCCTGGGGAATCCAACCTGGTTCCTTTGGCTTTGCAGGCAGAGGCCTTAACCTCTAAGCCATCCCTCCAGACTTGATTTCACTTTCTTTGGGTATATACCCAGAAGTGAGATGGCTGGATCACATGGCAGTTCCGTTTTTGGTTTTGTGAAGAACCTCCATGCTGTTTTCCATAATGGCCAAGTTCGTTTCCATTTCCACCCATGGGAATGAACTCCTCCTCCTCAGCTGTTCTAAAGGATGTGAGGTGGTGGACCCCATGCTTTTCATTTACATTTTCCTCATGAGTAATGGTGGGCAACTTTTCATTATTTATCTGTTGGCCATTCCTATATATTCTATTATTATTTATCATCATCATTATTTGTGCATGTGTGTATGTGTGAGGCTTGTGGGGCGCACACAACATGGTGCATTTGTGGAGGTCAGAGAACAACCTTGAAGGAGCCGGCCTCTTCTCTCACCTTTTTATTTCCCCCCTGAGGTAGGGTCTCTCTTTCGCCCAGGCTGACCTGGAATTCACTATGCAGTCTCATAGGAGCCTTGAACTCATTGCAGTTCTCCTCCCTCTGCCTCTCTAGTGCTGGGATTTAAGGCATGCACCACCATGTCCCACTTTCCCCTTCTTGATTTTATTTTATATACTTGAGAGAAAGAGAGAGGATAGACATGCCAGGGCCTCCAGCCCCTGCAGATGAACTCCAGACATATGTGGGTCCCCAAGCTTCATAGCCAAATGCCTTAATCTCTGAGCCATCTCTCCAGCCCTCATCTTTTTGAGATGTGGTTTCTTTTGGATTTTTTTTTTTTTTTTTTTTTTTTTGCTGCATGTGTGTGTTAGTCTAGCTGGTCCACAAGCTTCCAGACTGTTCTGACTCTGCCTCCCCTTGCCATAGGATCACAGATGCATGTGCCACTGCCTCTGGCTTTCCATGAGTGCTGGGGAATTGAGCTCTGGCTAGTAGACTTGCAAGTGTCTTTAACCACTGAGCTCTGTCCCCAGCATGTTCTTTTGAGAAATGGCTATTGAGTCATTTGCCTGGCCTGTGTCCTTCTACACTTTGTGTTATAGAATTTGAAGTTCACAGGGCTGGAGAGATTGCTCAGCGGTTAAGAGACTTGTCTGCAGACCTGAGTTTGATTCCCCATTACCCACATAAAGCCAGATGACACTGGGCATGGTGGCCCACACTTTTAATCCTAGCACTTGGGAGACAGAGGTAGGAGGATCACCATGAGTTTGAAGCCATCCTGAGACTATACAGTGAATTCTAAGTCAGCTTACACTAGAGCGTGACCCTACCTCAAAAAACTAACTAACTAACTAACTAACTAACTAACTTACTAACTAACTAAAGTAAGCAAGCCAGATGAACAAAGTGGTTCATACATCTGGAGTCCACTTACAGCAGCTGGAGTCCCTGGCACACCCATTCTCTCTGTCTCTCCTCTGTCGCTTTCTCTGTGCTTGCAAATAAAAAAAATTTTTTTAATGGGAAAAAAAAATTGAAGTGCAATAGACCATTGGAAGTTATGTATGTAATATTCTCTGTTTGAACTATTTCTGAGGGACTGTAAAAGAAGATGGATTTGAAACTGTGCCAAGGAGGTGGGGGCTGGGGATTGTATCCTGGAAGTGATCCTAACCAGGTATCCACACATCATACATAGTTGCTTTCTACCTTGTGATTTCTGTGTACACAGGAACTTTTGTGAAGTGGTACAACTGTATAACCAAAAAATATTCCATTAAAATCTCTGTTAGATGGACATGGTAGCACATGCCTTTAATCCCAATACTCGGGAGGCAGAGGTAGGAGGAGCGGCCAGCCTGAGACTGCAGAGTGAATTTCAGGTCAGCCTGGATTAGAGTGAGACCCTACCTCAAACAAACAAACAAAAATCTTACTGTTGATGGCACATTTGCAGAATCATTAAGGGTCTAAAAAATGACCTATAGAGCCTTACTTTGTTCTCTGGGGAAGAGTGTGAGCGGTGGCACTTTTCTGTCACAGAATTCTTGGAAATGTTTAGAATGTTTCTATCCACGCGCATTTCTTTTCCAATTTTGACATCTTGTATTTCTTTTCTGTCTGTCTCAGCCCAACAGGGGCACAAAACGTCCCCGGGATGATGAGGAAGAGGAGCTGAAAACACGTCGCAAGCAGGCTGGTCCCCGAGAGCGTGGCCGCTATCGCGAGGAAGAAACAACTGCAGTTGAAGAAACAGATGATGACAAAAAACGACTGCTCCAGATTATTGACCGAGACGGCGAGGAGGAAGAGGAGGAGGTACTGTGGCCGAGCTGGGTGGAGGCGGCGGAGACGCTGGACCTGGGGACCTGGAGGCTGAAGGCCCCAGCCTCATTAGTAAAATGGAGTTCAGGAAGAGTGTTGATGGGAAGGTTAGGTGGGTAGTGGAGTCCGGGAAGGGTTTGCAGTGTGTAAAGAATGTCAGACTCTTAAGAGACTATTCCAGATAATGTGTAAATCCAGGCTCCTAGGGAACAGAAAGGAAGGGTGATTGCTGCTGACCAGAAAATGTCAAGGGCTTCCTTCCTGACTAGCCATTCTGAGGACATGTAGAAGACACTTTTTAAATGTTTTTTAAGTATTTTATTTTTATTTATTTATTTGACAGAGAAGAGGGAGAGAGAGAATGGGCAGGCCAGGGCCTCCAGCCACTGCAAACGAACTCCAGTCATGTGCACCCCCTTGTGCATGTGGCTAACATGGGTCCTGGGGAATCAAACCTGGGTCCATTGGCTAAGCCATACCTCCAGCCCAGAAGACACTTTTTAAAAAAAAAATGTAGTCCATGGACTTTGTCCGTCACTCATGTGGTAGGAGGGCTTTTGGTCAGAAGAGTGAAGTTCCAGGTGCTGTTGGATTTGGTGTGACTGAGGCGTAGTGACACATGTCTGTAACCCACCACTCAGGAGCTGAAGAGGGATTGCTTGAGCCCAGGAGGTCAAGGCCAGCCAAGGCCATATAGCAACACCCTTTCTGGGGAGGAGGAAAAAAAGGGTTGGAGAGATTGCTGAGTGGTTAAAGCTCTTATCTACAAAGCCAAAAGACCCAGGTTTGAGTCTTTAGTACCCGTGTAAAGCCAGATACTGGCACGTGCATCTGGAGTTGGTTTGCAGTGTCTAGAGGCCCTGGTATGCTCATTCTCTCTCTCTCTTTGTCGATTTGCTTATTTCTCTCTCAAGTAAATTATATATATGTATATTTATGTATTTAAAATGGCAAACATCCAAACCCACAGTAGTTTATGGAAGGAGATGCCTTTAGCCTTTCTATGGGATATTTATTTATTTTGTTTGTTTTTTGAGGTAGGGTCTCATTCTAGCTCAGTCTGACCTGGAATAAACTCTGTAGTCTCAGGGTGGCCTTGAACTCATGGCAATCCTTCTACCTCTGCCTCCTGAGTGCTGGGGTTAAAGGTGTGCGCTAGCACGCCCGGCTTCTATGGGCTATTCTTCAAGGTGTCTTTGGGTGCTTGCACTCTCTCTTTTGACTCCAGGTCCTCTCTTGGAATTCTGATCTCTTCCCATTCAGCTCTCTGGCCAGATGTTTCTCTCTCCTTGACGTCTGTCCCATCTCTGAGGTGGTCATACAAGCCAGATTCTCTTACCATCTCATTCTTTCTCTATCTTCTTTTTACAGCATGTGTCATGATTTGGAATTCTTATTTATTTCACTTGTTTGTTTTCCTCTACTCCGCCTCGTGAAAACAGGAACTGGCTTTGTTTTATTCAGTTATGTCTCTGGCACTCAGAGCAATACCTGGCTCTTGGTAGGTCCTTAATAAATATTTATTGAATGAATAAATGAATGAAGCAGAGAAGCCTCAAGGTAAAATATCAGTGATTAAAAACAAAATGACCTTGCTTTGTGTCTTTTTAAATCCTAAGTGTTTGCTTGTACATTATTTCACTCTGCAGTTTTGCTCAATATGAATTATGGAAATAGATTCTTAAGAGCCAGCTGTTTTCTTAGTTCTCTCAAAGACACGATACTAACTTTGGATTTTAAAAATGATGTAAAGCTGGGCATGGTGGCGCGCACCTTTAATCCCAGCACGTGGTGGTAGGAGGATCACTGTGATTTCAAGGCCAGCCTGAGATTACATAGTGAATTCCAGGTCAGCCTGGGCTAGACAGCAACTTTCTCCTCCTTGGGGCTTGGGCCAGTGCTAATTTGGGGCTCTGCACCGAATAGATGATGGCACTTGGGGAGTCTGTGATAGGAGAGGGCTCTGAGCTCTAAAGTTTCTTCCCCGAGGGCAGCAGACTCACAGGGCTCACACCAACCTATGTGCAGCCCGGGTCCCCTCCTTCCTTCACGGGCTTCCGCTTAGTTGGCCTGCCCTGCGGTGGTGGTTCCTCAGTAGGTGTAATTCCCGGGGAGAGCAAGGCTGATCTGGAGGCTGGGACAGTGGCTGTCATAGGTAAGTGGTTTCTAGGCCGGAAGACAGAAATGTCATGGGAGAGCAGCCCTTCAGTTAAGGGATAGGGAGAAAGAGATCGCTTTGTAAAAATGACACATGGAAGGCTATGAGTCCAGGAGTTACTTTCTTGCAGCTGCCAGAGTCCCCTTTGATGAAAAACAAGTGATGCTTGCCCCTGTGAAGTCACGTGCACCCATAAAATATTATTGTCCTTTTTGTGCAACATCACCAACATTCATCTTTCTGAACTCTCCCGCTGGTTTCTGACATTGAGCTATTGGAGAGACTGCTGTGGCCAGTGACTGAGAATGATAATTGGATTCCCCCAGTGCTGGAGAGGAATTAGAGGAGGGAAGGCCAAACCCCGGAGAGACTGGGATTTGGAAATCCCACAAGAGCTGTTCTCTCACACACAGGCTTTTCCATAGGCTGGGCGCCATGCTAGTGAGGGCAGGAAAAGCATGGCCAGAGAGGTGGCTTGGAAGTGACTTTCCTTTCCTAGAACACAGCACGACGTTGGCTAAGCCTACTAGTGTGTTGTGTGCACCGAGACTCATGCTGTTGACAGTGGCAGCATACATTACTGTGGTTTACCCATTTTATGTGTATAACCTGTTTGGGTCATTTCTGTGACCTTGAGAGACACAGGAAACATTTTCATCCCAGTCTTCCCAACCCCCATTCTTCTTTTGAGCTGATCTTCACTGGGTACCTGCTGTGTGCCAGGCATTGAGAATCAACCATGAACTAGTTAGTATCCATGGGTGATCAACCAGGGCATTTACCTTGCTTTACCCTGGTTTAAAGTTGGGGAGACTAGATGGGCCAGATCTTCCTTCTGTAGGTCACGTGAAGGATTTGGGATCTTGTTCTAAATGCCAGATGGATGAATTGAGTACAGATGTGTGGGTGAGAGTTAGCTGGACTTGCGGAGGGTTTGAGGGATATATTTAGTCTAGTTCTGTCACTGTGCTGGTTAATAGGTAATGAAGCTAGGCTGTGAGTCTTGGCCAAGCCAGGACACCAACTTTGGCCTTGGAAGCCGTCTTGGAACTGTTGACCCTGTAGAAGGGGTGGGGGCCTAGCAGGCTGCCTCATGGTCATCAGTAAAATCGAAGAACCGTGTCATGCCCGAAAGGAGTGCTCAGGCACCTTGCACTTAAACTCCAATAGAGGAACATCAAGATTTAATAATAAAATAATAGCTAGCATTTTCTGGATGCTTATAAAATCATGGATGATTCAGTGCTCTCCAATCGGATCTACTTCGGGTTCTCCTAATAGCAGCTTCTTTATTGCCGCTGGGTATGAGTTATGGTCAGTGGCTACAAGCTGGGGCGCTGGGAGCTGGGAGCGTGTTAGAGGCAGGGGGCATTGCAGCATATCAGTTTAAACCAAAATGCCAGCCCTAGATAAAACAGGCTAAAATTTCTGTGTAGTTTTGAGGGAAAGATGTTCTGTCTATAAATATTCATTTTATTTACTTTGGGTATTATTTCCGTGATGAAGCAAGAACATTCTATGGGTCTATTATTTTTTAAGCGCTACCTCTGGGCAAGGTTGCTGGTATTTATTTATTTACTTATTTTATCTTTTGGCTTTTTCAAGGTAGGGCTTCACTTCAGCCCAGGCTGACCTGGAATTCACTATGTAGTCTCAGACTGACCTCCAACTGACAGTGATCCTCCTACCTCTGCCCCCAAGAGCTGGGATTAAAGGTGTGCACCGCCATGCCTGGCTTATTTACTTATTTTTGCTTGTGCCATATAGTTGTGGCTGGCTTAGAACCAATTGTGTACACTACACTGGCCTCAGACTTGTGGCTGTCCTGTGTTTTTCTCCTGAGTGATTACAGGCACATACCACCATATCTGGTTACTTTTGTTTTTGTTTGTGTGTTTTACATACTTGTTTTCTGTGTTGTGAGACAGGATCTCACTATGTGACATAGGCTGGCCTTGAACTCAAGATCCTCCTGCTACATTCTCTCAAGGGCTGGGATTATAGGCATGTGCCACCACACCTGGCTCAAGGTTAGCTAATTCGTTAGTGCCATACCAGGGTTCCAGGTGTTCACCTGACTTCTTTTCAGTATCTTGTAAGGACTGGACACAGAAATGTATGCGAACTGCTAAGCAGTGGCGATAGCTAATTACCAACCGTTCTTCCGTGGTGGGTGCTGCAAAAACCGGCTGTGGCATGGATTTGGCCTATGAACTATAGTTTGCCACCCCTGTTGTGGGGAAAAAAAAAAAACCTGACTAAGGGTTTGCTTTTTGAGCAAGTTCTTTTGAACTTCTGAGTCTTGTCTTACCTGTACAACAAAGGAAATAGGCAAGATTACATGAGTGTGGAGTCCTAATATTTGGTATCAATGCTCTCTCTGTGCTACACGGTATGCCCCCGAAGTCTTTGCTCGATGGCCTGCAATACCTCAGACTGAATTTCCTGTGTGTTAGACACTGGCCATTATATGTGACACCCAGAAGGATCCACAGAAGCATGTGACATAGACCCTGACAGCCGTGCTAGTCAGGGAGACACAGAGTGTTGTACATTGACCAGGAAGGTCCCTGGCAGAGGGAGGTGGACATGAGAGCCACAGTAAAGGAGTGGTAGTGAAGGTGAGGTGCCTGTGTCCTGACGCTGCTGCCCTTGTCCCTCTGTGCCAGGAGGAGCCACTGGATGAAAGCTCGGTGAAGAAGATGATCCTCACCTTTGAAAAGAGATCCTACAAGAACCAGGAGTTGCGGATCAAGTTTCCAGACAACCCCGAGAAGTGAGGCTGTGTTTTGTTGCCATGTCCTATTCTCCCATTTGTCCAACTTGTTTCTTTTGTTGGCTTTGGTTTCTGTGATTCCTTCGGGACTCCCAGGCTGACCCACCTGTTTGAGAAGTCACGGGAAGGACTCAGGGACTGAGTCACTGGTGCTTAGGTGTGAATTATTATGGCAGACTGGCCTGAGAATCTCATGTCCTAGCTGGCTTCCCCCTCCACCATCAGTGATCACGTCAGCACATGCTTCCATCCAGGAGAGTGCATGGTTTCCATGTGTGGTTGGTCAGGCACTCCCTGACAATGATCACCACTACACTTCCAGACTCCCAGAAAGAAGGCAGTAGTTCAGTACTCCAGGCTGGCAGAACATTTCAAAAAGCGAAGTTCTCAGCTTGCAGCATTGGGCCAGCCTTATAAGCAGGCTGTCCTGAGGGGCCACCCTGCTATGCTGATTTATTTGTGCATTGTTCTCGGTGCTCTAAGAAAACCAGCCAGGGCTGTCAAGTGAGAGAAAGCTTTACTGCTAGAAAATGCCAAAAGCTTCTGGGGTTCAGTGGATGTGCATGTGATCCCACAAGATCTTCCTGGTCACTTTCCCTTAGCTTCAGGTGTCTCATCTCTAAGGACACAAAGTTGTTGGGACAATTACATGAGAACAGTGACCAGTGTCCATCTCAGCACCTGCATGTGGTAGCTGCTCATGAAACAAATGGTAGTTAATACATTGTTTCTGTGAGAGACCTGGCATCTTTCACTTTGTCTTTAATCCCAACTAAAAGACTTTTTTATATATAATTTTTTTTTTTTTTGGCATTTGTATTAGTTCTTTTCTCATTGCTGTGAACAGATACCCAACTAGAGCATCTTAAGGAAGGGAAAGGATTTAGTTTCAACAGAAAGTTTCATGGTGGGGATGACATGGCATGAGCAGAGATGGTCATGTTGCAACAAGAAGGACCAGGCTACAAAACCTCAGTGCCTGCCCCTCAGTGACCCACTGCCTCCAGCAAGAGTCCATTTCCAGAGGTTCCACAACTTTCCCAGGCAACATCACTAGCTGGGGACCAAGTGTTCACTCAAGAGCATACTGGGGGACATTCAACATTCAAGCCACAACTGTATGTATGTGTGTGGGTATATGGTGTACATGTGCATATGCTTGTTCATATTGTGTGAGCCCACGTGTATATGTGTTGGTGTGGAGTCAGAAGTCAACTTTGAGTGTCTGCCACCCAAGTTTCTGAGACAAGACCTCTCACTGAACCCGAAGCTCACGATTCACCCGGACTAGCTAGGCAGCAAGTCTCGGGGATTCCTCCTGCCACCACCTCCCTAGTGCTCCATTACGGGCACGCTCGTGCGGTCCTTGTCATCTTTGTTAACATCTCCATCACCTGGAAGCTGAGGGCACATCATTGGAAGCTGTGCCGTAGGCTCAGCATACTGGCAGTGTAAGAACTCACTTTATCCGTTACACTCCGTCATTGCCTGTGCCCACTTGGCAGATACCCTTCAGTGAGTTTATGCCTGTCATGGTCACCACCTACCCCTAGCTCCCATTGTTGCCCTGCTGGTAGAGTTCATTACCTACTTTTAAGGAAAAAAATTAAAAAGGTGTTTTGGAGGCTAGAGAGATGGCTAAGTGGTTAAATAACTTCCTACCCAAGCATGAAGGCCCGAGGAGCCCTGGGACTGTCCTAATTTAAATCTTCAGATGCCATGTAAACCAGCTGGGCATGGCCACATGCTCCTGCAATCCCAGTCCTGCAGGAGACCAGAGTCTGGAGAGTTGTGGTACCCCTACTAACTCCAGAATTACTAGAAGGAAACCCCAGCTCAAAAGAACATTAGGCAGAAGAGCAATGGGACAGTTCACTCGGTACTCCCCTCTGGCCTCTGAATGCAAGCAGCCCTCACCTCAGGCTAGCCTATGGTGTGCATATACCACACCACACCACACCCACTACATTGTACACACATGCACGTGCACAGAAATAAAACCCAAACAAACAAAAGGGCTGGAGAGATGGCTTAGCAGTTTAGGTGCTTGCCTGTAAAGCCTAAGGACCCAGGTGCGATTCCCCAGTATCCACATAAGCCAGGTACACAAGGTAGTGCATGCATCTGAAATTCATTTGCAGTGGCTAGAGGCCCTGGCATGCCCATTCTGTCTCTGTCTCTATCTGTCTCTCTGTTTCTCTCAAATAAATTAAGTAAAGGTGTTTTTGTAAAATAAAAAACTGACAGTGTGGGCTGGAGAGATGGCTTAGCTGTTAAGCGCTTGCCTGTGAAGCCTAAGGACCCCGGTTCGAGGCTCGGTTTCCAGGTCCCACGTTAGCCAGATACACAAGGGGGCGCACGCGTCTGGAGTTCGTTTACAGAGGCTGGAAGCCCTGGCGCGCCCATTCTCTCTCTCTCCCTCTATCTGTCTTTCTCTCTGTGTCTGTCGCTCTCAAATAAATAAATTAAAAAAAAAAACTGACAGTGTTGTCCATTCAGAAAGAGTTTATATGCTATTTTAGTTTTTAAATTCAAACATGTGAAAATTGAAATTATGCCTAAAGAACTTTGTCATGTCATAGAGCAGATAGGAAGCTATATTGTGTTTTAACCTTGAGTTCTGGAATTCTTGCTGGTACAATGTCTGCTGTAATTCTCCAGACCAGCTAGGTGCAATTAAGATGAAAATTGCTAGAGCGTATTTGAATGAGACTTTCCAGTTGAGATCAGAAACATTCAGATTATTTCCCCACATATGTGATTGTCATTTGGATCGCATCCTCCTCAATGCCTCTCTTCATTTGCCTGCATTTCAGAATCTGCTGATAGCCGTCCCTCCACAGCCTCCTCTTGGCACTGTGTGCTCTTTTCCCAGGCGTCACCTCGAGTGTGCCATTCCCATACTAAGTCTCTTAGCTCTACCCTTCATTTTTGCAGGGACAGATTGGTTAGTGCTGTGATTCTCCAGCTTGACCCCTTTGCACCCTGGAATGCTTTTCTGAGAAAATTATAGAAAACACAAGAACAGAGCTGGAGAGAAGGCTCAGCAGTTAAGGAGCTTGCCTGCAAAGCCTAATGACCTGATTTGATTCCCTAGAACCCACTTAAAGCCAGATGCGCAAAGTAGCGCATGCAGCTAGAGTTTGTTTGCGGTGTCCATCCTCTGTTTGTCTCTCTGTTTCTCTCCATGTGCAAATAAATAAAGAAAAAGAGCCACTTCCGGACATGGTGGCACACACCTTTAATCCCAGTACTCAGGAGGCAGAGGTAGGAGGATTGCCATGAGTTCGAGGCCACCCTGAGACTACATAGTGAATTCCAGGTCAGCCTGGGCTAGAGTGAGAGTCTACCTCAAACAAACAAACAAAAAAAAAGAACATACCAGCACATCAGCCATCATCACATCCCGCTTTGTGAGACGTGCCCAAAAGAAGACAAATCATACCTTAAGATTCTTGCAATGAAAGTTTGCTCCTGACAGCTCCCCTACCACCCCCAAGGATCTCCAGCTGCCTCCAGGCCTCATCCTGGGGTGGCAGGACCACACCTGAGAACTGCTGGTTGGTTGGGCGGAGGGAGTGTCCTCTCCCAGCGATTGCTGTGGTGTGGCTGCATTGAGGAGCCATCGGGTTTTGTAGTACAGTGTTTATGAACTCTGAGGTCATTTGTTAATATTCACTCTCATGGTCGAAGGAGACTGGCCTGCTTGTTTGAAGCAAATGAACATGGGCAGGCTTGAAGAACATTCTGTGTCCTGTCAGATGGAGTCCCTGACCCCGTCGTCTGCCTGTGTGCTGTTTTAATATGTTGCTCTATTGCTTTCCCACTGCCTGTCCCCCAGCCCTTACCCTTACCCTTACCTTGCCTGCGAGTCACGTGTGGTGACGCTATGCCAACTCCCCAGAGACCGCCTCTGCAAACAGTACTATGTGCTTTAAATGAGTAGGCCGACTTTGTCAGCCAAGCAGAAGAGCATTGTCTTTGTGATAGCATAGCCAACTTGAGGGCACCTACTGTATGCCTGCAGTGACACCACTGGGCATTTCATATGTGTTAGCTCTTTTAAACGTCACTGTCATTCAGTTAGGAAGATAAGGACAGCAGGATTTAGAGATAAGCTGTTCATATTTTGTCTTTGACCAGGTGGGTGTTCCAGTGGCACTTTTTCTGGGCATCCTTACACTCAGTAGTGTGTATTTGGTGGTTTACATTTGTGTTAGGCTGGGAGCTCTGTGAGGCCAGACGTGGGGATTATTTTGTTACTTGTTACAGTCGTTCCTAGGGCAGTGCCCGGCACCTCATAAGCACTTGTTGGCACACTGTTCATGCTCTTACCCAGGTCAGGCTGTCCCAGTGCAGGACTGGCCACGTGTCTCATGACTCACATAGCTCTGGGCCCAGCAGTTTTTTCCACAGTGTACTTGCAATTGAATCCTCTGCTGGTCTGTTTTGTTTTGATAATTTTCAGACTTCCTAGACCTTAAAAACTTAGTCTTAGCTGGGTGTGGTGGTGCACACCTTTAATCCCAGCACTCAGGAGGCAGGGATAGGCGGACCACGGTGAGTTCAAGGCCACCCTGAGACTACATAGTGAATTCCAGGTCAGCCTGAGCCAAAGTGAGATCCTACCTTGAAAAACCAGACCAGACCAGACCAATATATATTTGGTATATATTCTTCATATGTGTGTGTGTGTATTTACCAAGTTGGAAGGAACTGAGAGGTTCAGTCTATAAATGCTGCTGTCTGAGTCTAGGCTTACTCTCTACTCTGTCTGTTTATTCATTTGTTTGCTGAGTGGTGCTAGGAAGGGGACCCAGAACCTTGCTCATGCTAGGCAAGCTCTCTACCACTGAGCATGCTGCCCTTGGTTTTTGAGGCAGGGACTTGCAATGAAGTTGGCTGGTTTTGAGCTTTCTATGTAGCCCCAGGCGATCTTGAACTTGTGAACCTCCTGCACCTACTTCCTGAGTGCTAGGATTACAGACTGGAACCTTCACACCTGATGGTATTTTATTTTTTAAATGTTTCACTTATTTATTGGACACAGAGAGAGAAAGAGGCGGATAAAGAAAGTGATAGAATGGGCGTGCCAGGGCCTCCAGCCACTGCAAATAAACTCCAAACACAGGTGCCACCAAGTGCAGCTGGCTTACTTGGGTACTAGAACCTGGGTCCTTAGGTTTCACAGGCAAGCGCCTTGATGGCTAAGCCATCTCTCCAGCCCAATATTTTAGTTTTTATTACCCTTTATCAGTTACCTGTAATGACAAACTTTCTAACTTTCCAAAGAAACCTGTCCCATCAGTTGGCAGTTTTGACTCTTAAGATTTCAACTAAGAACAGGAAAGAATCTTAGTCAATTCTCACAAGAGGAAATCTTGCCAGATAGTTCTGGTTGCTTTCCAGAATCAGTTTCAGTGTACCTCTGAAGTGTGGTTCTATAATAGTTGTCACAAAGTTTTAGGGTCATCCAGTCAGCATGAAGAACTCTAAGTTGCTTCTTGTAAGTGGCCTGAAACCACAGTGGTACCTATAGCGGCCTTCCCTTTCACAGGCAGCTGCTGAGTTTTTGGGGTGGTCCTATGAGTGTGCCAGGTACTGTGGACCAGAGATGAGTACAAAATAGTCCCTGACCTGGCCAGGCCATTCATGATTTATTTTACATTAATCAAGGCCTCTCTAATACTTACACTGTTATTCACTACATGATGTTTATACTTTTTACACTTGACTTCTGGTTCAATGTAGTGTTTAGACCCTCTCTTCCTTTTTCCTCCCTCCCTCCCTCCCTTCCTTCCTGCCTTCCTTTTCCCTTCTTTCATTCCTTCCATCTTTCTTTCTTTCTTCCTCTTATTCCCTTCTTCCTTCTCTCCTCTCTGTCTTCTCTTCTGTGGTCCTGGGGCTTGAACGTAGGGCCTCCTGTATACCAGGCAAGCATTCCACCACTCAGCTGCATCCCCAGCCCTTGACGCAGTCAGTTTTCTGTGTGATTCTAAGGGAATCTTCCTTTTGTTACATTTGACATATCACTGCTGCCTGTCAGGGACTTTCCAATGGATGCTGTCAGCTGTTGTGTTCACTCTCTCTTTAGACTTCATGTCATATGACATTTGTCAACTTTACCTTTTCTCTATCTGCTCTCATTTCACTGACCAGGGAATAACAATGAAATGAAATGGTTGCTGTAAACAGGCCTGCAGTCAGAGCCCTTCTGGCCTCCACTGGAAGCTTCTCTCTGGGCTGGCATTCGCTATGACCAGATTCCCAGGTCTCATTTTGCTACCCAGCATCTTGTCCATTACTACTTAATGCTCCATCTCCTTTGCTAGTTCCTCAGGTATACTATAAAACATTTTTTGTCAGGTTATTCTCAGGGTCTATTTTTTAAAGTTCCCATGGTGATAAGTTTGAGCCCACTGGTTTTAGGAATTATCTAGTGCCACTGTCCCTTGGAATATTTGAATCTTTCTGGCCCTACCCTTTTTTGTTTGTGGTGCTGGGATGGACCCCAGGGCGTTTTGCGTGCTAGATCAGCACCCTACCACTGAACTACATACAGCCCCTAGTCCTGCCTGAACCCTTCCACTCACGATTCTGACGTTGGGTTCCACATTTCAGGTGATCACACTTCTGTGATCCAAAACTATAATCGATTTGCAAGCACAGAGGAAGGATTTGTGGTACTGGGGGAGAGCCTTGATAAAATAATTAGGAAGCCACTTTGAATAATAAGCAGGCAGGGGCTGGAGAGATGTCTTAGTGGTTAAGGTACTTGCCTATGAAGCCTAAGAACCCAGGTTTGATTCCCCAGTATCCATGTAAGCTATATGCAAAGGTGACATGTGTGTTTAGAGTTCATTTGCAATGGCCAAAGGCCCTGGCATGCCTGTTCTGTCTCTGCCTCTTTCACTCAAATAAATAAATAACGAATAAAAAGGGGCCTGGAGACATAGCTTAGTGGTTAAAATGCTTGCCTGTAAAGCCAAAGGAACCAGGTTCCATTCTCTACTATCCACATAAGCCAGATGCATAAGGTTACGAATATGCCTGGAGTTCATTTACAGCAGCTGGAGGCCCTGGTGCACCCATTCTGTCTCTGTCTCTCTCTGTGTGTCCTATCTGCCCTCCCTCTCAAAATAAAAATTAAAAAAATTAAGGAGGTAAGAGCAAACAAGGAAGCTTGGTAAAGGACAACAGGGGTCTGCTTTATAATACAGTGCCTCCAGGAGACTTTAATTTTCAATTCCATCAGCTGGAGAACCTAGCATTCAGAACATCTAAGTTTATGGGGGGCACCTGAATCAAAACACCACATTCTGCCCCTGACTCCCATAAACTGATAACCATACGTGATATAAGATGCAATGTATTCATCCAACTTTAAAATTTCCCATAGTTTTTATCAATTCCAATGATGGTCATACATCACTGTAGTCCAAGGTCTTTTAATTGAGCCATAATACAAGAAACAAACACAAAACAAAACAAAACCAAAAACCATAAAGGCACAGAGTAAACATTCACACTTCAAAAGATGGCATTGGGCATAGCAAAGAAATATTCAACCAATACAAGATTTAAAACAACCAGGGCAAACACCAAACTCTGCAGCTCCAAGTCCAACAACTCTAGCCAATGACAAATCTCCAAGTCCAATAATTCTAACCAGCAACAAGCTTCTGGCTTTCCAATTCCGGCCCTCCAGCTGGCCTACCCACAGTCCTGGAAAAACTCATTGCGGCTAGCAGCTTTCCTTAGCAGCCATCTTGTGGTCCTGGCAGCTCCACTGGGTCTCCACTATAATTCATGGTTCATCCTCATGGCTCCATTGGGTCTCCATGCAGGCATCCAGCAAACCTGCTTCACACTGCCCATGGCCATTTCCAAAACACAAAACTATGTTGCAAACTCAATGACCCTTCCTTTCTTGCATTTCTTATATGCCACATTACCAGGTAGGGTACCAATTTGTTAATCCAGGGGAAATAAAGGACTTTGAAGAACAGGACACTCCTTAAGCACTCAGGCCCCCTTCAAAAGAGTCTACATTCTTCCTGTTGCCCCAGTGCAGGTCAGCTAACTCAATCTCAAAGGTTGTAACCTCTCAAACAATTTGCAATGTAAATGGACAGCAGTTTAGGCCCAAAGATTTCATTTTTTTCTGTGCCATATCCCTCTGCTCACACCAGTTCATTTTTACGCAAAGCAACCCTGCACAACTTCTCAGTACAGGGGCATAACAGCAAGCCTCACACAAACTGCTAGTCCACTTTAAGCAAGGCTCTTTCTCACCCTCATAAGCCAAACCTCACAGTCCATAGTTCTTACTCCATTCAGGTCTTTTAGCTCTGATCAGAATAGTCCATCAAGCTGTACTTGCAGCACATTAGGGCATCTTTTTTTAGATTAATTAATTAATTATTTTATTAACAACTTCCATGATTGTAAACACTATCCCATGGTAATGCCCTCCCTTCCCCCACTTTCCCCTTTGAAACTCCATGTCCCCTCCCCCTCTCAATCAGGCTCTCTTTTATTTTAATGTCATGATCTTTTCCCCCTATTATGATGGTCTTGTGTAGGTAGTGTCAGGCACTGTGAGGTCATGATATCCAGGCCATTTTGTGTCTGGAGGAGCACGTTGTAAGGAGTCCTACCCTTCCTTTGGCTCTTACATTCTTTCTGCCACCTCTTCCACAATGGAGCCTGAGCCTTGAAGGTGTGATAGCGATATTGCAGTGCTGAGCGCTCCTCTGTCACTTCTTCCCAGCACCATGATGCCTTCATCCCAAGGTCACTGTCAAGGCATCTCTTAAGCCAATTTTTTTTTTTTTTGCATTTGAGGTTTTTATTTATTTATTTGCCAGAGAGAGACAGAAAAAAAAAAAAGAGACAGAGAAAGAGAGAGACAAAAAGAGAGAGAAAGAGGGAGAGAATGAGCATGCCAGGGCTTCTAGCCCCTTCAAACGAACTCCAGACTCCTGTGCCACTTTGTGCATCTGGCTTTATGTGGGCCTGGGGAATCAAACCTGGGTCCATTGGCTTTGTAAGCAAGCCATCACTCCAGATCTGGGTTTGTGTTTAAACCCCCCAAAGAAAGTCTCATCTCAGAACCTAACACAATCACAGTTCCTAGGGCTGAGAGAATACCTTGAGGTTTGGGGTTTTCTTTTGTCGTTCTGGGGGTTGAATCTAAGACCCTGCGCATGCTCTCTACTGCCGAGCCACATACATCCTGAGTCCAAGAAACAGACCCAGGCTGACCTGGGGTGAAACCCTAAAAAAAAAAAAAAAATAAAATAAATAGACATCTTTTGTGCAAGGTAGCACATGCATCTGGAGTTTGTTTGCAGTGTTAAGCCAAATTTTTAAATCCTTCCACATTCCTCTTGAAAATCAGTTCCAAAAGGCCAAAGCTACAAGGTCAGGTGTCTAGCAGCACTCCTCGGTACCACTTTGCTGTTGCAGTTTGGTTCTCATTGCTGGTAGACATCACCCAACCCAGAGCAAGCCAAGAAGGGAGTGGGAAAAAGAGGTTTATTTTGGCTTACACGCTCAAGGGGAAGCTCCATGATGGCAGGGAAAAACGATGGCATGAGCAGAGGGTGGACATGACCCCCTGGCCTACATAAGGTGCACAATAGCAACAGGAGAGTGCCAAACACTGGCATGGGGAAACTGGCTATAACACCCATAAGCCCACCCCCATCAATACACTGCCTCCAGGAGACTTTAATTTTCAGTTGCCATCAGGTGGGGAACCTAGCATTCAGAACATCTCTGTTTTCATGTGAAGTCAGATGCACAGAGTAGCACATGTATCTGGAGTTTGTTTGCAGCAGCTAGCAGCCCTGGTGCATCCATTCTCTCTGTCCTCCGCCTAGCGTGGCGATGCACGCCTTTAATCCCAGCACCTGGGAGGCAGGGGTGGGAGGACCGCTGTGAGTACCGGTTATCCTGAGACTACAGCGTGGGTTCCAGGCCAGTCTGGGCTAGAGCGAGACCCCACCTTGAACAAAACAAAGCAAAACCCAAAATCCATTGTGTCAAAAAGCACAGTGTACAAATGAAAGGGCAAATACTTTGTCTTGGTTATTCTTTTTTAAAAAACATTTTATTTATTTATTTGAGAGAGAGAGAAATAGAATGGGCATGCCAGGGCCTCCAACCACCACAAATGAACTCCAGTTGCATGCACCACCTTGTACATTGGGCTTTATGTGGTACGGGAAAATCAGACCTGGGTTCTTTGGCTTTGCTGGCAAGTGCCTTAATCATTAAGCCATCTCCCCAGCCCTAGCTTTATTTTTTAATATAGAAAACATTTATAAATGAATAAGTAAGATGAGCACCCTATTTTTTTAAATGGGTAAAGTAAAAATACCAATAGTACAAATAAACATTAGAAAATTTTAATCATTTTACTATTGAAGTTGCAACAGTTTTAAAAAGCATTCTTTCCAGTCTTGTATTGGAGAAGATATTGAGTAAATAATACCCTTTAGGAAGAGGGTAAGAGGAAACAGGCCCTTTATATGCTGTTATCTTTCTCTATCAAAATCTGTTAAGTCATGCATACACTCTGACTTGGCACTTTCCTCCCTGGGACTTTATTCCAACACAATAATTACTAAAGCCTGCATCTTAATGTCATTTGTTGTAGGAAAAAAGAAGGAAGCCATCTGAATGCCTGACAAAGGGGGATTGGTTAAATAAATTACCATACATCAACTCAAGGGCGTATACTACGTAACTGAAATTTATGATTCACAACAGAAATTGAGATAAACAGTCTTCCACGCATTCAGTGATCGATTGGCAGTCCCTTCTTGGCATTATATTGGGAAGGATTCTGAAGCCAGGTCTAGGCTCTGCACGCAGGGAAGGGTGCTTCGCTCAGTGAGAGACTTCTTCGGAGAAGAATAGGAACGACAGACAGCAGTTTGTCAGAAATTAGCTTTTCCTTTTGTAAGAAGAACGTTCAGCCAGTGTTCACAACAGCAGCAAATTCAGCATAGAATAGACAGCTGCATTGACTTGCTTTGGGGAAAAAGATATGAGTTAAGTTTGGGCGGTGTCAGAGGGCAGTTTTCTGGTATTGCTCCTCCCCTGCTTCCTCGTTTGGGGCAAGGCCTCTCGTTCTCATTCTCATGGCTGAGTTGTTAGGCTAGCTGGTCCTTGAGCTTCGAGGACATTCTCCTCTCTCCTCCCATCTCGCTGTTGGCTTCCTGAGGCGACTGTCACAGCTCTGGCTTTTACGTGGGGTCAGGGGATCCAAACTTGAGTGCTGAGGTCTGAGTGACAAACACTTTGTCCACTGAAACATCTCTCCAGACTATCAACAGTTAGCTTTGCAGCAGAAGATTGTGGACAACTTCAGTGTCCTTTCAGGTGGCTTATCTTTCTATTTCCAGTTTTAAAATGAAAAGTAGTGTTTTTTCATTATATATGTGTTTAAAAATAATGATGGAGTAACAGAGTAAGAGATAGGTCTGAAACTGGGCATGTTTTAGGAATCATGATGTCTCAATTTTGTTCTTTATGGACTCTGAATTGCGGGTCTCTGTTGTTGGTGTAGATCTCAGTATCAGGAAGGTGACGGCTCTGACTCCTGCGTGACTTCACAAAGCCTGCTTGCATTCCTTTCCACTGTAGCCTCCATTCTGTGAGTTGGGCATCTGTGGAGATAAGAGGCAAAACATGGAGTTTCTGTCTTTAAGAAGCTTGCATTCTAGAAGACACGGTGGGCATATGCTAACTGTTGTACTTGCCTTCTCATTGCTGGGACAAAGCACCAAACCAAAAGGAAGACATTTGTTTGTTTTGGCTTACGGCATCGAGGAAGCTTCATGATGTCAGGGGAAAGCATGGCCTGAGCAGAGGCTGGACATCACCTTGCCACAGCAGGTAGAAAACAGCAACAGGAGAGCGAGCCAACCTCTGCCATGGGGGCGCTGACTGTAACCCAAAGCCTGCCTCCAACACACAATACACCTCCTTCTGCTGGGCTCCACTTCTCCAAGTGCCATCAGCTAAGGACCAAGCATTCGGAACACACAAGCTTATGGGGAGCATCTAATTCAAACTACCAACAATCGTAGCACAGGGTAGTAGCAGCAAGAATAAATATTTGGTGCTGCGTACACAGTAGACATCGCTCTAAGTGCTGCCTGTGGTTTGCTTTTATTCTTCAGCAGCCCTTTGGGATAGGTAGCATTGTTATCCCCATTTATAGATGAAGAAACAGGCATAGAGAGTCCAACTGTGCGGCCAAGCCAGATTCGAGCCTAGGCTGCTGGACTCTGTGTCAGCAGTGCTTGCTCTCGATCTTTCTCAGTCAGGAGTTGTTCGAGTGCTGTATGTGCATTTAACTCATTTGCTTCTGAGAACAAACCTTCCTCTTCCCTTCGTCCCGGATGCGATAGGCTTTCCTTAGGTGTCAGGTACGGGGAGGACATGCGGTGTGAATACAGAGTAGCCCTGATCCTCACGCCTGGGCAGCAGCTGTGGGAAGGTTCAGGGTGGTCATGCGAGTGACATGTCATGATGCCATAAACTA
Source organism: Jaculus jaculus (assembly GCF_020740685.1). Lineage (NCBI taxonomy): Eukaryota > Metazoa > Chordata > Mammalia > Rodentia > Dipodidae > Jaculus > Jaculus jaculus. The sequence continues at coordinate 117,730,822 of NC_059109.1, forward strand.
GGTCAGCCTGACTTGGGACTGCTTCCCATTTAGTTCACTGAAGGAGTAAGAGGAAAGGAGACTTGGGGCAGGGGTGCAGCAGACTCTTGTTCCCCTCCGTTGGGTGAGGGGAATAATTGGCTCTTGATCTGAAGAGGGGAATGAGAGAAACCCTTTTTGGATTTAGCAGCATGGCTAGTCCAAGGCACCAAAGTGAATTGCACCCCAAGGGGTAGTGGTAGCTAATCCATAGGCCTGGCAGGCAGATCATTTATTGCTGCAGAATGCTTTGAGGGCCTGAGAAGGCAGCTGTGACTGCAGGAGTAAAGGAACCCCTGTAATGAGATCTGAATCCAAGATTGATTTTTGTAATGAGGAAATCGATTTCCCAAGGAAATTGTGTGACAGTATGATGTTTGGATGAGTGTACTTCTTGGTTGGTCTGTGGCAGACACTTTGACACTCGGTCTTAGTCTAGATCATGTTGCTGTTTGCCCCTGCACACCAAGAGCATCCTTGCCCTGCAATGACACTGTCCTGTTCTCCCTCCTAGGTTCATGGAATCCGAGCTGGACCTAAATGACATCATCCAGGAGATGCACGTGGTAGCCACCATGCCAGACCTGTACCACCTTCTGGTGGAGCTGAGCGCTGTGCAATCGCTTCTCGGGTTGCTGGGACACGATAATACAGATATCCTTCAGACCTGTCCTCGCGGAAGGGCTGACGCGGGGGATGCAATTACTCCCTCCCCCTGCCTGTCTCCTGTCTCTGCTGATGTGTGCTGTCACGTCTCCTGTTCTGTTTCCATTCTAATTCTCTTCCATCCTGAAACACATGCCACTCTTCACTCATCTGAAAATCAGCTTCGTCTCTATTGACAAACCTTGGGCTAATCCTTAATTGTCCCATTCCATGTCATTAATGCTAAAGCTCACCGTGATGGATCTATTTCTACATAAATGGCATTGGTTTTCAGGGTCTGAGTTTGGAGGCTTCTTCTCAAAGCCGGGCTAGGCAGATTTGAATGTGTTGATCTAAACATCACGTTGCTAACAGACAGCCCAGTGGGGTTGAGACTGGAGGAGGCAGTGAACCATGGCAGAAAGCACGGGGGTGTCCAGAAGATGGGGCAACACATCTGTTTTGTCCACTGCTTATTTAAAATAGGCTGGGCCTGGGTACCCAGTAAGCAGTAGTATTTCATATTTGTTGAATGAGCCATAGGCCTAGCCAGGGATGTCCAGTGTTTTGACAGTGTATAACATGGCATTGTCATCGACAAATGTATTGGGCACATCCATAGCTATCCTGAGACTGCAGGCCACAAGCTGGACACACATGAAACAGACAAGCTGGGTTTGACTCCCAGCTTCATTTCTGATGTAATGTGGCAGCTTAGTACCCCTTGGTATTTTCACATACAAAAGTGTTAATAGGACTGGAGGAATGGCTTAGCAGTTAAGGCACTTGCCTGCAAAGCCAAAGGACCCAGGTTTGAATCCCTAGGACCCATGTAAGCCAGATGCGCATGGTGGTGCATGCTTCTGGAATTCATTTGCAGTGGCTGAAGGCCCTGGCCTGCCTGTTCTCTTTCTCTATCTGCTTCTTTCTGTCTCTGTCATTCAAATAAAATAGATAAAATATTTTTTAAAAATAATTTATTACTCTAAAAAAAAGCCTTGAGGGCTGGAGATATGGCTTAGCAGCTAAAGTGTTTGCCTGTAAAGCCAAAGAACCACGGTTCGATTCCCCGGGACCCACATAAGCCAGATGCACAGGGTGGCGCGTGCATCTAGAGTTTGTGTGCAGTATCTGGAGGCTGTGGCACTCCTATTCTCTCCCTCTCTCTCCCTCCCTCCTTCCCTCTCCCAAATAAATAAATAGAATGTATTTTTTAAATATTTTGTTCATTATTTATTTATTTATTTGAGAGTGACAGACACAGGGAGAAAGACAGATAGAGGGAGAGAGAGAGAATGGGCGCGCCAGGGCCTCTAGCCACTGCAAACGAACTCCAGACGCGTGCGCCCCCTTGTGCATCTGGCTAACGTGGGACCTGGGGAACTGAGCCTCGAACCGGGGTCGTTAGGCTTCACAGGCAATCACTTAGCCACTAAGCCATCTCTCCAGCCCTAGAATATATTTTTAAAAAGTGTTAATAGCTTTGCCCCTCAGTGTTATGGGAGGATCAGAGAAGTTGTTTGCATGCAGAGCCCAGCTCCTGATGCATAGTAGGTGCTTAATCAGTGCTCCTTGTGGCCCAGTTTGAATCATGACTTCCCGAACCATTTTGTCCACTGCCTTTGCAATGTGTGATGGCGCTAATGGAAAAGGGTTCGATGTGCCTGTGGATGGAGTTCTGTTCATTAAACCAGGTTCTCCTCCAGTAGGTGTTCTGTTTGAATCCAGGTTTCCCAAGGTAAGAGACAAGTGTAGTTAGTCTGCTTGAGTGATATTCATGGGAAATCTGCTGCTGTTTCATGTTATTTTCATCTTTCTGGTAATCTCTCTCCTGAGAGCTTGTCTGACTAGGTTCTTTCCTGCCTGATAATTCTCACAGAAATAAATCAGTGAATAATTTTAATGTAGGCTTCTTGAAGGGCAATTTTAAGACATTTCTGATGCTTCATGTAATGCTCGGCCCATCCCTAGGATTGACGACTGTTGGCCAGTAGTTGCCATAGGGTTCTGGCTTGTAAGAGAACCGCAGTCAGCTGCCTTGTCTTATGAGCTCATTGGGTAGACGTGCTAGAGTGCATGTTAGGAGCCAGGCTTGGTGCCGGGCCTTCAGGAGCCCTCCACTGTCCTGGGTGTCCGGCAGTGGCAGTCTGTAAACGCTGTAGTTGTTATCCCAGTCAGCTTAGGCTGCTATAACAAAGCGCTGTAACCTGGGCAGCTGATAAACAACAAAAATTTGTTTCTCCCAGTTCTGATGTCTAGAAAGGCCAATATCAAGGCACTGGCAATTTTGGTATCTGCTAAGGCCTATTTCTAGTTCACAGATAACCTTTTTCTTACAGAGTTCGCACATTCATTCTCTCCTCTCTTGCTGATAATTCAAAACCTTAGTAGTGTGTCCTATCACAGCCAAAGGGTGCTGCGTGTCTTCTGTAAGGGCTCTAATGCACCCATGAGTGCTCTGCCCTCTTGACCTGATCACCTCTGAAAGTTCCCTCCTCCAAACACTGTCACACTGGGTGTTGGGGAGCGGATGTAAGCATTCAGTCTGTTGCCCACTTGAAAGTAGTAAGTGGTCCTTGCAGATTCAGCCACCAAGTGTTGTAGCTGTGACTTTTTAATCGTATCAAAAATAGTAGATTCTAGAACCTGATCAGACCTCAGCCTAGTGCTTTTTTTTGTTGTTGTTGTTTTTTGTTTGTTGTTTTCCGAGGTAGCGTCTCTTTCTAGCCCAGGCTTAGACTTCACTCTGTAGTCTCAGGGTGGCCTCGAACTCTCAGTGACTCTCCTACCTCTGCCTCTCAAGTGCCGGGATTAAAGGCGTGTGCCACCACGCCCGGCTTGGTTGTTTCTTTAGTTTTAAATCTAAGTCAGATGCAGGGCAGCTGACCGTGGCAGTCAAGGCTGGCACTCGCTCTCTGTCCCCAGCTCCCTGTCTGGTGTTCTGTCTGGTGCACCTGGTGCCTCCCCCGTGGGATTTACCATGTCCCAGGTGGCTGCTTGGTCACCCGTTAGCCTGCATATTTCTACCAAAGCTCTCTGTTTTGTTTCTGGGAGTATAGCTCTCATTCTTTTCTTCTAACTCAAAACAATGGTAATAGCGCTTCTGGCTCACCCGCTGGTTCCTACTGGGGAGAAGACCAGACTGACAGGAGCCATGCTGCTCGACATCAGTGTACTTGGGAAAGGCAAGGGCACAGATGTTCCAAGTTGTTACATTCTGGTCCTTAAAAAGGAAAAACGAAACAAAACACATCTCCTCATAATATCTTTGACAGACTGCCATTTTTCTGTTTCTTGAGAACCGCACTGTTCTTCCCCCTCTTCTATGCCAGCCTTCACACAACTGCCCTCATGATGTTTTTAAAAATCTGATTTCTAATTATGCCCTTCATCACATTTAAAGTGCACTTGAAAAAAATTTTTAATTACCTTAATTTTAATTAGATGCAGCAGTTAGGGTAAATGCCACCTTCCTTCCTAAAGAACAGTTTTCTTGACAGTGGTTTCAAGACAGGGTGAGCCCTGTTGACTTGTCGTTAACATCCCCTCTCTGGGTCAGCGTGGGTCTCCCTGCAATGTTGAGCTCTGTTTCTTGTCTTATCTGTGATCTATAATGGAAATTTTTCTTCAGGAAACGGTTGTTAACAATTTACTGTTAGACAGCTGTAACTGCCAGAAACACCTAACCATGAATAAACAATTTCATGGTAGTCATGACTTACATTTTTAATCTTTTTTAACTCTTCATTTTATCACCCAGGGCCACATGTGGCTGATTGTGTTCCCAGCAAGCCCGGGTCATCATTGTTTTGTCCTTCTCAGAGAAAACATAAGCGATAGGGATTTTAATTGGATCAGAGGCTGGTTTGTTGTAACCTTAAGAGGCAGTGGATATGAGAAAACAGCTTGCGCCCCGTCCTTCCCGCTGCAAGAAGCTGCCCAGGAGTTGATTCTGGCGCTCCGCATCACTGCCCCGGTGAGGGCCTGGCAGCGCTTCGGCGCTTGCTCCCCCGGGAGCCTGGAGCCCGGCCATGGCTGTGGGTTGACTGCAGAGTGGCATTCTCATCTGTGACGGGTTGGGAGTGAGGGAGACCCACCTTATGGCATTGAAGGGTTATCCTAAACAAACCATCCAGTGAAATCCAACAGCTCTTGCCTTCTTAGAATACTACTTTTTCAAACAATTTTCTGTAAAGTGAATCATGGAAACATGTTTAGAGCCCCTCCCCCCATGTTTCTCAGGTATTGCCATACAACAAATGTTTTTGCTTATTTTTATTTATTTGAGAGTAACAGAAAGAAAGAGAAAGAGGCAGAGAGAGAGAATGGGTGCATCAGGGCCTCCAGCCACTGCAAAGGAACTCCAGATGCATGCGCCCCCTTGTGCATCTGGCTAACGTGGGTCCTGGGAAATCAAGCCTCAAACCAGGTTCCTTAGGCTTCACAGGCAAGTGTTTAACCACTAAGCCATCTCTCCAGCCCTGTTTTTTGTTTTTTGAGGCAGGGCCTCACTCTGGTCCAGGCTGACCTGGAATTAACTATGTAATCTCAGGGTGGCCTCGAACTCATGGCAGTCCTCCTACCTCCTGAGTGCTAGGATTAAAGACATGCGCCACCATACCCGGCTAAATAACAATTTTTGTATGTGTGGTCTGGCTTAAGTCAGATTTTCCGTTTGCTTAAAGGAACAAAGGGAAAGCAAATGAAGGGATGGTGGCGATCACCCCTTGTGCTACTGAAGATTTTAAAAATCACCCTGGCACCAGATTCCCAAGCACCCTGTTTGTATGTCGCTTGCCAGGCTTGCCTCCGGCCTAGTCCTTGCTGAAGTCTTTGTCGTTGATCACGGGCAGGTGCTGGCTCCCTCCACGGTATGATCAGCATGTTTATGCTGCTAGGGGAACAAGCACTACTAACTCGCTGAAAACAAAACATTCAGATTATTATACCCTTGTGGTAGCTCTGGGAAGTGCCCTTGAGCCATCAGCGCTCTGAGGAAGGAGGGCTTGGGGCTGGTCAGGGAACCAGGGACTTGATGGGCGGCGCTGAGGGTTGCATGGTCTCTGCCTTTGCTGCGGAAAGTGTCATTCTTCCTCTGCTGCGTGCTCTTGTGGTCTTGTAGCTGCTCCAGTTGTCACTGCATGCTCACCAGGATAGCAGACCTGTAGTGTTAATTGTATTTATTTATTTGAAAGAAAGAGGCAGAGAGATAAAGATGAGAGAGAGAGAATGGGCATGCCAGGGCCTCTAGCCACTGCTTACGAACTTTAGGCGCACATGCCACCTTGTGCATCTGGCTTACTTGGGTCCTGAGGAATCCAGCCTGGGTCTTTAGGCTTCTCAGGCAAATACCTCAACAGCCATCTCTGCAGTGCTTTGTCATGACTACTGTTCTGCAATTACGTGCCCTATTCTGTAATAAAAAATATCAAGTCATCTAAACTGGATTGATTCAGTCTGCTCCCCATCCCCCGCCCTTTTGTGATTCAGGCAAATGGGATCTCTTTGGAAGGCTACTTAAGTCATCAGCGTGGTGTGTCATAAACTAAAGTTCAGGAAGGGAGAAATCTGTTATGGAGCCATCACTGGTGCTGATAGACAGCGGCTTTTCATCTGGAACAGTTTTAGGAAGAGAGGTCAAGACTACCATTTCCTAAATCGCTGTTTTGTTTCCCCAGACTCTAGAAAGCCAGGACAGCTTGTCCAGTTGTCCAGTTGAGTCTCGTGACAAATTACCATGGGAATTGGGAAAGAAGGCGCAGGCCTTTCTTAGACCAGCGGGGACCAATTGAACTTGAGCGGTTTGGGTTGAGAATGCTAAGGCGGAACAAACTGACTGAGACACACCATATTACCCTGGAGGGTGTGAGCAGTCATCTAGAGGGCCTCGTGTTACAGGCCCGCTAGTAATGAACAAGAATGGCGCTGGGATGGGTTTGAGCTGCCAAGGAGCTTCTTTTCTAATTGGACAGGGAGGGAGTTGGATCTTGCTCCGTTGATTTCCTGCAAGTACTGTCTAATAAGACTTGCATATCTTGAGCTGTTTTTCTTTCCTTCCTTCTCTCTCTCTCACTTTTTTTTATCTCATTGTTGCCTAGTCCTTACTTTTAAGTATTGAATCTTTTAAATAAATTTTATCTATTTATTTCCAGGTGTGTGCTGAGGTGGGGGGTGGATAGACCTCTATGTGTGTGAACGTATGTGCGTGTACCAGGAGCTCTTCCTGCTGCAGACCAGATGCTTGCACAACTTTTTGCATTTGGCTTTATGTGGGGAATTGAATCTGGGCTGGCAGGTTTTGCAAGTAGGTGTCTTCATCTACTGAGCCATCTCCCCAGCCCCTGAGCTGTTGTTTTTGTAGGATCTATCCTCATTTTGATGTTGCCAGAATCAAAATTACAATAGGATTTACTTGTTTTTCTTTCTTCTCATGTGTCATCTAACTTCTAGGTTATATGTACTAATAAGCCACTTTCTTTTTTTTTTTTTTCTTTAAACTTTCAGGCAAAGAGAGAAAGATTGGGCATGTTAGGGCCTTCAGCCACTGCAAACAAATTCCATATGTATGTGCTACTGTGCATGTGGCTTTATGTGGGTCCTGGAGAATCAAACTCGGGTCCTTAGGTTTTGTAGGCAAACACCTTAGCCACTGAGCCATCTCTCCAGCTCCCCACTGTTGGTTTTAAAGCCAGTTAAATATTCTCTGAAGAAAGGCAAATTGGTAATAAGAGCCCAAATGGTAATCTAGGGGAAAAAAAGGACTTCTTTTTTTTTTAACTTTTATTTTTATTTTTCAAGGTGGGGTCTTGCTCTAGCCCAGGATGACCTGGAATTCATAGTTATCCTCCTACCCCTACCTCCCAGGTGCTGGGATTAAAGGCATGTGCCACCACACCTGGCTAAAAAGAAAAGACTATGTTGCTCATGGGATTTAGGTGATATCCTGACATCCATGTTCCCGGCAGGTTAGGCTGGCAGAAGTAGGTGCTTAATGTTGAATGAGTTCATCTTCTCCATATTAGTTTGATCTAGTATTGGCTTAAACTTAAGGGTCCTGGTACATCTAGGGGCTTAGTGCCAGCTGTTTTAAAAGGAGATAAAGACCATTTTGTCTGAGCGTGAAATACATTTTCATTAATTAAGTTATATCTAATCACTGTCCTATTTAAGAACAAATAAAAACTTTTTTTTTGGTTTTCCTGGTAGGGTCTCACTGTAGTCTAGGTTGACCTGGAATTCACTCTATAGTCTCAGGGTGGCCTCGAACTCACAGCAATCCTCCTACCTCTGCCTTCCGAGTGCTGGGATTAAAGGTGTGCACCACCACGCCTGGCGAAAACATTTTTTTAAAACCCCCCATTTGTTGCATTGAATCATTTATATCCTCTGAATCTGTGCTGGTTTGTTTTCTCAAGAAAACCTTTTTGAAATGAGTGTCAAAAGCTGTCTGTTTAATGCATTGTGTTCCCTTCTTTTTAAAAAAAAAAAAAAAAAAACTAATTCTGTTGCTTGTGGACACATCTCAGTGGATATTAATAAGATTAACACTCAGTTTCTGTACCAAGACTAAGTGGGATTAGGCCCAAAACCAGAAGTAAACACCACTCATTGTCCAAGAGCTGTTGTGTTATGGACCGTTTCTTGGCCAGCTGGTCTTTTCTGCCTCACTGTTACTATACTAGCTTATTGCCCCGGTAGTGGACAGGGACAGAGGGAGCGAGTGTGGTGGCCTTTTTACTCGACATGACAAAATACGCTATCAAAAACTGTGTTTTAGTAATTCGCAGGGAGACAGGCTCTCTGTCTTTCTATTACACTTGGATGGGAGAGCTTTTACCTGCTGAAATGAAATTGTAACTGTGGGAGAAAAGCCCATCACGGACGCCTGTGAGGAAAGGCTGGGTGGGTGGCAGACCAAGCTGGGTGTTCTCTTCAGGATTGCAAGTTCCTTCACCTGCCCCTTGTTTCTTCTGGTTCTCATTTCTCTTTCCTCTCTTCCCATGACCTTCCTGCCCGTGAGTCATCTGATAATCACAATTATGGACACATAATTGTGAAATTATGCTGAAATGCTATTGGGGGGAAAGCTGGGAATTTATGTAAAGTAAGTCAGTAGTGCGATTCATAAAATGTTTGCAGGACCTGAATAGCTGATTTTCTGTTTGACTCAAGTGAGGCAGGGAAGCAGGCGAGGAGAGAGTCCATTAGAACATTATAAGAAATGACTTTTCTTGGTAAAAAGTTAAAAAGTTATCCTGTTCCTATGTAGAATCACTGCCATTGTCAATTCCCATCCCCCCAAAGTTCCTAGGTTTAATGTTTGTGCACATGCAAGAGGCCTAACCAGGCACAAGTAATACCTGGCCCACAAGTCTTCAGAAGTCAAATGAAGACCTGATCAATCTGCATGCCTGTGGCAAAACTGAAGTGTAAAGTTAGTTCTTTCAAACCATTGTTGTTAGTTCAACTTTTAGTTATTTATTTAATTTATTTATTTGAGAGACAGAGAGAAAGAGGCAGATAGAGAGAGAGAGAGAGAGAGAATGGGTGCTCCAGAGCTTCCAGCCACTGCAAACGAACTCCATATGTGTGTGGCCCCTGTGCATCTGGCTAACGTGGGTCCTGGGTAATTGAGCCTTGAACCAGGGTCCTTAGACTTCACAGGCAAGTGCTTAACCGCTAAGCCATCTCTCCAGCCCTATTTATTTATTTAATTTAAATATTTTATCTATTTATTTAGAACAAGAGAGAAAGAAGCAGATAGAGTTACAGATGAACTCCCAACACATGCGTCACCTTGTGCATCTGGCCTTACGTGCATACTGGGGAATCGAACCTGGGTCCTTTGGCTTCGCCAGCAAGTGCCTTACCCACTAAGCCATCTCTCCAGCCCCTAGCTCAACTTTTAGACTTGAGAGGCTCTTGGGAAAATGAAGGCAGTAGTAAGAGCTCTCGACATTCTGTGCGAAGATGTGAGCAGTCACCCGTGTATAGTACTCTCTTGTCTTCTGAGCATTTTAACTTATACTGTCTGACCTCTTGTACTTCCTTTTTTTTTTTTCTTTTGTATTTCTTACAGCTACATAGATATATCTGCTGGGCAAAGAATGTCACCCCTACTTCACAGATAAGGAAACTAAGCCTTAAGGACATAGAAGGGTTTACACAAGGTCACATAGCCAGTGTTAGGTATAGACTGTTCATCTTGTACAGGATGCAGAGCAAAGATGAGAAGGATGAGACTCCCCTGTCCTCCAAGTTGTGCTAACTCCTCTGTTGTGTGGTCAGATACCCAACTTGCAGTGGGTTATGTCCCAATAAGCCCATCACTAAGTTGAAAATACTGTAAGTCAAAAGTGTATGCAGGGGCCTAGAGAGATGGCTCACTAGTTAAAGGCACTTGCTTGCAAAGCTTAATGGCCTGGGTTCGATTCCCCAGTACTCATGAAAAGCCAGATATACAAGGTAGCACACGCATTTGGAGTTTGTTTGCAGTAACAGGAGGTCCTGGCACTCCTGTTCATCCACACTTTCTTATAAATAAATAGATATTTCAAAAAGAAATAAAAGACATATTTTTTAAAGATGCCATCTGAAATTTTTAAAAAATGGCTAGAGAGATGGTTTGGCAGATAAGGGGCTTGCCTGCAATGACAAAGGACTCTGGTTCGATTCCCCAGAACCCACGTAAGTCACATGCACAAGGTCGCGCATGTGTCTGGAGTTTGCATTGGCTAGTGGTCCTGGTGTGCCCATTCTCTCTCTCTGTCATTCTCAAATAAAGAAAGAAAGAACTAAGAAGTGAAAAAAGCATATGGAATGCCCCTAAGCTACCACACATAGCTCAGCAAGAGAAAACACTCGAGTGTCAGAGTCAGCCCTTGCAGTCACGTGGGTGCCTGGTCTGTCAGTGGTGTGGCAAAGAGCAGAATTCCAAAGTCTAAGCTTGGTTTCTACTGAAGACATATCTCTTTTGCACCATGGTACAGTCAAAAAAATGAAAATTCAAACCATCATCAGTTGGACTCCATTTATACACTGCTCGTCTCTGGAGGCTATTTAATGAATAATTACCACATACTAGCTAATAAGTAATCATGCATGGTGCTATTTAAGGATGTAATGATATTGTTTGTCACATGCCTAATTCAGGTCCTTGACCTATTGGTAACTGACTACAGTGGATGGTAGGCAGATGAGTGGGTGGATACCAGAGGAACTGTTGCCATGCATATTCAATAGGCATATGAATAGATGATCATGTCTTCACATCTCCTACAGAAGAACTTTCCAAGAGAATAAATATGGGAATTTCTTAGAGCATAAGGGTGAGCCACCTTACCCTGCCCAAGAAATGATGTATTAATTTATTTATTTATTTGAGAGCAAGAGACAGAGATAGAAAGAGGTTGGGGGTGGGGGAGAGTGGGAGACAGAATGGGCTCATCAGGGCCTCCAGCCACTGTAAATGAACTCGAGATGCATGTGCCACCTTGTGCATCTGGCTTACGTGGGCATTGGGGAATTGAGCCTTCAACCGAGGTCCTTAGGCTTCACAGGCAAGCACTTAACCGCTAAACCATCTCTCCAGCCCTTTTTATTCTTACCGTGGCTAGACTTTACCTGACTGTAGCCATGTTAGAACTGGCTCACGCCCTTCCATGCATTAATAGGGCAGTAGTGGCAAAGTGTTACTGTTGGGATCAGAGGGCTTGACATCCTCCCTTAACCTCAGTGGAGACTTTAGGTCTCTTCTCCGCTCTTATCTTCTTATCTGGGAAGTGGAGATCACACTTAACTTTGGAATGTTGTGAGAATTCAGCACACCATCCTTATCCTGATAATCACTTTTTTTTTCCTTCGGTTTTTTTTTGAGATAGGGTCTCACTCTAGCCCAAGCTGACCTGGAAATCACTATGGAGTCTCAGAGTGGCCTTGAACTCACAGTGATCCTCCTACCTCTGCCTCCCTAGTACTGGGATTAAAGGCATGTGCCACCATGCCTGGCTGATAATCACTTTTAATATGGTGCCTTTATGATGTGACTGTTCATCCCGGCACAGAGGGGTGACCCCCACTAACTCCTGCTGACCGAGGTAGCACTAGAGTTTCTAGGGGTTCATGTGGGGGCTTTTTTTTTTTTAATTCAAATGATTTGTTTGCCTTGGTTCACTATACGGGAAGCATGAGCCTCTGGTCTTTTGTGTCAACAGCTTTCTGGTTACTTGGTTTATAAAGACTGTAAGCATGAAGGATTTTTTTTTTCCCTCAAAGACCTTTAAGCTCGTTATACTGTCCGCTGTACTCTTGTGGGTAAATATCACCTTTAGAAGTGAAAGAGACATGAAAGCTTAATTATTTATTCATTGAGGTTATCTGGTCAGTAAACCTTGAAGAAATTTTTCTTTCAGCCAAAGGTATTCATAAAATCCCCAGAGTATCACTTAGGCAGTTAGCACTCCTGTGGTTCTTGTCAATGTGACCTGCCTCTGGTTTTCATTCTGATGCTAGTGAAACTGTCCTGGTTCGGACCCTTGTTTGCTTTTTGCCTTCCACACGTGTGGCAGCATCGGGGAGTCTCCCCCTTCAGTGTGGCTCCGCCCTCCCCAGCGTTACTGACCCCTCCGCCATCTCTAACTCTCTCAAGTGAGCTAGTTGCGCCATGCCCAGGCCCTTCCTCCTTCCTTCTCTCCCCAAGTCTTCTTTCTTCTTTTGGGTGCACATTTCAGCTTTTCCTCTTTTGTTCCTGTGGTCTTGCTGTCTAGTCTTTCTGTCCTCATTTCAAATGCTATTTTCTGGCCAGTCTTTTGTTGTTAGTAAGTCATTCCTAATCTCCCAGTTAGGTTCAGGATGCGCGTGGTTCAGTATGTATGGTCCTTGTTTGTTACATGTTGATGATTGCCTGTGGCGCGTCATTTTTTTTTAAGGTCTTTGATTTTCTAACTTCATCATTTTATGGATGAGGAGACTGAGGACCAGAAAGACAAATGGATTTTGCTTTATCACTTTACTATGTTTTATTTATCATGGGCATTCAGTAGATGTAAGCTAACTGAGCAAAGGGTGTGTGTGTGTGTGTGTGTGTGTGTGTGTGTGTGTGTGTGTGTGTATGTTTGTGTGTGGGGGGTTGAAGAAGGGAGATACTGAGATTATTTTTTTTCACAGAAGGGAAGCTTAGTTCTGTCTTTTAGCCTCAAACATAACTCCTTTTTCCTCTCTTTCATGTTTCCTTTCCCATATTTTTCTGTCCTTTTCCTATTTTTACCCACTGTTTAGTGTCCATTGTTCACCTTAAGTGGCCCTTGAGGGCTGGTAGGGCCAGGTACTGTCTCATGTCAATCTGACCCTTTATGTTTCAAACTGATTTTGTCCTTCCCCCAACTCTGGAGAGTCCTTGGTGTACACATCCACCTCCTCCCCCTGCCTTTGAAGGTGAACTGGGCCACTTATGAGCACCGAGTTTCAGGAGTTTAAATTAGGAGGCAGCATTAAAGATGCTGACCTGTTTCTCACTGGAGAAGAGGCCTCCCACATGCTCTAGTTAAAGTTGAAAACTTTTGAAAACGAGTAACTTTGTTGCCAGGAAGGGAAGAGGCCGAGTGGATCAGTTTCACATCAATCGAGAACCACTGGGAGGCAGGAACCTGTTGAAGAAATGATAGTAAAATCCAGGCACATGAAGAAGAAGAAGAGATGAAGCGATGGCGATGAACCGGAAGGGAACTGAGGGTCCCAGAGGGACATGGATGGGACTTCAGTGTGCACAAGATGCCCTTAACCCTTGTCACATGTGTCCATAGCAGTAGTTGACCTGCTTCAGGAGCTGACAGACATCGACACCCTCCACGAGAGCGAAGAGGGAGCAGAGGTCCTCATTGACGCCCTGGTAAGTGGCTCGAGCTCCCGGGCTTCAGGCTTTGAGAAAGCTGCGGCCTCGCCCCCGCCCTTGTGCCTGAGTGGTATCTGTCAATTCTGTGACAAGCTGACAGAACAAGTAAGAAACAAAAATGCAGCCAATGAGGTACTTGATTCTGTGGGACTGTGTTAGGTAAGAGACTGTAGAAGTCCAGCATTTATTAAATATCTCCCAACCTGGCCGTATCTCATTCTGTTAGTTCTATTTAATCCATCTTTTTGCCCCACCACACTGGGGTGCTATTGATCTTTTGACAAAGAGCTATTACAGATGTCTTTTTTCTTTAATTTAAAATATATTTTACTTATTTATTTATTTGAGAGAGAGAAAGAGGGAGAGAATGGGCATGCCAGGGCCTCCAGCCATTGCTAACAAACTCCAGATGCATGCGCCCCCTAGTGCATCTGGCTTACATGGGTCCTGGAGAATTGAACCTGGGTCCTTTGGCTTTTCAGGCAAATACCTTAACTGCTAAGTCATCTCTCCAGCCCCAGATGTCTGTTTTGAGCTTTACAGTCCTAGTCACAGCAAGAACAGGTATTATTATTTCTCAGTTTACAAAACCTAGGCCATCAGGGAGAACTGGAGATTGTTACAAAACCAGAGCAGTCCTTAGAGCTCTTCTGGGCCAGAGCTGCCCATGGCTGGCAAGTCTGTGTGGTTTCTTCACTCCTTTCTGTGAGCCGAGGCCAGGCCTCAGTTGTCCACAGCTGTTGTCCAGGCAACCACCAAGGCAGCCCATGCTGGCCATGTCCTTTCTAGTCTAACCTAACATGTGAGGAGGCCCAGATGCAGATGGAAACCTCTCACTGTGAGTCCTGGACTTGCTGAGATCAGAGCAGGTATGTATGTGATCAGGAGGCTCCCGGCTGAAAAGGTGCTGTGGCCAGCCCATGACAGAGGTGGTTCTGCTCCAGCCTTTTGTCCTGATTTGGCCTGTGAAGTTCTGTCCACCCAACACGTCCAGTTCCTGCTGGGATTCTGTGATCCCCCCTTCTCTTTTGTTGTCCTGCCTCTCCTCTGGTCAGTGTTAGCAAATGCTGGTTTCTATACAGTTTGCAGTTTCTTTGAGATCCCCTCAGCCACCAGTGGTGCTTGGAAAGCTGTCTTCTGGCCCCACCCGTGACCTGCTGAATCAGGACACCTGGGCTGGGGTCCCCCTGGACTCTGAGAGTTCTCTGCTGCACAACCCATTCCCTCCTCATTCTTCCCCTAAATGTCCTCGACACCAGACATTCTGTGTGCCATGCTGACTGCTGACGTGTGCTGGGAGTGAAGGGGCTCTGAACCCACTGGCTGGGAAGGACCATTTCAGAGAGCGAGGCTGAAGTCAGCAGGGCCCTGTGCGGCTGGGGCGGACTTTGTGTGGCTGCCTTTCTTCCAAGCTCCTGTCTAGAATGAGCTGCCACTTTTGTGGGCTTCGAGACCTTAATTTTTCCTTGGAACTACCGTGCAGAAGGGAAAGGACGCTGCGGGGTGTTCTTTTGTTTTGAGGAGCATCTGAAGGAAGGCTGTGGCACTTGCTGCTGCCCCGTGTGTCCCCGCAGTGTCATTTGTGCAGTCTTACCTTCCAGAGGTTAATTACAGTGGCCCTGTGTGTGCCGTCCCGCCTGCTCCCCGGACTGGTTTTAATTACCATCCTTTGCCTGTGTGAACGGAGGAGACGAGAGAGGAGCAGCTAGCCTGGCGGCTGCTGTGAGCTTACAGCAAAGCAGCCGTTCACACAAAAGCCCCCTTTGTGTTCGCCGTGTTGCCAAGCCCACCAACAAAGGCTGCATCTTGCAGATTTTATTGTCTGTCTGGAAGGAAACAGTTCATCCTCAGGCTGGGGAGCCGTTAGGTAGCTGCCATACAGGGCTTCCTGTTTGTTTAGCTTTTTTATGATTATTTTATTTTTTAAGATTTTTTGACTCTTACCGCTTTTTCCTGCTGGGGCTGGTATGAATCACAGACTTTGAGCATTCCAGACTCCTATGTATTATTTGCTTGTCTGCTACCAGTCAGAAGCCATCAGTAAATATCAGGGAGCAGAGTCGGCAAGTGGGCTTCCATTCATCTCTCCCTCCCCTTGTGCCACATTGAGGAAGAAGTTTGATAAGTATTCTCATATTACAAGGGTTGAGTTGTCTTTGTGGTTTTAATTTGGGGCCCATATCGGAGGCCTGGAATTGCTGGAGCAGAGGCTGGAGGGCGCATGGCAGGATTTACTGTGGAGTGCAGTTTGAGGTTATTGCCTTGCTCCTTTTCCCAGTTGGAAGTCCCAAGCAATAGAATTGCACATTTGTGAGCAAAGTGCTGCCCTGGCATTCTCGGGGATCTTGGAGGTTTTAAATTTTGGTTCCCATTCATTGTTGCTCCTTAGGCTGAAGGGGACTATTTGTGCATTGGAACAAGTCAATTTGGAAGTCTGGCAGATGGATGCTCCTGGGGAGTTGCAGAGGTCATGGGGGCGGGGCGCAGGCAGGTGGTGAGCATTTTTCTGGGAACTCCCTGGCTTGCCTCTCCAAAGATGCAGTCCGTGAGTGCAGTGGTCAGACAGCGGCTGGGTCTCCATTTACTGTCCCTGGGTGTGGCCTGGTCTAGGACCTCCATTCCATCCTGCTGACCCTACTTTAAATCTCAGACCTTCTCTTTGGAGCCTTTCCAACTCATCCCAGCAGAACTTGGGACACCCTAGCACCTTGTATGGCCTGCACCTTGCCACATCAGGTCACAGCCTCTGGGATGTCTGTCTTTCCTGAATGCTGGGGAGTGGTCTCTTTTCGGGGCGGGGGCGAGTGTGGTAGTTCTGTTACTTATTCACTTGGTGTCCTGGGGAAGTTGCCTGACCTCCACATTACTTTTTAAAAAATTGCCAAGCGTGGTGGCACACGCCTTTAATCCCAGCACTTGAGAGGCAGAGGTAAGAGGAATGCCATGGGTTCGAGGCCACCGTGAGACTACATAGTGAATTCCAGGTCAGCCTGAGCTAGAGTGAGACCCTACCTCAAAAATCAAACAAAAAACACACAAAAAATTATTTATTAGCAAGCAGAGAGAGAGAGAATGGACACACCAGGTCCTCTTGATACTGCAAACAAACTGCAGATGCATGTACCACTTTGTGTATCTGATCTGGCTTTATGTGGGTACTGGGGAATTGAACCTAGGTTGTCAGGCTTTGCAGGCAAGCACTTTAACCGCTGAGCTATCTCTTCAGCCCTCCATGTTGCTTTTTTTTGGTTGTTAAATTATTATATTTATTGAGGGAAGTACAGAGCCAAGGAAAAGCACCCATATGGCCTGAGCTCCCATGTGGAGGGCTTGGACAAAAGCGTGGAAAGAAAAAAGAAAGTTCAAGGAGCTCCTGCCGTGTGGGGAGCTGGAGGGGATAAAGAGCCCATGCAGGGAATAAGAGCTAGGGCCCCCCCCCGAGCCAGCCCAGGCCCAGCCAAGGGAAAAATTCACCCATAGCTGGAAGTTTCCAAGTGGTCAGAGAGCCATGCTGCTTTTCATCAGTAGGACCTGTCATACAGTACCAATGTGAGTTATCAGTGAGGTATTTAGCAAGTCTGCGGAACCGTCCAGCACTGAGGAGGCGTCCATACATGCCAGCCATTGTCCTTGTGACAGTATCATGCCTGGTGGAGATTAAGCGCTTGGTAGATGTCAGGTTACGGCAATGCCCAGCATCTGCCACACAGTGAGATCTTTGTGAATGGTTGTGGGGTGCAAACATGCTCTGGTGCAAAAAAATGTTTCAAAAAAATCTGAGTAAACTTTTTTTTAAAATTGTTTTTCAAGGTAAGCTCTTGCTCTATAGGCTGACCTGGAATTCACTATGTAGTCTCAGGGTGGCCTAGAACTCATGGCAATCTTCCTGCCTCTGCCTCCCGAGTGCTGGGATTAAAGGCGTGCGCCACCACCCCCAGCTTGAGCAAACATTTAAGAAAATCATTTGGAAAATGTAGGCCTAAATAAGACATCCAGACCTGGAGGTTTAGTTAAGAGTAAAAGCAATGAGTAGAGATACAGGCAAAATGGAGAGAGTGGCTGAGAGACCCAAGCTCTGTGGGAATCGAAAGGCAGGAGTAGGCGGTTGTGGTGGGGAAGGAAGGGTCATGTCCAACTGCAGAGTGCTGCCATATCCTCTCGGGGACACTAAGTACAGAACCGTGGAGGCCTCACGTTAGGGTACCCGGAAGTCTGGCTGTGCAGTGAATCTGGCTAAGAGCCACTGTCTGTCATCAAGAGTTTCACAGTTGTGGCTTTGATGTGGAGAGCCGGGGTTCTTGGGTCCATATCTGTCCTTGCTCTCAACCCTTCTTCAGTGTTCAGCCTTCAGCCCTGCTCTGGTTTCGCCTTGGTTGCCATTTGATTTGTGCTATTCAGGTGTGTCTGAACTAGGCAGGGGGTGTAAGGTGCTTACAGCAGAAATTTCTGTGCTCAGTCCCTGCTTATTATTTCCGTTATCTTTCTCTCCTTCATCCATATTTTCTCCTAAGCAAAATTCATCAGTTTTTCATTCACCATTTTCACTGTGTGTTGGCATGCTCTGGATCCCAGAAACTAGATAGCTATAGCTCTGAGAAGCACTGGCAAAGTCTACTGTGGGAGAGGGTGAAACAGGAGAATCACCTACAGTGAATCCCTGCTACCCAGTAAATCAGAATCAAGTGATGTGGTGCCGAGTGCCTGAAGGTCAGGTGAGATGGGCTTCTCAGGAAAGGCCCAAGCTCTGGTTATAAGCAGCAGCCAGCCATGCTGACTGGTCAAGAACATGGTAGGTCAGGGGTAGAGACTGAGATAGGAATGAGCTTGGGGGCTGGAGAGATGGCTTAGTGGTTAAGGTGCTTGTCTGCAAAGCCAAAGGACCCAGGTTCAATTCCCCAGAACCCACATAAGCCAGATGCACAAGCTGGTGTATGCGTCTGGAGTTTGTTTTCAGTGGCTAGTGGCCCTGGTGTGCCTGTTCTCTCTCTCTCTCTTTAATCCCCCCTCTCTGTCTCAAACAAATAAAATAAAAAAAGGTTTTAAGGAATGGGCTTGGTACGGGGGGGGGGGGGGGACAACCTAGAAGGTGGTCATTCTGGTGCAGGAAGCAAGGTCTGGGTCGTGCAGGCCTTTATGAGATGGCCAGCATAGACAGCTATGGACCAGGAACTATTTAGTGTCTGACTGGACATTTAAAATTTTTGTTTATTTTTATTTGTTTATTTGAGAGAGACTGACACAGAGAAAAAGAGGTAGAGAGACAATGGGCACACCAGGGCCTCCAGCCACTGCAAATGAACTCTAGATGCACGTGCCACCTTCTGCTTCTGACTTAAGTGGGTACTGGGGAATTGAGCCTCAAACTGCGGTTCTTAGGCTTCATAGGCAAGCGCTTAACCACTAAGCCATCTCTCCAGCCCTGACTGGACATTTTTAAAAGACCACTGGGCAGTGGGGGAAAGCAGGTGCTATGGCAAGATTGGAGGGTAGACTGTCACCAGTAAGGTTAGCATTCAGTCATGATTGTGATAAACCCTCAAAACTTGTTTGAGATTCTATAGATTTGGAGCTTTCTTTCTATTTTCTTTTCTTAAACATGAAATTCTGAAACTTGTAATAGATGAAGAACTCCAATCCAACTCTTAAAAGCTTGTTGGAAGGGGGTGTCAGATAGAAAAGGACTCCTTCTTCAAACGCTCTCATGTGTCTTGTTATTTTCTCCTCTTATATACATCCTCTTCGCTCAAGTGGAAAAATATGTCTGGTCGTGTGCCCTTGACCTTCATCTGAGTAAGACTAGGAATGTGGTTTGGAGGATCTGCTAACAAGCAGAAACAATCGGAGACTTATCAGAAAGCACCAGGCCTCACACAGCCCTGGTTTCCAAGGCCAGGCTTGCTCTGGCAGATGCTCTAATCCCTGAGCAGGATTTGTTTTTAGTTTTCGACTTCGTCACAGGTCCAGAAAATTGAAGGTAGACCCAAGGGGTTAGAGGAAGTAGGACAGAATACTAATTCTTACTTCTTACCAGGCGATATCCAGAGCTATGCATAATATGAATACTTTTCTCAGGGTTTTCTGAGCTAAATGTATTTTGACTGCTCTTGGCCCTCCTGCAATCAGATAAAATTGCATTTAACCCAGCTAAACATAAAGTTTCACACTCTGCAAGCTTAAAAAGGCTGCCTGTTAGAAGTTAGATTTCCGTAACAAGAAAAAAGATTTTCCTCTAGCCAGACACCCATTATCCATATCCGTTGGGCTGTAGGATTTAAGTGCGTCGCTCACCACCACCATCCCCGCCAGTTTCCAGACGGCAGAGATGGGATGCATAACTAAGAATCAAGGAAGGGGGGACGAATGACGAACGACGCAGATAGAGCAGCAGCGAGCAGTGCAAGCCAGTGGCAGCCACGGAACTGACAGGCAGCGTGATGCCCAGTAGAGCCACGCTGTCTGCTGTTAGGATTCAGGGAGGTCATGAGTCCATCGGGGTGACTTAGGGGCAAAACAACCCGGGGTTTGGTTCATAGTCTTCCCCAGATGTTCTGTTGCCTCGCACATACCCAAATCGTCTAGTTCATTAAGGCACACTTTCCAGTGGGTTCTTTGGTGGTGCTCTTGTTGGCTGTGAGGTTTGTGGGCAGGATCGAGGTCTCCTGGCAGAAGCTTTCTCTTTATTCTCAGCACTATTCGTTCTGGGTCCATTCTCTCTGCAAGGGTATGTCCTCATATTCTTCATATTCAAGAAGAGCTTGAAAAGTGTCATTCACTTGGGAAGTGGATGTCACAATTGGCTCAGTAATTTCACTGTTTCCCTAGTCCAGGTGTTGCCTCTGAGTTCTCACCCAGAAAGAGTGAAGAGGCCTTATTCAGGGTCTGTCTTTCCTCCTGTAGCTGCTGCCCTCAGGCTCTGAAGAATTGGGTCCTTAGAATGCAGCCTTCCACACAGGGCTCAGGAAGAGCCCGGTGAATGCACTCATGTCTCTCTCCTTCCTCCCTTTCTCTTCTCACCAGAGTAATAGTGTAGCATGGGGAAAAATAAAGTTTCAGAGTTGGTCGCTTTTGTCACCAGCTTTGTGTCTCTAGCCAGGCTAATTAGCCTTTCTGAGTCTTGGTTGTCTTACCAGTAGACCTGTGAGGCTTCCAGGAGAGTAAACAGAGCACTGTCTGTGAGCCGGCCAAGACCCACAGGCCGGGCGTGGCGGTGCCCTCCTTTAACTTTAACACTTGGGAGGCAGAGGTAGGAGGATCACTGTGAGTTTGAAGCCAGCCTGAGATGACATGGTAAATTCCAGGTCAGCCTGGACTAGAGAAAGACCCACCTCAAGACACCAACAAGATACACAATGAGTGTCCTTGAAGTAGGCCAGGGTGGGCACGATGAAGTGCTTGCTGTTGAGGAACTTGGCTTTTTCTTCCCCACTGTGGCTGAGAGGTGAATGGAGTGTGGGGCGGGTACTGGCTTCAAGGCAGACTTGCTACTTGAGCTGGTCTTTGGCCCGTATGCTGGGCAGCCACATTATCCTTTGATGGCTGCAGGACTCCTGATCATCCCCACTTCCTGCATGGGGAAGGTGAGACACTGGAGAGAGGGGTATGTCACCAGGCCGAGGAAAACCTAGGGGCTTTATTAGTTACCCAACCTGGCATACCTTTTGGTTACCCGTGGGCAGTCCCCCAGAACACACACTGTGCAGGTGGCAGCTCACGGTGTGAAAAGCATTGCTTCGCCCAAGGTTCAAGAAGAAGGCCTGGCTTTTAGCTCTCGCGGCCACTCTGGGCAGCTGTGTGGCGCTGGTACATTCATCAGCTCCTGCTTACCAGCTGTGTAACATGGCTACTATAGGCTCCCTGCTCGCCTCTAAATGTGTGACTCATATCTATCCAGAAGGAGAGACATTATAGCTTTGTATGCGTTGCATCTGATCCAAATAGAAGGTGTTTTGTTAAGGTCCTGCTCCTCTTAAGGGGAAGCCAGAAGTTCTTGAGAGCTAATAGTTTCATAGAAGCTTGACCTAAGAAGTTAGCATGTGTTGAGCTTAACCCTCGGTTTTGTGGTCAGCGTAAAACATGGCTGGTGAACCTTCCCACTCCATAGCTCTGACACTGTGGTGCGGAAGAGTCTTTTACTCAGATTGCTGTTGACCTGCCTCCCACAGGAGAAGGCACCAGGCTTGGTTTGAGTGCTGCCCTCCCGAGCTGTGTAACCATGTCCTGGCCTAAGTCCCCTTCGGCCCTGGGTTTGCAGATCCTTGGGGGTGTTGTTTGTGGGAATGGGAAAATCTGGAGACCCATTTGTGACGTGTGTCCCTCTCTCGCTTTGCTTCCCTGTTCCTGCAGGTGGATGGGCAGGTGGTCGCACTGCTGGTGCAGAATCTGGAGCGCCTGGATGAGTCTGTGAGGGAGGAGGCGGACGGCGTCCACAACACCCTGGGTGAGGGCCTGGGCGCCTGGCCGGGGTTCACTGCTTCCTTCCCTCATGAGCTAGTCAGTGGCCAGGTGGTTTCTGTCCCTTGGCCCCCACTTTCAGCAATGAAGACCTGTGTGAACATTTCATATAACCTCAGCATTGGTTTGGCTTGTGGTTAATAAGAGCTGAAATCCACTAAGTAGGGAGCCTTCCAAGACAAACCATGCTGGCTCCTAAATGTTTCCAAGCCTTTGCCTCCAAAAGTTAAGACAAAAAAAAAAAAAAATCCATGTATTTCTCCCTCCTGCACAAAGCATGTATTTTAAACTTTTAAATCCTTTTGTGTTGGCTTTTCTTACCACTTTCCTCCAACAGAATTATAGACTTTTGAATAACTGTGTACTTTATAGGAAGGACATTTTCTCTATCATAGAGCCAGTTTCTTTTCTCATGTATAGACTGCTCTCTAAACTCTCTGGTGATGTAGCACCATTAACTTGGCTGCCCCTGTGTCGCAGGCACCTTTAAGTAGATTCCTGTGCAGTATTTCTCCTCTTCCTTCCCCTCTGAGGTCTCCCCAGGCTCTCCCCTGCTCAGTAGACCCAACAGCCTGTTTAAACTGTGCCTGGGGGCAGTCCTCTTTCCTCCTCCAGTCGCTCTTGTGAGGTTGGCTTATCTGTAAGCAGAGCTCAAGAGACGAAAGCAGAAATTTTCTTAAGATTAGATTTCTTCTTGGCTCCTTTGTGATCACCACAGACAGATCCCTCACGTAGTTTAGGCTCTCTGCAGTGCCGATGATCACTAAGAAGGGGGAAGATGGGCGCCCAGGGAGTAAAAGAGGAGAGAACACGGCAGTCTGTGATTGGAGGTTGACTTTAGTCTAGAGCCAGAAGTTGACACTGCCATCTCTTAGCCTACTGTTGGATTTTGCAGAATCAAAAGCTTATCAAAGCCTAGCTGACTGTTCATACAAAGGGCCTGGTGTAATAAATAGGAAAGGCACCGGCCTGACAGTCTGCAGAGGTCTGTCTAGCTTCAGTGTAGGCACTTAACCACGGCTCAGATTCATCCCTGTCCCTTTCCTGAGTGCCCAGTTCTTGTCAGCCCCAGAGCAGATTACCATGGGACACGGCTAATTCAAGGGCAGCCTGGGAAAGTCCAGAACAGAAAGGAAAGATAATGCCAGATGACATAAATGCCTGATCACAGTTAGTGGAAAGCATCGTGGGAGTGCACGGAAGGGTTTCTAAATTGTCCCACGGGCGTAGGCAGCGATCAGAGAGGTGCCTAAGAAGTAGGTCGTCTGTGACTGGCAGAGTGGGGGAAGGCCCCTGGGGCCATTAATGCCACTTGCAAAGTCATGACTAGGCTTCCAGAAAGTGAGCGATGAACTGTGGGGGTAATGGCAGTGGGACTGGAGGAAGACTTTTCCAGAGTTGGAAGAACTTGTGAACCACAGCAAAAAGTGTGGTTTTGTTTCCCGGGGGCAAGAGGAAGTCCCCAAAAGTTTAAGCAGAAGAGTAAGATACAGACATAGGAGATGGAAAGCAAGGAGCTAATTTTCTTTTTCTTTCTCTAATTTATTTTTATTTTTTTTATTTATTAGAGACAGAGAGAGATTGAGAATGGGCGTGTCAGGGCCTCTCGCCAATGGAAACAAACCCCAGATGCATGCGCCACCTTGTGCATCTGGCTTATGTGGGACCTGGAGAATTATACATGGGTCCGTAGGCTTTTCACGCAAGCGCCTTAATCACTAAGCCATCTCTCCGGCCCTGAGCTGATTTTCGTACAGAGCGTGAGGAAGTAGTTGTGGGTATTTCAGCCGATTGCACCTCTGAGAGGTCCTGTGGTACTCCACTCCACATCATGTCTCCTTCCTTCAGTGAGCTGCCACCACTATTTCACTGACCCTTTGTAGGGTGACCTGGGCAAAGGAGTGAGGGGTGTGATTTTTTTCAGGCTTGGTGTGCTCTGGACATTGTGAGATAACACACACCCTAAGACAGGATGTGTGGCAAAGGGGCCCTGAAGAGAAGGCAAGCATTTAACTTACTAAGGACTGTAGGTAATTTTTTTAAATGTCCTTTTTTAGATATCATAGCCATATAATTAAAGCCTTTTCTTCCTTTGCCTCCTAATTTTTAATTTTTCTGTTCGGCCACACTCTGGCTGCTGTAGGAGATAGCAGAACCAATTATTTCCTTCCAAGTACCTGGCAGCCAGCTCTGCCAGCATGGCCTTTTCCCTCTGTGCCCGTCACTTTGTTCAATTAAGTAGATGGAGCTGGCCTCCCTGGCCAGGGGAAGAGCTGAGGGATGAGGAGGAGAGGAGGAGACTGACCCCAGGCTTCTGCCTGTCGTTGTGGGTCTCTGGGACTCTAGTACCCTAGGGACTAAGTGGGCCTTTGTCCCCTTCTGCATGTCCTGCTTGGAGGTGTCTCAGCACAGGAATCCTGGCCCTTAGCCCTTTTGTGAACTCCATCATTGTGACTTTTACTTGTAACATAACTTGAAGGAAAGAACCACGCCATCCCCCTGGTTAATCTAACCGTGACAGCACAGCATCTGGCAGGGAGGAGGCCAGGGAAGTGGGAAGAGGAGCAAGATGCCTGTCATGGGAAGCAAGCTTGCTGCCCACGGAAGCAGAGGTGCCTTCCCCGGTGACTGGTGTCTATCTCCTTCAGCTATTGTGGAAAACATGGCCGAGTTCCGGCCCGAGATGTGCACGGAGGCTGCCCAGCAGGGCCTTCTGCAGTGGCTGTTGAAGAGGTTGAAGGTAAGGGGCTTGTGGCCCTGCCACTCACATCTCTCGTGGCTCCGTGGTGGCTGGAACTCGGGGTTGGTGGGGATTGTCTGCCCCTCGCCATCTGCTCTAGTTTGGGAAGCTTCTGGTACCTCTTGCCCCTTTCCTAAATCTTGATTTTTTTTTTTTTTTAAGGCTCCCTTCCTGTTCCACGTCTTAGAGGCATCTGCTGTTAACTATTGTATCTAGTCTTCTAGAAATTTTCTGTGCATTAAGAGGAGGGAATATTGTATGTATGGGTCACAAACAAAATTATACAGTGTTTTCTTAGGCAAAGTGTTTTTCTGGTTGACTAGTATCCTGTTATACACATGCACCAAAATTATTTTGTGTGTGTGTGTATTTGCAAAGTACGGTCTCACTGTAGCCCAGGCTAGCCTGGAATCCACTCTGTAGCCCACACTGGCCTCCAGCTCCTGGTGATTCTCCTACCTCAGCCTGTGAGTGCTACCAAGTGCTGGGACTGATGGCATTACTGCTATGCCTGGCAATTTTCTTTCATACAGTTTCATGCAACTGTAGGTTGGTCTTGAACTCACTTAGTAGTAAAGGATGACCTTGAACTCCTGCCTCTACCTCCCAAGTGCTGGAATTACAGACATGGGCTCCCATGCCCAATTTAGTGGTATCAAGGGTTGAACTCGGGGGTTCATGCAGGCTAGGTAACCACTCTGCCAACTAAGCTATATCGGAGGCCATCAGAATTAACGTAATTACTCCCATTTCTAAGTTTTTGCTTCGTGTAAAAAACATCCCTGCAATGAATGTCATACATCCATACTGTTTGCTTTTGCGCTTGGCCTGGCCTATGTGTGTGATAAGTTTCTAGAAATGCAATTAATAGGCCAAAGGGTATGCACATTAACATTTTGTTAGTTAATACAAGATAATTGCCTATAAAGACTACCCTACTGATTTGAGAATATTGCTTTGTGTATCTGGCTTTGCATGGGTCCTAGGGAATCAAACTTTAGGCTTTGCCGGCAAGTGCCTTAATCGCTGAGCCATCTCTCCAGTCTGCCATTTATATATCTTTGTGCCATTCATATCCTTGTCCTTGTTCCGGTTTCAGTTAAGATGTTCATTCTCTTTCCTTCTTAGCATGGTCTCCTCCATATGTTTAACAATTTATGCTGTTCCATAGAGCGAATGAGGAGGACAAAGCTGTTAGCTTGACCAGAGGTGTGCAGGAGCCGTTGAGAATTCGTTTTCTTAGGAAGAGGCATGCTTGAAGTCGTCACGGCCTTGCTGTGCTTCAGAGTGTCATAAAGCTCCAGAAAGGCTTTGTGTGTCGTGTCGAGGCAGGTTCACACTCGCTGTCTTGGCAGAGCCAAGGGGAGATGGTGCCCAGCAGAGCACGAGCCTCTTGATTCTTTGCTTCCGACAGTATAGCTGTCCCCGATCCTCTTTAGCGATCACTCGTTCCTGTGAGCTAAGACATATGCATGGCACTCCCACTGGAGGATGCTCAGCTCGCTCAACTGTTTCCAGCAGTGGGGATGGGTACATTGTGGGGCAGAGCCCAGTGCACTGAACCCCCGCAGGCCCGCTCCCTGTCCCTTTTAGCTCTCTGCTCCGCAGGTGGCCCACCCACACATTGTCATCTTTGTGACTTCCTCTTGACCACTCCTCCAGAGGCTGGAGAGTCTTTGGTTTTGGATTTTGCTTGGCATTCGCTAAATTCAGTTTTTTCTTTCCTCAATATTCTACATCTTTTTATTCTCCAGAGCCTTGAGACATTTTAGAAGTGAGGGATGGAGGAAAGAAAAGTAGTCACCAGGTAAGGGGAGGGGACAGATAGCAGAGGTCTGAGTTGCTGGTGGGGTCTCCACAAGTTGTAGCCTCAACCTGAAAATACATGAAGTAATCGAATGTTTTTGTTGCAATAGGGAAGACAGTTCAATGGCTAAAGTGCTTGACTGTCCCAGATTGCATTTCCAGCCACTCATAGAAGCATTGCAACTGTGGGAGACCCTGGGGTGCATGCCTGCTCACACATGTGCAAATAAATAAATAGGGTGAGTTTTTTTAATAAAATCTATGCAGTCAGGACAAATTTTCCTCATTTTTTTGGCTTTAATACATTGCTTTTTTAAAATTTTTTATTAGCATTTTCCATGATTATAAAAAATATCCCATGGAAATTCCCTCCCTACCCCCCCCACACACTTTCCCCCTTTGAAATTCCATTCTCCATCATATTACCTCCCCACCTCAATCATTGTACTTACAAATGTACAATATCAACCTATTAAGTACCCTCCTCCCTTCCTTTCTCTTTCCTTTATGTCTCCTTTTTAACTTACTGGCCTCTGCTAAAATTTTCCTCATTTACTGAGACAATAAGGATCCTTTAAGCCTCCCCTGTTCTCTGAAAGGTGTTGAAATTTGCTACAATCTCTCCCCCCCCCCCCTCAGCCCCCTTCTCTCTCTGCTTTTCTGTTTTACACTTTTTTTTTCTTTCCTTTTTGGAGATTGGTTATATACGAAGGGAAATTGAGACCTTTGGGTATTTAACCTGGATTCCATTTGCTATTTTAGCAAGCGATTATTGAGTTGTGCCTTCGGGGCCCCAAATTTTATAATCCTCAGGACAGAAATAGCTTTCTTACTATTTCTAAAACAGTTTCCTTAAAAAACAAAAAAAACATAGAAAACAAACAAACAGAAACTTGTGCTGCCCAGCTCATTAACAAAAGCAAGCCCTGCTGAAGGGTGAGGCCAGCCGTGCCCATGAGCCACGCTGCACTCTTCTCTTGCCCTCCTGAGACTGGACTTGTTCTAGTCATCACTGCACGGTCACAGTCGGGGACAGACCCAGGTCCTGCCCTCCCTTCGGAGCCATGGGACTGTGGACAGTGTCGCTACCCCTGTTTAACCTGTGACTGTGAGCAGTGGCCGCTGGACTGTGTAACCTGTGACTGTGGACAGTGTCGCTGTCCTTGTCTAACCTGTGACTGTGGACAGTGTCGCTGCCCCTGTCTAACCTGTGACTATGAGCAGTGGCTGCTGTCCTTGTCTAACCTGTGACTGTGAGCAGTGGCTGCTGTCCTTGTCTAACCTGTGACTGTGGATGGTGTCGCTGTCCTTGTCTAACCTGTGACTATGAGCAGTGGCCGCTGTCCTTGTCTAACCTGTGACTGTGAGCAGTGGCTGCTGTCCTTGTCTAACCTGTGACTGTGGATGGTGTCGCTGTCCTTGTCTAACCTGTGACTATGAGCAGTGGCCGCTGTCCTTGTCTAACCTGTGACTGTGAGCAGTGGCTGCTGTCCTTGTCTAACCTGTGACTGTGGACAGTGTCGCTGCCCCTGTCTAACCTGTGACTATGAGCAGTGGCCACTGTCCTTGTCTAACCTGTGACTGTGAGCAGTGGCCGCTGTCCTTGTCTAACCTGTGACTGTGGATGGTGTCGCTGTCCTTGTCTAACCTGTGACTGTGAGCAGTGGCCGCTGTCCTTGTCTAACCTGTGACTGTGGATGGTGTCGCTGTCCTTGTCTAACCTGTGACTGTGAGCAGTGGCCGCTGGCCTGTGTGACCTGTGACTGTGAGCAGTGGCCGCTGGCCTGTGTAACCTGTGACTGTGGACGGTGTCGCTGCCCTTGCCAGCCTACTTTCCCCTTTGGCAGTGAAATGGCCATGCTCGCTGGTGGACGGTGCTTTGGGCTGTGCAGCTCCCACAAGCCAGGGCTCCAGCCAGGGGTTGTGTTGAGGTCATTGGGGAACTTTAAAAGCTGCAGATCCTCTGGACAGACTCCAGTCCTGCTGCCTCCGGCTCCACTCCTGGTGTGTCCTACCAAAAGCTTCATGTGTGATTCCAATGCACAGCCCTTCCTAAGCCATGTGTTCTCTGTCAGCGTGGCCCTCTTCTTAGTCGTCTTCGTGCTGCAGACCCACGTGAAGCTCCAGTTTAGCGGTTCGCATCTCCCCTCTGGCATGTGCAGCCTCTTCCTCAGAGCCCGCCTCGTCTGCTGTGAGCCCCCCTCTCCTGGCCCGCATTTCTCAGTTTTGAAACACTGGCTCTTCTTCCTGACCCTGCTCTACAGAGATCAAAATGTCAGGACCTCTGTCCCCTTGTTCATGCCCTGGCCTCTGCCAGCCACCACTCTTTTCTTTCTGTATTTCCAAATTATGCACTACTTACATGAGCCAGCTCAAGTCCCTGCTGTTCCTTGTGGCCTGTATCACTTTTTAGGCCTTGAAGGGAGCTTACAAATTCTACTGTGGGCCTTCCCAGACCCACACAGGTGGAGTTAGAGCTGGGGTTTAAACTCAAGCCTCCATGTTTACCATGTACTCTCTCCATAGCATGACTTTGCTACCAGCTGTACTCCCTGCCTCCCTCTCTTCCTTCCTCCCTCCTTTTCTTCCCTTCTTTTTTTTTTTTTTTTGCATGTGTCTGGTGTGTACACATGTATGTGCATATATCTTTGCATGTATGGGCACATGTTTGTGCAGGTGCATGTGTGTATACATGAATGTTGAGGCCTTAGGTGGACATTATATGCCTGCCTCAATCACTTTCCACCTGATTTTCTGAAGCAGCATGTCTCATTTGAACCTCAAACTTGCCAATTTGACTTGTTTAGTTATTTAGCTTGCCTTGAGCATCCCGTGTTTCTGCCTCTTAAGCACTGGGGTTACAGGCAGGCTACCACACCTGCCAAGTGTTTATGTGGTTGTGGAAGATTTGAAGTCAGGTCCTCATGCTTGTGTGGCAAGTGCTCTATCCACTGAGCCATCTCCCTAGGCCCATGCCTTCTTTCTTTTCTGAAAAATCAGCCCCTTAACTTTTTTTCTTGCTGAGTGTGCTTGAACAAGTCTGGGGTTCCAGCATTCACCCACATGACCCTCATC
The DNA here is from genome assembly GCF_020740685.1 of Jaculus jaculus. Taxonomy (NCBI): domain Eukaryota; kingdom Metazoa; phylum Chordata; class Mammalia; order Rodentia; family Dipodidae; genus Jaculus; species Jaculus jaculus. Next base: position 117,760,446 of record NC_059109.1, read on the forward strand.
CCCACGGGGCACTTTTTTCTTTTATTTTCCTGAGGTAGTGTTTCACTCTAGTCCAGGCTGATCTGGAATTCACTATGTAATCTCAGGGTGGCCTCGAACTCATCCCGAGTGCTGGGATTAAAGGCGTGCGCCACCATACCTGGCTCAGGAACACCTTTTCTTAATCTGTAAAGTGGACACCGTTCCATCACCTGGTAAGCTTTCCTGTTGTGCTGTGTGAGTTAGTTTTCTTATTTGCTTCCCCTTCCAATTCTCAAACTGTGGTCCCCAGCCAGCAGCCTCAGCATCACCTGTTGCCTTGTGGGAAATGAAAATTCTTGGTCCCCCTCCGGCCCCGGTGCACTGAATCTTGGACTCCTCAAAGCCGGGAGGGGAACCCAGCATTCTAAGTCTAGGTTCCTGGATGAAACCCTGCTGTCATCCTGAATTTACTCAGTAATCCTTGAGTATGTCTTGAGTGAGTGACACATGGGTGATAGGCATGTTTGACTTGATTGCTTCATGCTAGGTAGCCTGACAGTATGCAGAGAGGTTCATGTTTTGTTTTTTTTCCAATCTGCCAAATGAAACCTCTAATTTGTCCTAATGAGGATCAAACTCATTGCAGATGATTGCATTAAAAGGATTAGCAGGTAAGCAGATAACTAGTGGGTGAGACACTCTATCACAGGTATTAAAAAAAAATGGGTAATACAAGCTTGCTGGGATGCTGTCTGCTATTGAAACCAAAATCAAAACTTTTCTAGAGGAAATTAAGATCCCACTAGGCTCCCAGTTAATTCAGTGTTTAACAAAAACACTTGCAGCATTCAGAAGAGCTAATGAATTAGGAAGCAGCCATGTAATACTCCATGTACAACTGGTCGATGCAAAAGTCCTTCGCCCCTGATGCCGAGAGGTTGTGACTCTGCCGGGCCCTAGCTGCTGTGATGGTTGTACAGGGCTGTCAGCGTGCCTGAACCTGTCTGTGTGCTCAGGTAGCAGAGGTGAGCTGCAGATGTGACCTCCCATGTCTGGCTGCAGGTGGTAGCATAATTGTTTTGTACTTTCCAGAAAAGCTGCAGCTCCAAGAAGGTGATGTTTAATTTTATTTATATTATCAAGGCTAGAGCATACCAAGTACACACCTAGGCTTAACTGTAATCACTCTGACAGCTAAAAGATTTAGGGTCACCGGGCAGCTTGGCTGGCAGAGCCCTGTGAGCTCCAGGTCCCACCGGTTTACCCCGCAATATGCAGAAGACGGTACCTGCCCTGCCAAGTGAGGCCTCCTCTCTTCCTTGTTCTGATGAAAAGTCTTTGTCATTTGGCAGTTTGGTATTGTATAATCAGACATATAATTTCCTTTGTCTTTGGCTAGACATGGAACATTAGTCTTCTTCCTCCCCCTCCCAGTTGGCCTAGTTTCTCTTCTTCGTCTTCCCCTCCCTCCCCGGAGTACTGCCGTCATCATCGCTGGGTTTCCTTCCCTATGTGATCATGACTTTTCACGTAGTAACTGCCTGCCACATGCAAAGTCATCTTCTAATCCACATTTCTGATCCTCGCCAACAGCGCTGCCGAGAGCACACAGCTGTGCCGGTTTCAGGTGGAGGGAGACTGCCAGAGAGGGCAAGGGTCTCACCCAAGTTCATGGACGAAGGTGAGAGGGCCAGTCATCAGGCCTGGGTTTCTCTAAAGCAGCCTTCGATTGCCGGGCTGCTTCTAGCTGGCACCACACTCCAGTTCTGAGGCACTGTGGGCCTTGGAGCTAGGAGCCGCTGGGCCTGATCAGTTTGCTTCCCTAATTACTTCTTTTCCTTCATGCCAGTTTTTCAGTCAGAGGGGGCTTATGCTTTAAGAAAAAAGGGATGCAATTCCAATTTAGGTTCTTGATTTTTTTTTTTTTTTTTAGTTTGTGAAAAATTGAAAATTACTTATTGATTTTCTGAGGAAGGAGGAGTCCTTGGTCAAGGGGGACTGGCCTGGTAGTTAAGCTTGTTTAGTGCAGTCCGACCATTCAGTGCAGCTGCCTCATGAGTGAGGAGTGAGGACGGGCATGGGTTAGCGACAGAGGAATCTGGCCAAGAACCCGGCACCAGCGAACTGTTAGGGCTGAAAGTCAAATTGGACAGTTCTGAGTCCAGTTGTCAGAAAAACGTGTAGTATTTACTATACATTAGGTACCTTCACATTATCCTGTTTAATCCTCACAGCAACTCTCCAAAGAAGTGTTACATTTATTTCCATTTCACAGATGGAGAAACAGACCCAGAAATGTTACTTGCGTCATAAATTCCTTTTACTGGTTCATGGTCCTTAGTGTCTCAGTAGTTTGTTTTTACTGTGCCCATCTATTAAGTAGTTAGGTACAAATTATTTGTACATATAGCTTAACAATTTAGTAGCTGTTTGAAAAGAAAGAACAAATATACATCGGAAGGAAGCATTTTATTTCATTCTTCTTAAAAAAATCTTTTTCAGTGTGTAATGCATGTGTGTCTTTGTGGGGGAGTGTAGACTTGCGTGTCGCACAGCACATGTGTGAAGGTCAGAGGTCAGCCTTGGGCACCAGTCCACACTTTCCACTTTCAGTCTTCCCTCCTGTTGCGCCCCATTGCATACATCAGGCTAGCTGATCCATGCGCTTCTGGGAGTTCTCCTGTTGCTGCCTCCCATCTCTGTAGGTATGCTGGTATTACACATGTGAGCAGACTGTGCCTGGCTTTTAGGGGGCTCTGGGAATCCAAACTCAGGTTATCAGGTTTACACAGCAGTACTTTTACCACTGAGCCATCTCCCCAGCCCTTACTTGACTCTTAATGCCTCAGTTTCTTCCTAATGCAGGCCATACCTTTTAAGTCTTACACAACTTTCTGAACCTTGGCATCAGAGTGAACACTGCCCCCCTCATTCCTTATCGCCAGCTGTGCCCACACAGGCCCTGTGTCTCAGCAGCTGCTGTAATCTAGCTCCATGAAGATAAGATGCCATTAGAAGAAAGGTATCTGGAGCTCAGTGGTTAGTGCAGAACTCAGTAACTGTCCAGGACCCCCTCTTTGAGAAGGTACACCCAGCCTGTGGTGAGCTCAGCATGGCACCTCAGCTCACTGCTTGGGAACTGCAGCCCGTGGCCCTTTAGTGGTGGCATGCCAGTGTTTAGTGGTGGCATGCCAGGTCCATGTCCTTTGTTTGTTTGTCAAACTTGACTGTACTGCTTTATAAAATTAATCTGAATTCAGGGGGACACTGTCAATTGCAGAATGGTGGACAAGGTGCAGGGCTCCTTCACCTCTGTTTGCTGCGGTGCCAACTTCTGTATCTTGCATATAGCAGTGGCCCCATAAGTATTTATTGAAAGGAAGAGAAAATTTCCCCCTTAAACGTGGTAGGCAGGAGCTGAGAAAACTCCAGTGAAGGACGAGGGCCATGGAGGCACAGAAAGTCACTGCTGTAGTGAATTGATAGCTTCATTCAGTTAAACGTGTCTTGTTTCAAAGAACCCTGGGTGTTGAAAAGCTGTACATAAATTGATACGGCTAAAATCACTTAAAATATAGTGAGACTGGTGACTTTGATAATTTGAGTAAGTCATTTTTCAATTAGTAAATTTTTCATTATTTTCTTAAAATTTTATTTTACTTATTTGACAAAGAAAGAGAGAATGCCAGTTTCTTTCTAATGCAGGCCATACCAGAGCCTTCAGCTGTATAAATGAACTCCAAATGCATGTACCATCTTGTGTATCTGGCTTATGTTGGTGCTGGGGAATCGAACTGGAGTCCTTTGGCTTCACAGGCAAATGCCTGAACTGCTAAGTCATCTCTCCAGCCCTGAATTTTTTTGGTTTTGTGAGGTAGGGTTTCTCTCTAGCCCAGGCTAACCTGGAATTCATTATGTAGTCTCAGGGTGGCCTCAAACTCACAGTGATCCTCCTACCTCTGCCTCCTGAGTGCTGTGATTAAAGGTGTACATCACCATGCCTGGCTCTCCAGCCCTGAATTTTTTATTCTAATAGAGATGCTCACTCTTGGTTTTCCACTTAGCATCTCTCTTAAATTAATCTCTCTCGCATGCGTATGCGTGCATGCATGTGTTATGTGTGAGTGTGTGTGTGTAGATGTTCATGTGCCACAGCACACATGGTGGAGGTCAGAGTACAACCTTGGGTGTCTGTCACTGCCTTCTACCTTGTTTGAGACAGGCTTCTCTGTGTGCAAACCAGTGTTGTTGCCATCCTCCCCCCCCCCCCCATCTCCCCTTTCTGGGAATTGTTCTCTCTCTTCCTCTGATCTTGTTGCAGGCACGGCACATCACTGTGTGTCTGGCTTTCTGTGGGTTCTGGGGATCCGAACTCATATCCTCATACTGCATAGCAGTTGACTAACCACTGAGCAGTCTCCCCAGCCCAGCCACCTTCCTTAAGGTGAAACATACTATGGACTGTATTTAAGCCCCGGCTGCTCTACAGCTTTCTTGAAAGACGGCCCCAAGCTTGCCCAAGGAGCACACAGTGCAGTCCGCACGTGTAAGCCCTGAGACAGTCAGACCTGGTGGCCTCAACCCTGCGGGGTGCGTAATGGCCTTCTATGCCCAGGAAACCGACATGGCGCTGATGGTTGCCTGATTAGGCACTGCTTTTCCTGCTTAAGTACAAAATCAATGTCCAGACAGATCTGTGAATGGGGCCAGGGTGATGGAAGTGTTTGCTCCAGGATGAACATTTCCCCTGTCCTTTGCAGGCTCACAAATTCTTTGTCATTTCAAACAAAGCAAAGGCTGTGCTGATTAAAGTTGTCATGTATGTGCTGCCTGCATCTTAAGGGTGCAGGGTACCGTGAATAAAAACCATCAGTGAGGCTTGAACCTTTACCCAAGGGGCACTATTGATGGTGAGATATTTAAGTCTCACTGCGGACAGCCATGAAAGATAGTTTCTGCAATCAGTGTCCTCTTGGAATCGCCAAGCCGCAAAGCACACAGCAGGAAAAGAGTTGTGGGTAGTAATTTAGGTGTTAAAATATTAACACATTTTTGCATGTTTAATGTGGTTTCTTTTTTAAATAGTAGGCAGATTTTGGCATACAAGCAGATAGTTTTATGATTTCAAATTAAATTTTAAGCATTAAAAAAAAAGTCTGAAAGGAGCTACTTTGTTATAAATATTTTTAGCTAAACCAAACAAGAAATTGCTTTCCTCTCAGCTTCCCTGATGGTAGTTCAGCTAATTTACAGCCTAATTTTATGGTTGTAACTTGTGAATAAAGTTTCATCTTGGGTTTTAATCTTAAAAGTTCAGCTGAGCATGGTAATGCACACCTTTAATCCCAGCACTCGGGAAGCAGAGATAGGAGGATCGCCATGAGTTCAAGGCCACTGTGAGACTACAGAGTGAATTCCAGGTCAGCCTGTGCTAGAGTAAGACCCTACCTCAAAAAAAAAAAAAAAAAAAAAAAGTTTAAAACTTTTCACTATTTGCCTTAGGCACACATAGTATCTGGATTTAAAATGTAGACTCTGAGGGCTTGAGAGATGGTTTAGTGGTTAAGGCTCTTGCCTACAAATCCAAAGAACTCAGGTTCGATTCCCCAGGACCCATGTAAGCCAGGTGCACAAGGTGGCATGTGTCGAGTTCATTTGCAGTGGCTAAGGGTCCTGCCATGCCCATTCTCTGTTTCTGTCTGCTTCTTTCTCTCTGTCTCTCTCGATCAAATAAATGAAATAAATAAAATGCGGACTCTGGGAGGGCTTCATAGAGGAGGTGACTTTCATACCCTGGTCATTAGGAGTGGCAGAGCCCTCCCATCTTTCTGCCACTTTTGATGTAGCACTTGGGTCTGGCCTCTTGAGAACAGAGGCATTGATCCCCCCGCATCTGAATCTGCCTGTCGTTTAACTTCCTCGTCTATCTCCTGTGTGAAACATTAGTTCTGGGAAAAGGAGCAAGACCCCTTAATGACTTTCTCATTCCTGTTTCCCATAGGCGAAGATGCCCTTCGATGCCAACAAGCTGTACTGCAGTGAAGTGCTGGCCATCCTGCTGCAGGACAACGACGGTGAGGCCCTCCTCGTTGACACTGTGCTAGGGCGGCGCCGCCGGCTGAGCTGGGATCCTGACGGCGAGCGCGGCGCCTCCGGCATCCCCCGGCTGCCGCCCTCGTGCTCTGTGCCGCCTTTGTCCTCTGTCAAGCAGTATCGATTCTGTTTGCTGATGTATCAGTGTTAGACGGCTGTAAAATCTGACAGCTGGCTTCATTTTTTTTCTTCCTCTATTTTTTTTCCCCCTTTTTAGAAAACAGGGAATTGCTCGGGGAGCTGGATGGAATCGACGTGCTGCTTCAGCAGTTATCTGTGAGTAATTCTTTTGCGTCCTGCCTGCCTGCCCTGCGTGAGGATCCATGACCTGCTTCAAGCGGGAGGTGGAGCTGGGGAGTGGGCGGGGGAGGAAGCCACATGCCCACGGGTGCAGACTGGAGGCGGGTGGCTCGCCTCCTTTTGTCAGGCATGGGTTCCGGAGCATGGACCGTGTGAGCCTGGAGAAGCCTTTCCCCATCTCATATGAAATTGGTGGTCCAAAGGCCACATGCTTCCTGTATGTCCTTAGGCCAGGAATTGTAATCTCGTTCATTGCCCCACTCCCAGGATTATTTGGCTCCTTCTTTTTCAGTCTGCCCAGCTAGGACTCGGGTCTCAGGGACCTTAAGGAAGGATGTGGCCCAGGAGGCTGCGATGAAAAACTGCCCTTGGCTCAGTGAAAGAGATGGAAATCCCGTTGCAATGCTGTTCTGCTGGCATCCTGAAATACTGTTAAGATTTCCTTCTAACAAATCTCATCTGTGTTATTCCAAAACAGGACTGAAAATAGATGATTTGGATAAAGACTCAAGAGTGTTGAGTGTCTGAGATGTCAGTTTGCATACAGCTTCCGTGCGGGTGCCAGCAGCCAGAGTGGCTTGGCCTCCACCCCAAAAATAGAGCTTTGTCACGTGAAGCAGCCTCCCATGCGGGGAAGGTGCACAGGCATCTTCCTGCAGGATCCGTGCCTGCCTCGTGGTAGACCGTGCGTGTGGATGCCTGCCCTGCTAGGAGGCTCTGCTCCTCACCTGCGTGGACAGAACTGCCCAAGCCCCGATTCTGAGGGAGGCTGTTGAGGCAAGATTGGCCCCTGAGTTGTGACGCCCTCAGAAGAAAACCGCTGATGGGCTTGGGGTGTGCAAGAGCCAGGATTTAGGGGTAGCTGCCATAGTTATTCCTGACCTGAGTAGTGGCTTCAAGGGCATTCAGTCTATTCATTTAGCTGTATATGTCATTTATGGAAGTTTTCTCTCTCTGTTACATTCATACTGGAAAGGGTTTCAGTTTGTGGAGTGGTATCGTATTGTTTTGTTTTTGTTTTTGTTTTTAAACATGCCTCCTTGGAACTGTCAGTCACTCATGGACCTGGTGGTCAACTGAGTGTTTTGTGTTTTTGCATGAGCTGGTATAGATTGATTTATCCCTAGAGGGTCAGAAAGCTCCGTTTCACGATCACAGATGCTGGTGAGAGTTTTGTGGTCAATGTCCTTCTGTTTCCTCAGTTGTGGAGCTATCATGCAGGCAGACTTTGAACATTGTTGGGTGGCACCTACTGCAAAGATACTGTCTCATGGCTCTGTGCTCCCGCTGTCCTTGTCTGACAGGTGTTCAAGCGGCACAATCCCAGCACTGCCGAGGAGCAGGAGATGATGGAGAACCTCTTTGACGCCCTGTGCTCCTGCCTCATGCTCAGCTCCAACCGCGAGCGCTTCCTGAAGGGGGAGGGCCTCCAGCTGATGAACCTCATGCTCAGGTGTGTTTCTGCCTTTCCTGTCCCACTCCTCACTGCTGGTCGCTGTGGTCTTTCGGTCACTTGAGTTGCCCGCATAGACAGAGCAGGGTGCACTTGCCACTGTGTTCTGGTATGTATGGGTGGTCCTCTCTGAAGTTGAGTTGATGGGTAAAGGTGCATTTTGGTGTGCTCTCGTCCTGTTGTGTCACTTGGTGACATGACCACTGCGTTGCAGGGCCAGGTCTTTTAGTTCTTTTCTTAGTGAGTTGGCTTTTGGGAAAAGCTAATCACTACCAAAGTAGTTAATTTCTTTCCTCTGTATTCCAATACACCTCTCCATGCCCTACTTGTCTATGTTTCTGCCATTGACAGAAAAGTTTCCATATTTTTCATTCCTGTTCAGTAATGAGTTGTACTTAAGATAGGAATTACGAAAACATGAAAGAGGGTTCTAGAACTTTGGTTTGCAATAGTCTCACAGACACTCCCAGTTGGAAACAGGCTTATTTTGTTTTGTGGGTTTTTAAAAAACCTGTATTTGTTTATGAGAGAAAGAGGGAAAGTGGGTGCACCAGGACCTCTAGCCTCTGCAAATGAATTCCAGATGCCTGCACCATTTGGCTTATGTGGGTACTAGCGAATCAAACCTGGGTCCTTAGCTTTTGCAGACAAACGCCTTAACCACTAAGGCATCTCTCCAGCCCCTGTTTTATTTGTGTTTACTTGTGTATGTATGTAGTATGGTGTGGGATGTGGGGCTGGTGTATGCATGTGTGTGTGCAGTGTGGTGCCCAGTGTACTTACCTGCAGCCGGGTGCCCTCGCCTGCTGTGACAGGGTGGGACTATCCGGAGGGAAACTGTTGAATGTCTCTCTTCAGTGCTCTTCATTGTTGTTATTTGAGCCGGAATTTCTTATTGATGCCAAAGCTTGCCATTTTTTCGTGATATCTGATGATTCTTGGGTTTCTGCTCCCCTATGGGGCTGGGGCTACAGTGTGGCCACACCCATGTGCTTTATGTGGGCCTTGGGGATCAAACTCTAGTGCTTTCTCAAGCCTCCTCAGGCCCTCCTGTTTGCCTAGGAAGTGGTGCTGTTTTTTAATTTTTAAAATATTAATTATTTATTTATATTTGAGAGAGACACAGAGGCAGATAGACAGAAAATGGCCATGCCAGGGCGTCTAGCCGCTGCAAAAGAACTCCAGATTCATGCGCTACCTTATGCATGCGACTTTATGCGACCCAGTCCCCTGGGTACTGGGACTCCAACCCAGGTTCTTATGCTTTGCAGGCAAATTCCTTAACCACTGAGCCATCTCTCCACCCAGGAAGTGCTTCTAACTGCTGAATCATCTCTCCAGCACAAGATAGCTTATTTTGATAACTTTTTGAGAAATGTGGCCAGGAATGAGAATAGACAGTATGAGGCAGTAACCAGAGTGGAGTGTCAGGACAAGGGGCAGTTTTTTAAATTGGAAGACACTAGAACATTGTTTGCAACACTAGTTGGAATACTTTGGTCTTAATGAAGTTATTCTTTGTGAAATTGAGCCAGAATCTGGCATATTGGAACTTCTGTTGAACTAAGATATGTCTTTGAAATTTTTTTTTGTGTGTCTCTGTGTGAATGTATGCATGCATGTGTGTGTGCGTGCATGCATGTAGGTGCAAGTGTGTGTGTGTGTAAGCCAGATGTTAATGTCAAGTGCCTTTTTCAGTTGTTCTTCTCTGATTTAAACTCAGACAGGCTCACTCACTTGCAGAGCTCACTGATTCTGCTAATCTATGCTTGCCTGGCAAGCAATTTATCCACTACATGGAACATATCCTTAGACTATAGACATGCAAATTTTCTGTTAGAAACTTGATAAGGTACTTATATGTCAGGCTGACCAAGAAATAAACACGACATGATTTCTCCTTTCAGGATCTTTAAAAAAAAACAGCTTTGTCACCCAAACGCAGCCTGTCTTTAGGTATATATTGTGTATTTTCTTTTAGTATTTTTTTCTAGTATTTTTGGGTTATTTTTTTTAACATTTTAGGCCTGCTACCTCTATAATTTTCTGTCTTTTTAATATTTTGTTTATGTTTATTTATTTATTTGAAAGTGACAGAGACAGAGAGAGAATGGGCATGCCAGGGCCTCCAGCCACTACAAACAAACTCTAGATGCGTATGCCCCCTTGTGCATCTGGCTAACATGGGTCCTTGGGGAATCGAGCCTCGCTCTGGGGTCCTCAGGTTTCACAGGCAAGCGCTTAACCACTAAGCTATCTCTCCAGCCCTATAATTTTCTATACTGTTTCTTTTTGAATTTAGCAAGCTGTGGGTCATCCTGTGATACAAGCTCTTTCTTTTGTTTTGTTTTGCTTTTTGAGATAGGGTCTTGTTTTAGCTTAGGCTGACCTGGAATTGACTATGTAGTCTTACCTACTTCCAGCCTCTAGAATTAAAGCCCTTCCCCCCCCCCCCCGAGGTAGGGTCTCACTTTAGCCCAGGCTGACCTGTCACTCACTCTGTAGTCCCAGGCTGGCCTTAAATTCACAGTGATCCTCCTACCTCTGCCTCCTGAGTTCTAGTATTAAAGGCATGCACCACCAGGCCGAGCCTTGTGACTCAGTCTTCATGGAAGCCCAGTGACAATCTGAGGACCTTGGGGGACGGTGGTGGTCTGTTGTTGACGTTATTTGCAATATTTTGCTATCATAATGGACTATATAATCTAACCCTAACCTTTTTTGTGTTTAAATGATTTCAGGTTTGAAGATCTGCACTTGTAAAATTTTTTCTTTACAAGGCTTATGGGGAGTTAGGGGACTGCTTTTGTAGGGTACAGACCAGACCTTGAGTTGATTGTTCTAAGAATCTTTCTTTGTGGGCTGGAGAGATGGCTTACTGGTTAAGGCCTTTGCCTGCAAAGCCAAAGGATCCTGGTTCTATTTTTCAGGACCCACGAAAACCAGATGCACAAGGGGTCACATGCATCTGGAGTTCATTTGCAATGGCTGGAGGCCCTGGTGCACCCATTCTCTCTCTCTCTCTCCCTCCCTCCCTCCCTTTTTCTTTCTCACAAATAAATAAATAAATACAATATAAAAATCTGTCTTTGAAAAATTGCTTTTAAAAACAAATTCTTTTTTAAATTGCAAGGAGGGCTATGGGAAATTACCCAGAAGGCTTCACTGTTGAGTTAGCTTTTCCTCTCGTGAGTCACTTGTTGGTTATCTCCTTTGCCTATCTGATGCCTGTCCTTTTGTTGAAATGGCCCATCTTCTCTCTAGCAAACAGCCTACGAAGGCAAAGCATTTGGTTTTTCGGGTCTTCTAATCTTAAAACTACACTCTTCAGGGCCTTTTCCCTAAACTCCTAAAAGGTCTGGAGTGCCCCTGTCTTTGGATGGTTGCATGCAAATGTGAAGTGAGGAATTCCTGTAGCATATGGCGTGGTGATGCGTAACAGTGGGGAGCTGAATAAATAACCAGAAGTATGGATTATTGGAGCAGTGATGCTGAGATTCTGGGAGGCTAATTAAAGAAGAGCTTCACAGACTCAGAGCCCGGGCACCTCTCCCAGATCCTGCTCTTCAGTTTTGAATGCTGAAGTTGCTGTTAGTCTCCTGCCTTCCTTTACAGTAATTAGCTCTGGTAGCAGATTCAGCATTTCCTTTTGTCCTCTTTCCATGCTCTGTGTTCTGGGTTGTTTTTCTTCTTCAGACTCTCAAATGGAAAGTTTAATTGGGAAGAAATTTTCCCCCTACTATATTTAAGTTGCTGTCTAGAGAGCCCATTCAAGACTAGGGGGCTACAAGGTCTGAAAATGTACGTGGTTGCATTGCCTTAAATCAGATGTTTTGCTTTTTTGTTGTTGTTTTGTTTTGTTATTCGAGGTAGGGCCTCGCTGTAGCACAGGCTGACCTGGAATTCACTATGGAGTCTCTGGGTGGCTTCGAACTTACAGCGATCCTCCTACCTCTGCCTCCCAGTACTGGGATTAAAGGCGTGTGCCCCCATGCCCGTTTGAGTTTTACTTTGATTCCGTCACTTGTCAGACAGTTAGGTGATGTCCACTTGCCAAGGTGGCAGGAGATGGGATGAGGGGAAGCTCAGGCTTTGGAGTTGAAGTCGCCTTCGCTTGAGGACAGGTTTTTCACATAGTACCTCCAGATATTTGCTGACCTACACTTTTAACCTTGTTGCCACTCAGCCTTTACATCTTAAAAAAAAAAAAAAAAAGACGGGGCCCAGGTCAGCCTGGGCTAGAGCAAGACCCTACCTTGAAAAAACAAAAGGGGAGGAGGGAATAATGTTAAATATGTGAAGATTTTGAGAATTAGACTATATTAAGTTGGACAGTTTTGTAGCTATTAAATCATTAATAAGACAACCTTTAAGACACATCATTAATCCCAGCTCTTGGGAGGCAGAAGTAGGAGGATCGCCATGAGTCTGAGGCCACCCTGAGACTACCTAGTGAATTCCAGGTCAGCCTGAGCTAGACTGAAACCCTACCTTGAAAAAACAAAATTATAGCCAGGCGTGATGGTGCATACCTTTAATCCCAGCACTCAGGAGGCAGAGGTAGGGGGTTTGCCATGAGTTCGAGGCCACCCTGAGACTACATAGTGAATTCCAGGTCAGCCTGGGCTAGAGTGAGACCCATCCTCAAAGAACAAAAAAGAAAAAAGAAAAATTTTGAAAAAACAAAATTATAATATACTATGTTAGCTTTCTGTAATAAATGCTAGGCCTACACAGAGGAGAAAAGACAGGATCCGTGCTTTTAATCAAGTCAAAGACTAGAAAGCAAGGTAGACACCAGTAACTGTGATGTGACTTAATGTTGTACGTGATAAGGAAAAGTCACAAGCATGTAGTTATCTTAACACACATGCATAGGTTCTCACAGAGAGAGAGAGAGGCAGATAGAAAGAGAGAATGGGCACACCAGGACCTCTAGCCACTGCAGACAAACTCCAGATGCATGTGTCTCCTTATGCATCTGGTTTACATGGGCCCTAGAGAATCAAACTGGGGTCCTTGCACTTTGCAGGCAAATGCCTTAACCACTAAGCCATTTCCCCAGACCAACCCAGTTTTATTTTATTTGACTTCTTATTAACTTTAAAATTTTTATTCTTTCTTAATTTGCATGTGTGTATGGGTGTGCCAAGACCTCTGGAACTTGTGAACAAACACCAGTTGCTTGCACCACTTTCTGCATCTGGCTTATGGATCTTTTGTAAGCAAGCATCTTTAATCACTGAACTATCTCCCCAGCATTCCCCTTCTCCCCATTAACTTTTAAGTGTTGTGTATTCTAGATACAGATTGTCAAATATATCTGTTGGAAATATTTTCCTCCTGGTCTTTGGCTTACCTATTTACTCCCTAGCTGAGCTATTATTTTTTAAATAAATTATTTATTTATTTACAGACAGGATCTCATGTAGCCCAGACTGTCCTTGAACTCTTCTTAATCATTCTGCCTCTGCCTCCCAAGTGCTGCTGTTTCTATTTTTTTTTTCTTAGATAACCAGCTCTTGGCCTATTATCTATCTATCTGTCTATTACCTACCTACTTATCTATCATCTGTCAAAGTATAGTTGGCAAGTAAAATTTGCATTTACAGTCTATAGTGTCTGTAATTTGGTTAATATCTTATATCTTTGTATACTTTGGCCTTTCAGGTGTTTTTTAAAATATTTTATTTATTATTTATGAGAGAGATAGAGGAAGAGTCAGAGAGAAAGAGAGAATGGGCACGCCAGGGTCTCCAGCCACTGCTAATGAACTCCAGATGCATACACCCCCCCTTGTGCATCCGGCTTACGTGGGTCCTGGGGAATCAAACTGGCATCCTTAGGCTTCATAGACAAATGTGTTAACTGCTAAGCCATTTCCCCAGCTCCCTTTCAGGGGTTTTTAAAAGTGCTTTCTGGGGGCTGGAGAGATTGCTCAGTAGTTAAGGCACTTCCCTGCAAAGCCTAAGAACCCAAGGTCAATTCCCTAGTACCCATTAAAGTCAGATGCACAAGGTGGAGCATGCGTCTGGAGTTCATTTACAGTGGCTGGAGGACCTAGTGTACCCATTCTCTCTCTCTGCCTTTTTCTCCCTCTCAAATAAATAAATGAAAACAAAAAAGTCCTTTCAATTTCTTGTTTCTCTGTTCTTTTCATATATTGCATTGCCCATTCCCCATATTTCTGAGTTTAATACTTTTAAAAAATAAAAGTATTTTGGGCTGGAGAGATGATAGCTCAGCAGTTAAGGCACTTGCCTGCATATCCTGAGGACCCATGTATGCCAGATGCACAAGGTGGCTCATGTGTCTGGAGTTCATTTGCAGTGGCTGGAAGCCCTCGTGTGCCCATTCTCATATTCTCTCTCTCTCTTTCTCTCAAATAAATTAATAAAATATTTTTTTAACTTTTAAAATGAAATAACAGTTTTTAAGGTTAAAGTTCTCCTCTTCGTGTGTGTACATGCAGCATGTGGGGTGGGCAGCACATACGTGCAGAGGACAGAGGATAGACTGAGCTGTTGTTCCTTAGGCTCTGTCTGCCTTCTGGAGACAGGCTTTCTCAGTGACCTTAAATTGCCAAGTAGGCTAGATTGTCTGCCAGTGAGTCCCAGGGATCCACCTGTCTCTGCCTCCTCAGCATTGAGATCACAAGCATGTGCCACCATAAATAACTTTTCTTTTAATAAAACATTTTGTTTTTATTTATTTGACAGAGAAAGGAAGGTGGGGGGGGGTGGAAAGAATAGGCACGC